>NC_133618.1:345975568-346294318 GCF_048593235.1 Sminthopsis crassicaudata
CTCTCATCTGTGTGGGAAGGTTGCAGCAGTGTGTCTATATAAAGGTTGGTCCCTTATAAAGCAGAAGCCTCTATGGGACACATTAGTGTAACTCGAGAATTGGGCTGGCAGTTGGAAAAACATCTTGGGCCCTGGTTCTTGGACAAATGGCATGAGAATTGAAAACCAATTCTATACTAAAGCCTGTTTGGGAGGGAAATGTGCATTCATATGGGGAGACTGTGTTACCAAAGAAACATTAGATTTTTAGTATTACTTGTTGGAATATAGTCAGTGATTGTTTAGAGAATGAAATTGAAAATCAGACTGTATTTGTGGTTAATCAAGCAAATGTTTCAATGCTTTCTGTAAAAAGTGAGAAATAAGGGGCTCCTAGGTGTCACAGTGGATAGAACACCAACCCTGAAGTCAGATGGACCTGAGTTCAAATATGGTCTCAGACACTTAATACTAACTAGCTGTGTGACCTTAACTTAACCCCAATTGTCTTAGCCAAAAAAAAAAAATAAATAAAAGAAATAAATAAAAAGGGAGAAGTAGTATCGTACTGACTTGATCATATGTTCAATACCATAATAGAAAAGAAGGAAACAGACCTTATTTCCATTAGAAAAAAAGAGATGTATCACCTGTGTCATATTAAGTATCATTATGTTGGTTTTACTTAAAGTTTCATCAGTCTCTCTTGCAATGTCCGTATCTAATGTATAGTACAAGCTAGATATATAGAGGAATTAGCTAGGAATGTCTAAGTGGGTTTTGCCTGACAGGCTAAGATAACATGAACAATCATATCAGATGATAAAAGATTTAAGGGAAATATTATTGGAAATAGGAGCAGAAGTAGAGTTATTGAAACTCCAGGCTCAGTTACAATGTGATTACAGATTGTGTAACCCTTTTGCTATATATAAAATACAGGACAAGATTATGATTGGGACAGTATCAAGAGGCATTTGAATAATTTATTTCTCAATAACACAATTGAAGGTGACATAGAAAGTTTATGTAAACTAGCATCTAACATGGAGAAAGCTTCTCATAAAGATTTGAATCCAGACAAAACTGCTGAAAAGATCATACATTGGTTTGATAATACCTCTTCATGGTGGTTAAAATTAGAATCATGGGTTACCCTGTGTGATGTTATGTTAGGATGTCTTTGTAGATCTTTTTCCATCGTCCTTTCAGAGGTTGCTGCTCAAGAAAGGACTTTTTATCTAAAAGTTAAAAGGGGGAATTGTTAGAGTATGGGACCCTGCCAAGAGGGAGTACAGAGGCCACCTTGATCTTGGGTGCACAATAAGTTTTCTGCCATGTTGCAGAAATGCCCTTGTTGAGCAAGAAGCAGTGATGCACGATTGGGAATGGGTTCTGTCTGAGGGTCACAGCACAGTTGCTTGAATGCAGGGATGCCTTGAAAGGGCCTCACACCTGTCAACGGGTTGCTGATATGACTGGATTGGCTCTCCTCCCATTGGCAGATACTATGCATACGCAAAGCCCACAAGCTGCTTCTCTGAAAGGTGATTGAACATTGCCTAATGTTCGCTCACTAATCATGCTTTCAAAAATGTGTATCAACAAGGTGGTATGGCACAATAAACTGGAGCTGTTTTCACACTCTATGAGTCTCCCACCTCATTCATCTCACTTCTAGATCAAAGGGCTCATATACTTTGAGCTCTCAATCAAGACAGTCATAATATATATTAGAAAAGAATCATGTATGTCTCGCAATATAAGAGTGTTCTTAATCAAATAAGATAAAAACAAAAGGTAAAAGATAACTTTGATGATTTGATATGCATAGACAATATTAATGTACCTAGGATAAGAATAGAAGTGGTCAAATGGGTAAAAAAAAATCTTTGTATTTAATTTCTCTTTTTTATACTTTTATTGTTTATATATTCTAGATATCAAAAACTTAAAAGTATATAAAGTCAATAATTTACCAATCAATAAATGTTCAAAAGAATATGAACAAATAATTCTCAAAAGAATTTCAGAGCATTCACAACTGTATGAAAGAATGCTCCAAATCACTAATAGAGAAATACAAATAAAAACAACCTTCAGGTTTCACTTTATATCCTGCAAATGGACAAAAAATGTTAGTGTTTTTTGGAGGAGTTGTGGAATGGTAAGTACACTAATATGTTGTTGGTGGAGCTGTGAAATGGTACAGCCATTTTGGAAAACAATTTGGAATTATGCAAATGAAGTGACAAGATGCTCATATGCTTTGAACCAGAGGCTCCATTACTGGGATTATATTTCAAAGAAGCTAGTGGTACAAAAGTCCTCATTTAGTCCAAAATACTTATATTACTATTTTGTAAGAGCTATGATTGAAAACAGTAGGTGCCCATCAATTAGGGAATGAATAACAAATTTGTTCAGAAGTGTGATGGAGTATCGCTGTGTTAAAAGAAGCTTTATGATGAATACAGAGAAACATGGAAAGATTTATATGAACTGATGCAGAGTAAAATAAGTGGAGCCAAGAAAACATTACCAAGAAAACATTGTTGTAGTTACCAACAATGTGAATGGAAAGAACAACTACACAATAAAAAATCAAAAGTAAATGTAACAAAAGCAGATGCCACACATTGCATATGTTTTCCAGAATTTTTGAATGCATTGATTAGTTGTGCTGATTTTCTTTTTCTTCTCTAAAGATACTTTTTGGCTTTTTGGGAGGTGAAGGAATGGAAAGGGTTAATTGATGATATAGTTTTAAAATAAAAGACAAAAGAAGGAAGGACAGAAAACTGATAGACAGTGGCCCAACTTAAATTCCACTTTTACCTTTTCTGGTATAGAAATGCCAGTTGGTTGTGATCAAGTATAGTACTTCTGTAATTTTCTTATTGTCTAAACATTTGTGCCTTATGTTTCTATTAAGTTTATAAGTCCTTGAAGGCTGGGACTGGGTCTTATCAAAAATTTGTTTTCATGCTTAGTGGTGTTCTACAGATATATAAGTCCTTATTAAATATTTATTGATTGGTTGTCTGGTTGTTGCATGGTCTAGTACCCTACCCAGACCATCTAATCCCTTAAGGCCTCACTTTTTCTAATTTGTATATAATGAGAAGTTTCGACTACCTGTTATGCCTAGAATTTTCACTTCTTTCTCTTGCTTTACTTGGCTTCCTTCAAGTCTTAACTAAAGTTCCATATTCTGCAAAGTGTTTTTCAGGGTCCCCTGTAATGTTTGTGCCTTCTCTCTAGAGATTATCTTGAATTTATCCTGTATTTTTCTTGTTTGTGCATGCTATCTCTACCATTAGACAAGGAGCTCCTTTTGAGAGCAGGAATTAATTTTTTTTTGGGGGGGAAGGGGCTTTCTTGGTATTCCAGCTTTTGGCTCAATATCTGGCATATAGAAGGCATTATAATTGTTAATAATCGTTGACTTGATTTGACTTTACTCTCAGACCCCCTTCAGTTTCTAAAATTGTGCTTATTTGACTACCTAAAAACAATAGAATGACAATAAGTGGTCTAGATAACAAATAATTTCAGCTCTTAGTCACTGAATAATTTAAGTTGGATGTATATTTTTGGGGAAAAAAAACACCTATTGGTAAATTTAAAGGAAGGGTTGGGCTCTGATTTTTTAAGGTTCCTTTTCACTCTGACATTTTGGGATTCTTCTGTACGAATAATAGTTTATTTATTGAATTCCCTTCATGTGCTTATAGTTTTAAAATGTTCTTTTTGGAATTCTCTCCAAAAGCTTTTAGAAACTTGCTTAAATTTTAGACAGTGTAGTTCTATATTCTGTCCACATAAAGAATATTAATTTGGGCTTGCCTGCTGTATACACAGTAACAATGTTATAGTGTTTTAATGTTGCTACAAATTACTTTGACTTTTTACTGTTGCAGACAAAACTTCCCTGGGGCCCCTACTTATGGTTTTACATGCTTCGTGCTGCCACATCAACCCTTTCAGGTATTGCTTTAATATTTGAGTACTGTAAATAGCAGGTGACTTAGCAACATTGATTTAGTAAGCCACATTAATGAAGGAAGGGAATGGAATTTCAAAACCATCTTTCTTTATCTCCTGCCTATTCTGCCTCACATATATCACTTCCTCATTTATTATTATATCACATTCCTCACAATGATGTTTAAATGGCTACACCTGCTTCCCTTTTCTTAATCTTTATTTTTATCTTCTGAGCAATTTTTGCTATAATTGACTGCCTTTTATATTTTCTTTTTCTTGGCTTTCATGATTTCGTTACCCCATTGTTTCCTCTTGCTACCTTTCTGACTATTCTTTCTCAGCCTGATTTGCTAAATCATTATCCAGATTCTATTCCTTAATCTCAAGTATTTGTAGAAGGAATCAGACTTTACTCATGACCCTCTTGACTTTTCTTTCCAAACTCCGCATTTTAGAGATGTCATTAACGTTCATGGATTCAGTTACTATATCTATGAAGAAGATTCTCCAAATTATGTATACATAATTCTCTCTCCTGAATTCCAGTCCTGTATCACTATCAAGTATTCCCTGCAGACAAGAACTGTTTCATTTTTGTCTTTGAATTTCCAGGTGATTGACTGAAATCTCTGCCTAGATGGTCCTTTAGGCGTCTTAAAATCAACATCTTCCATGCTCCCTAGATCTGCTCTTTCTATAGGTTTTTCATGTTTTCTTCTGTTCACTTAGTTTCACAATCTTGGAGTCATTCTTAGCACTTTCATACTTTTCCATCTAATTAATTGCCACATCTTGTTAATTCTATAGTCTGCAATATTTCTTGCATCTATCTTCATCTTTTAACTCATGTGGCCACTACCCTCATATAGAACTTTATCACCTTTTGCTTGAATTCATTAAAATGTTTTATTGTGGCCCCATGTCTTAATATATCACCTCCAACTTCTTTCTTGTCACAAAAAACTAAAAACAAATCATTAGACAAATATACTCTATATAATGCTGTATCTAAAGTTTATATGATATTATATTTCAATAACTTCTCTGCAATAATGAGGGACTGAGACACCAATCTCTCATTGTCTAACTCTGAGATCTTCATTGATTTTTCAGTTATTCAAAGTTCAATTTGATTTTCGGATATTTTCATTTATATTCTGGTAATCACATATGTAACTTTCTTAGTATTGCCTATTTTACTTTGTAATTTAAATTTTTTCCCATATTTCTCTTAATTCTTATTATTCATTGTTTCTTACTGCATAATGATATTCCTTTTTTTTTTTTTTGTCATCTCATAGCTTTCTAGTAATTTCCTAATGATTGTAACCCACTTTTATATAGTTCTATGATCTCATAGGGTGTTACTATTAATATTTTTATATGTATCAGATCTTTGTTTCTGTTTATTTCTTTGGGACATTTCCCCAATAAAACAATATGATAGCTGATTAGGCACAGATCAGTCATTTTGCATAATTTCAAACTGTTGTCCAGAATGATTAGTCTATTATCACAGCTCTACCAACAGTGCATTCATGCTTTTCACCTTTTAGTGGTGACTTTTTTGCCAATTTGCTTGATGTGAGGAAAGACTTCAGAGTTGTTCAAGTTTACATTTATTTCACATTAATGATTTATAACTTGTTTTCATTTGGGCAATTATAGTTTGTAGTTATTTTGAAACCTTTTCATATCCTTTAACCACTTAAATATTAGGGAATCTTTTTTTGATATATGTTTTTGTCAGTTTCTAAATAGTTTGAATATCAGTTTCCTCAACTGTATTTGACTGCATTTCTTTCATTTCTCTTCTGATGCCATCTTTGTATCACTTATTCAAAATCTTATATATCTAAGTTTATGTATTTTAGCTTTTTTGATCTCTTCTATCCCTAATTGGTTTAAGTAGTCTATTCCTAGCCATTTTATGAAAGTTGCATAATTGTTTTTCAGAATGTTTTTATGCTATGATGTATTATATTTAAGCCACAACCATTTTGATATATATTATTGCATATGGTATGATATAGTCTAAATTCAATTTCTGCCAATAAGCTTTCAAGTTTTTCAAAGAGTTCTTATCAAAAAGGCAAACCTCTTGTTAATTTACCAACAACTAGACTTCTGTTCTTTATATTTTTTATTTATTTCCCCTAACTTGTTGATCTATTTTTCTTTTTTGTTTTTGTTTTTAAATTTCAGCTGGGGGATTCCTTCTGATTGGTAGGATGTAAATTCCTTCAGTTTAGAGAATATTTCATTTTTATATTTGTAATTCCAGCACTTAGCACAGTGCTTGGCACATAGTAGGTAGTTAATAAATATTTATTAATTGATTGGTTTCCCTAATGGTGTTTTCTCTCGTCTATCATATACACAATTGCCAACTGGTAGTTCTAAAATTTGCTCCTCTCTAAGAATGTTCAATGTCTTCCATTTCCACTAGAATAAAATTTAAAATGTCTAGCTTAGCATTTAAAGCCCTTCACAGTTTGGTTTCAATCTTCTTTTCCACATATTTTTTGGAAAAAGCAATCCTTCTTACTTTTCCCACATATAGCATCTTTGATCTTGGAGCCTTTGTTAAAAGTGGTCCCCATTCCAGGAATGAACTTTTTTCCTCATATAAGGATCTAAATATGCTAGAGATTTAATATGGCTATTAAAGTTTCCTATCTCTTAATTATTTATCTTTATATTCCCAGCATTTTTCCTTGTGTTAATATGTATTTAGTGTTTGTTTTATTGTATTTAAAAAAAAAAATTGACCCAGAGAATTTATATCCAATGTAATATCCAACTGTAATAGCCAAATAGCATTCCATTTATGACTCCTACTTGTTTTTGGTGGATTTTGACCCTTTTTCTCTTCTTATTCTGTCTCTTCCTGATTCTCTATATTCAAGCTTATCAGCTATTATATATTTCAGTGACATTACATTTAAATTAAGATAAGGCTAGAAAAGTGATAGTTTTGAAAAATTGTTTTTGATTTCTATGCAGCATTGGACAGCTGATGACTGTCCCTTCCTTTTGGATACTGCCTTTGACTTCCAAGATAACATATTCTTCTGGTTCTATTCATATTTCCCCATTTATTCTTTTTTTTTTTTCACTGATCCTTAAACCTCTTGCTACTCTTTAAAGTGAGGTTCTGTTCTTGGCCATTTTCTATACTCCCACTATACACACTCACTCTCTCTCTCTCTCTCTCTCTCTTTTTTTTTTTTCAGAATTTTTTTTCCCACAGTATATATGCATGAGTAATTTTTTTTATAATATTATCCCTTGTATTCATTTTTCCAAATTATCCCCCCCCTTCCCTCTACTCCCTCCCCTAGATGACAGGCAATCCCATACATTTTACATATGTTACAACATAACCCAGATACAATATATGTGTGTAAATATCATTTTCTTGTTGCACATTAAGTATTGGATTCCGAAGGTATAAGTAACCTGGGTAGATAGACAGTAGTGCTAACAATTTACATTCACTTCCCAGTGTTCCTTCTCTGGGTGTAATTATTTCTGTCCATCATTGATCAACTGGAAGTGAGTTGGATCTTCTTTATGTTGAAGATATCCACTTCCATCAGAATACATCTTCATACAACCTTGAAGTGTACAGAGATCTTCTGGTTCTATTCATTTCACTCAGCATCAGTTGATGTAAGTCTCTCCAAGCCTCTCTGTATTCCTCCTGCTGGTCATTTCTTACAGAGCAATAATATTCCATAACCTTCATATACCATAATTTCCATTCTCCAATTGATGGACATCCATTCATCTTACAGTTTCTAGCTACTACAAAAAGAGCTGCCACAAACATTTTGGCACATACAGGTCCCTTTCCGCTCTTTAATATTTCTTTGGGATATAAGCCCAATAACAGCAATGCTGGGTCAAAGGGTATGCACAGTTTGATAACTTTTTGGGCATAGTTCCAAATTGCTCTCCAGAATGACTGGATTCTTTCACAACTCCACCAACAATGTATCAGTGTCCCAGTTTTCCCACATCCCCTCCAACATTCATCATTATTTGTTCCTGTCATCTTAGCCAATCTGACAGGTCCCACTATACTCTCTCACTTAGTAATCTCACTCATTTCTGTGACTTCACTTAACACCACTTCCATGCAGATGACTCCTAAATATTTCCTTAAATATAAATTTAATCATACCTGAGCCTCAGTTTCCTAATCTATAAAATGAAGTTGATAAGTTAAATCAAGGGTTTGTTTTAGCGTGAAATCCTCTGATCCATGCTATTTCTGTTCAAACCTGTTCCCTGTTGCATAGGGAATATTGTAGCCAAAATAGATTGCTAATTTTCCCTGGAACAACATTCTCCCATGTTGATAGTTTTGATTATTTTATTTCCCCTAACTAGTATTTCTTCCCTTTTCCTACCTCTGAATAAAAGCTCAAATGTCACTTCTTCCACTTAAGTTGTTTCATACTAGAAAATAAATTCCATGTTAGTAGAGTTATCCTATTTAAACCTTTCCCCTTCCTTCCTACCTAATTTATTACTCTAAACATAGTAAATAATTAATGAATGTTTGTTGAATTAAAAATTAAATGCTGTTAAGTCCAAGTTTTTATTCAGAATTCTCTACTATTTTAAATTTGTACCTTCAGTGTGTGACTTTCTTGGAGAGAAGATTGCATCACTTCTGGGTATCAGCACCCCAAAGTATCAATATGCGATTGATGAATATTACCGGATGAAGAAAGAGGTGTGTCTTTCTTTACAGCTTTCTTTTTTTCTTTTATGCTTAAGATTTGTATGGACATAAATTAATTTATCTGTTTAACCCATATTTTGCAAAAAGAAATCTATTTCCATTAGGGATTTTATCCTAGAGTTATTGATTTTGCTTTCAGACTCAGGTTTACTATATTTTCATGCTTTGACCAAAAATTCACTCTAAACTATTGGAATCTATTCTGTGATTTGTGTACACCACAGGAGCTATGGAGGATGTCTACATAAAGCTACCAGGCTTTCCTTTTTTTAAACTAGTCTCTGAATAGTCTAAAGTTTGCCCTTCTTTGATATACATATAATAAGGAAGCAAGCACATCATGACATAAAAGAGAAGAGCATTGGCAATGAAGTCAAAGATATTGTTTTGAATTATGCCTTTGTTACTTACTCTTCCTTATATGATACCTTTCTACTGACTGTCTTTTCATGCCTAAAATTCACTTTTTTATGTATGTGTGTTTTTTTCCCCTCAATATATTTTATTTTCTCAAATACATATAAAGATAGTTTTCAACATTCATTTCTGTAAGATGTTGTGTTCCAAATTTTTCCCCCTACTTTCTCCATTCCCTCTCTTCCCAAGACAGCAAGCAGTCTGATATAGGTTAAACATGCACACCTTCTAAACATGTTTCCATGTTTATCATGTTGTGTGAGAAAAATCAGACCAAAAGAGAAAAAACCATGAGAAAGAAAAAGCATTCAAACAAACAAAAAAGATGAAAATATTATGCTTTGATCCACATTCTGGCTCTTTCTTAACTTCTACTTTTTGCATCACTTGTATCTTTCAAACTTTGCTTAGATGTCATTTTATACACGAAGTCTTTTCTGATTCCCATTACCAAGTATCCCTGTCCTCAATTATTTTGTATTTATATTGTATATAATTATATGTGTATACTTCGTCTCTTCTGATGAAATAAATGTAAGCTCTTTTTTTTTTTTTTTTTTTTTTCATTTTTCCAAATTATCCCCTCCCTCTCTCCACTCCCTCCCCCCGATGGCAGGTAATTCCATACATTTTACATGTGTTACAATATAACCTAGATACAATATATTTGTGTAAATACCATTTTCTTGTTGCACATTAATTATTAGCTTCCGAAGGTATAAGTAACCTAGGTAGATAGACAGTAGTGCTAACAATTTACATTCGCTTCCCAGTGTTCCTTCTCTGGGTATAGTTATTTCTGTCCATCATTGATCAACTGGAAGTGAATTGGATCTTCTTTATGTTGAAGATTTCCACTTCCATCAGAATACATCCTCATACAGTATTGTTGTTGAAGTGTATAGTGATCTTCTGGTTCTGCTCATTTCACTCAGCAACAGTTGATTTAAGTCTCTCCAAGCCTCTCTGTATTCCTCCTGCTGGTCATTTCTTAATGTAAGCTCTTTTAAGGGAGACTGTTTCATTTTCATGTTTGTATCATTAACATTTATCATGGTTCCTGGTACATGGTAAGTACTTTGTTGATTAGCCTCTCTGAAGCTCATTTAATTCATCTGTAAAATGGAGATAATTTGTATGATGTTTACCTCACAGAATTGTTGTGTTAAGAAATTTGTAATCCTTACAGGGTTATATTAATGCCAGTTATTATTTATTAACTTTGTAAGTAAAATTTATGAAGGAATCAGAATATTTTGAAATGAAAGTCTAAAATACTGTATAGTTAGCATAAAGGGATAAGTATCATTTCCAAAAAATTAGCAATTTTGCTTATGAAATACTATAAAATAGAGAATACTTCATTGCGAGTCAGGGAATGTAGTTCCAGCAGCAAATCCAATCTTGAGCAAGTTATTTAACTTTTTTCTGACTTAGTTTTTCCATTCTTTAATACTTTGGGTTTGTAATATCATAGATATACATGTGCCTTCTATTTTTTGAGATAGCAAACTTATAGGTATGTAGGTGACACAGGGGATGAATACTTATACTTGGAATAGGAAGACTATAATTCAAATCCAGCACCAGACACTTACCAACTATGTGATTCTGGGAAAGCATTTAAGCTTGCCCAACAAATAAAGACATTTCCCAGCTTCAGTTTCCCCATCTGTAAAATGTGAAATAGTAGCACATCCCTCATAGAAATATTGAGAGGATAAAATAAGATAATACATATGAGGCTTTGCAGACTTCCATCTCCTCTTTCTACTTCTCCAGTTTATGTCGCAAATATGTAGAGTGCCAAATACAATGCAAGTGTCCTAACATTACTGGAAATCAGTGACATTGAAATTGGTTTAATTATCTTCATTAAAGTATCAATATTTTTGACATTTTTATTTCATTAGACTTAGGACAGATTTTGTGGTAATTAATGTTTTATATCATGGCATGTGAGTTTAATGGAAATTTTCTGCTTAAAAATTCAGATTTGGACCGATATTTGCTCTATAACTTGTTCAGTAGTTTTGGTCTTGACTAACTCTTTATGACCTATTTGGGATTTTCTTGGCAAAAATAGTGGTGTGCTTTGCCATTTCCTTCTCCAGCTCATTTTACAGATGAGAAAACAGGCAAAAAGGGTTAAGTGACTACCCTAAGGTCACACAACTAGTAAGTGTGTGAATCCAGATTTGAATTCAAGTTTTCCTGATTTCTCTGTCTTCTCTTATATCTAGGTACCCCCACTCCATATTTGCTCACACTTATATTGCACGTTAGGGTTTAGAAATAATTTTGCACATAGCAATCTAATTAGATAGGTGATGCAAGCAGCAGTACTCCCATTCTACAGATAAGGAAATCGAAACTTAAAGTCATGTTAAATGACTTATCTACAGTTATAACAAGTAAGTGTTGGAACTAAGATTTAAACCCATTTCTTTGTACTTTTTCTACTCTAATATACTATATATAGATTAACCTCTATTTACTGAAGATACTAATAGAACTCTTTTACCCCAGTTTGGGTCTCTATTGTTGTAAACAACTTTCTTAGCAACATTCACTCTAATGTACTCTAAGAACAGGAATGAGGAGTACTTGCTAACTTATATATGAATTATTAATTTAAATTGGGGAAGATTTTTTAAATATTAAATATGTTGAAGGTTGGGGTTGAAGACAAAAAGCAACATTCCCAGTGTTTTTCTTCAGGTCCTTATTATCTTTTATCTGGATTACCTTATTGCTGTTGTAATAACTAGTTTCTTTGCTTCTTGTCTTTTTTTTGTAATCTCCATATTTTGGATATAATCACACCAAATTAATTTTCTTTAAAGTACACTTCTAATAATTCTCCCTTCATTATTATCATTAGGATAATTCTCAAATTCTTTAGTATGATGTTCATTGCCTTCCATAAATCCATCCCAGTCTATATAGTTCTGGTCAATTTAATTCTTTAATCATATACTGCTATGTTCAAATTGGATTATTTTCCATTTCCTAAAAATGCTTTGTTCTCATTTCCCTTTATGAGTGATATTCTGTTCTCGTGAGATTTTTTTTTCTCCTCTTTATATCTTTCTTTTTTCAGAATACTAATTAATATTTTTCAATTTAATGTTTTATATCCAAATAGCCCTTGCAATCGTCTTCAGGGACTGCATTGTTCTTGTTGATGACCTTACAAATAACCTCTTATCTTAACCAGTTTGAGAGTAGACCACTAGTTTGGGGGAACAGAGGGGACTTTTGTATTCCAACCACATATCACAGTATGTTGCTATATGAAGTCCTTAATAAATGTTTTATTTAATTAAATAAATTATCTTACGGCTCTACAAAGTCTACACTTTTTGCTACATTATCCAGAAGCTGACATGGATATTTTTGACGCCATTATCATCTAAAATTGTTCCACCTTTCAGATTTCTTTAGCCATAGTTACCTTACTTGCTTGTATATTTCTTCTGTTTTGTCATTCACTGACAAAAGTTATTGTTAACCCATATTAAGAACTTGAATCTCTCTAATCTTCTAATCTTTTCCCCTTACTTTGGTTTCTCTTGTTTCCTTACTTAATCTTGAGTCAATTCATCATAAGCATTTCATTGATTCACTTGGTGCCAGGGAACCTAAAAAGTGTTATTTGCTGTGACAAGTAGGTAGTCTAGGATTCTCTCTATAAAATTGGGGCAGTGAGGTGGCTTAGTGAATAGTGTGCTGGGCCTGGAATCAAGAAGACTCATCTTCCTGATGAGTTCAAATGTAGAATCAGATACTTAGTAGTAGATATGTGATCCTGAGCAAGTCACTTAATCCCCTTTGCCTCAATTTCTTCATTTGTAAGATAAGCTGGAGAAGGAGACTAAATATCTTTGCCAAGAAAACTCTAAAGGATGTCATAGAGTCAAACATGATTTAAAATAGCTGAACATTTGAATTATGTGATTGATAGAATACGTTTTTCTATATACATTGTGGAAGTATAAGGACAATGCTTTTATTGTTGATTTGCCATTTACTTTTCCAGATCATTTACAGATATAAAAACTGAAGCAACAGGGTTAATTGACTTCCCCAGGATCACACAACTAATACGTGTCTAACTCAGGATTTGAATTCAGATCTTCTTGACTTAAGGCTGATCCACTGAACCACCTAGTTGCTGCATTAAGAATATTAAGTGTTATTATTGCTATTCTAAAATCTTTCCCCTCTTCCTTTCACCTGCCTACCCTTAGACTTGGATAACTACCCTGTCTCCTACCCTCCTCTCTTTACCCTTTTCTGTATAGTTCCTATTAAAGAGAAAGCCATGAAATAAATTTCATTTCATTACAATAAATATAATATAGTTTAATCTCAACTAGGTCAACTCTTATTATATTATTATCTACAAGAATTCATTCAAATTTTTTCCTTTCCCTTTAGGCACCAGCAATTTATAATCAGAATAGATTGTCTTGTGTTTTGTTTTACTAAGAGAAAGTCAAGGAATTTTGTTGTAAGATTTCTCAATGTCAAACTTCAAAAATAAACTCTTTAACATATCAGTCAGAATTTCAGAGTTGGAAGGAATCTCTGAGATCTGATTTATTTGGAAGCTCTAATACTACATCACTTATTATTTATTTTGAGTTCCAGAGCTACATACATTATGTAGGACCTTCTGGACATATTGAACTGGATATTTCTTAGGCACCTCAAGCTCAACATATCCAAATTCTTCATATTATAATTTAATATATCTTCTTGATTTTTTTCTGCTTTGTCTCACTTTTCTATTTCTAGGGAAAGCATCACTATTGTTAGTTATGGTTCTTAATTTTGGTGCCATCCTTGACAATTCATTTTCTATTATTACACATTTTGAGTTAGTTGCTAAATCTTATCATTTTAAACTATACAACATCTTTTGTACCTCCTGTAGCCAAGAAGGCCATCCTTCATCTTTCATCTTAGTTTTCCTGCTTCAGAACTTTTTTCTTTCCTATCTGTCCTTCAACACTGCTGCTAATATGTGATTTTTCTAAAGTACAGGTATGACCAATGTTTTCTAATATCTATAGAATCAATTATAAAGTCCTCCATTATGCATAGAGTCCTTTATAACCTTTCTAGATTTATTGTTAAAATAAAGCACGTTAATCCTTGTAAGAACAATTAGCTTTCTTATCCTTCTTTGTATATGATATTTAATCTACTATCTTGTGGTCCATTTGTACTAGCTATCCCCAATGCCTGAGAGATATCCTTTTTCCATTCTACTTCTTAAAACTCTTTGTTTCCTTCAAAACTTCATTCAAGCATTACCTTCATCCTCTAGTTACTAATCCCTTCCCCCTTGAAAGTACCTTGTTTTTATTTTCAATCAATCAATGACTATTTATTAAATAACAACAATGTCCTAGATAAAGGTCACAAAGTGAAACAATCTCCACCCTCAAAGAACTTTAATAGGGAAAGACAACATTTATGTTTATAAGTAGGTGTAGAACATATTCAAAATTAATATAAGAAGTTTTGGGAGACAAAGAGATCTTAAAGGAGGGGAAAGGATCCACATGTGCAAAAATGTGGCAGCCCCTGTGTGACCCTGGGCAAGCCACTTAACCCTAGTCTCAGGAGAAAAAAAAAATGTGGCAGCCCTTGTAGTGGCTAGAAACTGGAAATTGCAGAATGGCTTAATAAATTATGGTATATGAATAATTATGGAATATTATTGTTCTGTAAGAAACGGCCAAGAGGATGATTTCACAGAGGCCTGGAGAGACTAAATGAACAGATGCTAAGTGAAATGAGCGGAATCAGGAGAGTAACAAGAAGACTATACGATGATCAATTCTGATGGACATGGCTCTCTTCCAACAATGAGATGATTCAATCCAGTTTCAATTATTCAGTGATGAAGAAGGCTACATACACTCAGAGAGAGGCTTGTGGGAACTGAGAGGACCATAACATAGCATTTTCATGCTTTCTGTTGATGTTTGCTTGCATTTTCTTTTCCTTCTCAGGTTTTTTTTTCTTCTAGATCTGATTTTTCTAGTGCAACAAGATAACTATAAATATGTATACATAATACATATATTGTATTTCATTTATACTTTAAACATATGTAACATGTATTGGTCAACTTTCCATCTGGGGGAGGGGATGGGGGGAAGGAGGGGAAAAATTGGAACAAAAGGCTTGGCAATTGTCAATGCTGTAAAATTACCCATGCATATATCTTGTAAATAAAAGCTATAATAAAAAAAAAAAAAAAAGAAAAAAAGAATCATTGGATTTAACATATATTTTAACATATTTAACATGTTTTGGACTACCTGCCCTCTGGGGGGGAGGACTGGGGGAAGGAGAGAAAAATTTGGAACAGAAAGTTTTGCAGGGGTCAATGTTGAAAAATTTCCCATGCAAATGTTTTGTAAATAAAAAGCTTTAATTAAAAAAAAAAAAGTTTTGGGAGAAAGCACATGTATCTGGGGAGGTGGAGATCAGAAAAAGCTTCTTGTGGAAAGAAGTATGACTAATGTCTTGATAGAAACCAAGGAGTCTAAAGAATTAGATAATTAAGGCCATTTGCCTTGAGCTCATTCATTTTCCTTTCTGTTCTCTTGAAATTGATAGGATCCTCTAATCTTTTCTATCTTCATGTAGAAGAAGCAGTTTCTTGGGCTTCATGTAGAATAGTGTTAGGGCTATATGTCTTGAAGAAAGGAATATTGTAAGGCAGAGATAGGCTCCTGTTAGAAAAACAGACCAGTTTGTCCAGATCAAAGATTGTGAGAGAGGGTAAGTAATGTTCAGTGAAGCTAGAAAAGGTTAGGTCCAAGTTGTAAAGAGTTCTAAAAGCCAAGCAGAAGTTTTTATTTGAAACTAGAACCAGTAGGAAGCTCCTAGAGTGGTAATTTTCCCTCAAGGGAAGGGAACAAACACATATTAATCAATTAATGTGCTATACACTGTGCTAAATGCTTTACAAATATTATCTCACTTGATCCTCACAGCAATCCAGGAAGTAGATACTATTATCCATGTTTTATAGTTGAGGGAAATTGAGGCAGACAAAAGGTGACTTTCCTAGGATCATATACGTAGTCTTATCCTTTGACTTCACATAATATTTTTTATCTATCTTACACAAATGTGATGTGAATGTTTGTGTCATATCTCTTTGAATAAAATTATATATTCCATAAGAGCCAAGTCTTTGTTACCTGGACCAAGGCTTTGTATGTAAGTATATAATAAAGGATTATTAAATGAATCCTCCAAGACCCAGCTTAAATATTCCTTGCTCTAAAATATTTTTCTTTCTATTTTTGCTGAGGCAATTGGAGTTAAGTGACTTGCCCAGGGTCACACAGCTAGGAAGTATTAAGTGTCTGAGACCAGATTTCAACTCAGGTCCTCCTGACTTCAGGGTTGGTGCTCTATCCACTGCACTGCCTAGCTGCCCCTTAAAATATCTTTCAAGATAATTCTAGCTCAAGTAATTTCTTTTTCTAATCCAGATGGTACTTTTTATTCTTGACCTTGTTAATTAAGAGAAGACATTTCATCATTAAGCTTACATCTATTTAATTTTATCTCTTTTTAGGAGGAAGAAGAAGAAGAAGAAAATCGAATGTCTGAAGAGGCAGAAAGACAGTATCAGGAGCAGCAGAGGAAGCTCCAGGCTGACTCTATTGTTCAAATGAACCAGCCAGACACTGTGGCATCAAGTTCTTTTGTTAATCTCAATTTTAAAATGGATGGAGACTGTGAAGTAACTATGGAAAATAAACAAAATCTAACCCCTATTGGCCACAACGTAGAATAAAACAACTTAGTAAATTTCAAACTCCAGGGTATTTTTTTTAATTTAAGGAAACTTATGGTGAAACTTATATCTAAAATTTTGTTAAAAGGAATAATTCTACATGAAGCCCAAGGTCACACAACTATTAAGTGTCTGAGGTTAGATTTTAATTGAGGATAATTTAGGATGTCTCTTAAAGAATTCAAAGTCTGTCTAGTAAACAGCAGTTTTCTTTCAAATATATGATTGCCTATAGACATAAGCATAGGCTAAAGCTAATTATCTAACATAAATATATATATATATAAAAACAGCAAAAGCTCTTTTGTCTAAATGTCTTGTGACTATGAAAACATGCTATGTTTTTGTTTATAACACTGTAAGGAAGATGGTGAACTGAACTTGTATTCCTAAATTTTCTAAATAGGATTTTTTAAGATAATATTTTAAAATTTGTATTCATATTTCCGTTGATTCTAGTTAATATACTATTATAGTTGCTTTTTTCAGTGCCTAAAATTTGGTCTTAGAACAAGATGGAAACCAATTTTTTCTTGTTAGTTTAGAAAAAAATCATATTCCATGGAAAATAACGTTTTGGTTAGAATGGAACTGTTCATTTCTATTCTTCCCAATTTAGGTTTTAAGATTAATTTTGGCTTGTTTAAACCTCCTTAATATTGATTTTTTTCTTAATAGTAGAATTAGGGACTAAATCAAATTTTGTCTCATTTCAAATTGAAAAATACTTTTTATACAAGTTGTAAAGATCCATTAGCAACTGAATAAATTACAGTGAGTATATAAAAGCATATATAGATTTCTCAGAAATATTCCAGATTTTGGCAATGAAATTTTTGCCTTTATCTCGCTTCTTTATTTTCCAGTGGATAGAAGTGATTGAGTTTTAAATTAGCATAATTGGTCCATTGCCCACCATGTTATTTGCAAATCTTATATGGGTGTAAGAAGTTACTTTTGAATATGTGCTTAAATACATAATCAGTATGGATATGAGATTTGTTTGTGATGGTCATTTATAACTTTAAGAAATGCAGGGGCAGGAAAGAATAAGTGGTGTGTTTTATAAATGCTGCTTTTAAAATCCTGTGCTTATAAAACAGAACAAAAAACTGAATAAGCTTTCAGAGGGCCAATTGTTAAGACATAAAATTAACCAAACATTGTCTTTCATTTAAATAAGTATATAAATTAAAAACAACTATTAATGTAGATATTTTACATGTGTTGAAAACTTGCTCTTCCTGATCTTTGTTTTTCTCTCATTTTTTTAGTTGTGTCTGATGCTTTGTGACACCAGTGGAGGTTTTCTAGGTAAAGATACTGGAATAGTTTGCCATTTTCTGTTCCAGCTCATTTTATAGTTGAAGAACCTGAGGCAAACTAGGTCAAGTGACTTGCACAGAGTCACTCTGATAGTGTCTGAGGCCAGATTTGAAATCAGGAGGAAGAGTCTGTCTGACTCCAGGCCTAGCACTCTATCATTCCAGATGTTTGTCACAAAGCACTTGAATTGCAATTTGAAAAAGAAATCTGAGAAGGGCTCAGATTTTTATCCCTACTTATTTTCTGTCCTCAGAAAAATGTCCTCTTTTTAAAGCAGATTGTAATAGAAGGAAAATCCAGATTTGACATCTAAGCCTTCTCCCTTTTTACCACTTTATAATTTATAAACGTTTAAAAAACTCCAATTACAGATAGAATAATTTTCAAAAAGCATGCTGATAGCATGTAAGTGGTACTTTATCTTCCTAATGATACGCATTGCTTAAAGCATTAACTTTATATTTAACAATTCCTTTCTTTCAAAAATAAATTTTCCCTTTAAGTTCTGGTTGTAGGATAACTTTTTTATAAAATACCACATAATGTACTTAAATGTTTCTTTCTAGTAATTTCTGCATTTCATCTACCCCCTCTCACCTCAACTTCTTAAACTTAGACTTTATATCACAATCAATCATTTGTCTTATTGTTGAAAGCTAGCTAGCAACTGAACTGTGACTTTAAAATTATGTATTTGTGAACTTTTAATGTTAAGATGTGAAATGTCTAGAACTGTCTTTTTGTACTACCTTCACTATGATCAGGCAGGCCCTTGTCCTAACTTTCTGTACAATATATTTACGTGCCTTAATATGTAATACTTAGTATGTGCAAATTTTATGAAATGGTTAAACTGATTGCCTGTTAATTCATTAAATTACTTTACCTGATCATCTGAAGATCCTCATTTGTTCCTATCCATACATAATTCATCTCTTTTTTTTTTTTTAAACAAAATACTCCGTTCTTTTCCTTAATTTATATAAAATAGAACCATACTCAGAATATTTTTGTGTTCCTCACTGCCACTTCTGGACCTTAGCTATCTGTAGTTCCCAGATAGGGCATCTTTTCCCCTTTATGAAAAATTTTAGAACTCTGGGAGCTTAGTCTCCACTTCCAATCCTCACTTGAAGGACGTCAACATAAATGTTAATATCCCTTCAAATACCCTTCCTTCCCAGTTGATTAGTTTACAAACTCCCATCATTGGTACCTTTACTCCTCACTAGCAACACATATACTTTATATAATCTACAAATATTCCATTGCATGATCTGGAACTCTGAAATTCCACTTTGACAACACTAATCTTTCCTTCTCTTTTAAATCTGTTCTCTAATTTATTTACAACTTGTTACTCTAGTCCATTTTCCCAGGCACTGACATATTCTGGCCTGATTTTCCTCCCTTTGAAATCTTAACCCAGTTTGATTTTAGACTGTTCTTTAATATTGAATTCCTTCTCCCTTTTCCAATCCTAATGTTAGATTACTCTTGATGTGGATAATGTAGATACTAGATGATGGTAGACACCAAAAGTTGAGGTTCATTCACATAAAGAATTCACAGTGGCCAGTCTCTTTGGCAAAAGGTTGATTTTATTAATTTAGGGAAGAGGTTACAGACAAAATGGAGGAATACAATCGACACTGAGAATGAAAAATATGAAAGAGTAGGAGAATGTATGAAAGACAAGTTTGTTAGTGGAACTCAGTAAAAAGGGAGTACCCCCATGAGGTTGGGGAATGTTCTTAGCTGATTTAGCTTGGTTAAATCCTGAAATGGACTTAGCATTCTAAAAGACTTAGCTGTAAGGAGAAGTAGGATTGAGCAGAAGAATTAGGAGAGGTAATATAGGGAGGTTTAAGGAGAAAAATATAAGGCAGAATGCCATTGCAGATCCAAAGGAAAGCAGCAGCCATGGGATCACCCATAAGTAGATTTTATAGAGAAAATTTAACCTCAAGGACATGACTGGGATTTCCAGTAGGGCATGGCAAGGTGAGTGCTGGAGATCTCTAAAGAGGTTGGATCTTAGGGGTTTGCCATAAATTGTTTTTCAAATTGGACAACTTTCCCAGAGAGTGGGGCCATGAAGTTAAGTGGGGCCTTCTTCCTGCTTGCCTCAGGGATCAAAGTAGAAAAATGACAAATACGCTTGACAAAGAAAATAGTAGTTAGGTTCCAATCCCAGCTCTGTTATTTCTACTTATGTGAGACCAGAAAAATTTTATAAAGAATCTAGTCCAAATGCAGTTTCCTCTTTAAAATGTGGTGGGGGTGAAGAGGGATTGGATGAGACCCTTTAAGATTTCTCTCAGCTCTAAATTATCTTTGTAATCCAATTAGACAACCTATTAAAGATCACTACCATTGTTCTTTCTCCAATGTTAAAACTCTCTTCTCAGTCCTTAATGACCTCTTTGAAGCTCTGAAATGGGTTTCTTTCTTGATATTTTCCTCAGACACTGCTCTCTCCTGGTTCCATTCTTTTCCCTCCCGATTGTACCTTCTTAGTATTATCCACAGCCATTCATCTCATAAATCTTCGTAATTTTCTTTTATCCTGATGATGCTGACCTCTCATCTATCTCCACTCATAGAATGTAGCCCACAGTTTATGCCCTCATTGTTCAGACACCTGTAATAGCTTTTAAGTTTTCTTGCCTCTAGTCTTTCCACAAAGCTGCCAAAATGATTTATCTGAAGCACAGGACATACCTCCCCTAACCCACATGTTTTAGCTTCTTTGGGTAAAATCTAAATTTATAAATTGAAGCCCTTGACATTCTTGGTCCAACTTCTTTTCCCCCCTGAAATTTCATATTATTCCCCTTTCTGAACTTGATTCTAACTTCCTTGCTATTCCTGGTATGGAATATCTTATCTTCTCCTTTCTGTGCCTCTGCATAGGCTGTCCTGGATATTTTCCTTACTTAGTTCAAATGCCACCTCCTACAAGAAGTCTTTTGTAATTTCCCCAATATTTTAATGTTAGTTATACTTATTTACCTATATATTCTGTATTTCTATATATGCACCTATGTATACATTTGTTTCCCTCCCCAATCTTGAGCATCCCTGTTTTGGGGAGGATAGGAAGGGCATATTCTTGTATACCCAGCACTTAGCACAAGATGAACTCTTGATAAATATATACTTGAACTGAACTGAAATTAAGTTTACTCATTTTAGTAAATGGAGCTATTCTTAAAAAATACAAATCCTCTCACCTCTATAAAATAGTAATAAAATTTGCTTGCTTTTAACATTGTTAGAAATTTTCTATTTGATCCTTTTAATAAAAGGCTTTTCACATTTATTTAAGTTTTTAAAGTATGGTCTTCTATATTTTCACTTATGTTCCTAAATCCTCCCAGTAAAAATTTAAGCCCTTTGAAAGTTTGGTCTGTCCTTTTTTAATCTCTAATGCCATATGGCAAAGCTTCTTAAATGTGGGAACTGTAAAATTATGACTTATCTGCTTATGTTTGGTTGGCCTATTTTATATACCTACACACTAAGGGGTGCAGAAAAATTTCTCAGGCAAAAGGGGGTCACAAGTAGAAAAAATTTAAGAACATAAGGAAAACTTAGCAAATGTGTATATTCAAAAAGCCAAATGAATCTATAGTCTTTTTCAATGTGAGTTATTCTCTCCAATGATGTAAATCATAATCTATATGATTACAAATCTTTTCCATATTCTCCATAAATCTGCTACATGACATGCTGGTAGCCTTCCCTACTTTTATAGATAAAGAAAAGATACAAGTCTGTAACATAACCAGTCCATATTCCAATGTCAGTTGAAGGTATAACTAGTGCAACCATTATCCCTATTTTGTAGAAGAGGAAAATGATCTGCCCATACAGCTAGTAAATTTTGACTACAAAACCAATGTTCTTATTACTTGCAGTAATCCTTAAAGCAAAACTCAAGGGATTCTAATAGGCAATAAAATAAATATTATGTTTGGTTCCTTCAACTATTGTTGAACTATTGTAAAAAGTTCAATCCTAGTCATCTCAAAGCTTATACCCAAATATCTGCACTTTCTATTGAAATTATACAGAACAAATGGCTAAAATAAGTTCATTTAGGGTTCCCCCCACACTTGGAATTAGGGGAAAAAACTCTTTAAAATATTGATTTGACCCTTTGTAATCTTTTAGATGCTACAGTATAAAAACTGTCTACAAACCCAGGAAGTAGTATGATTTTATAAATGACTTTGGTTTGGGGATTAGAAGATCTGCATTGAAAAGTCTAAGATCTACCACTAACAGTGTGAGCTTTAACTATTCTGAACCTGTTTCCTCATCTGTAAAATAGGATAATTCTTCTAATAGCTTATACTGTTTTTTGAGGGTCAAATGACAATATATAAAATATTTCATGAACTGCCATTAAATGACTGATTTACAATAAAGCTAAGCTTTATAGTTTTGTTTTGAAGTTCTATTTTGTTATTAGAATTACTTGTTACTATTACAGACATTTAAAATATGCCCTTTGACATCAGCAAAACATTGACATGGTACATCAAAGTTTCTTAAATCTTAAACTTTGAGTCATAACCCATGTGGGATCACATGACAATGTGGAGATTGTGAAAAATTTCGCACGGTAAAAGATTTCTGAATGTGATGACCAAAAATTAATTCAAAATCAAACACATAATGGATATGACATGTTTCTGACAGCTCTTGCCTGTTTTATATCACATAATTTTGCTGCAGCCTTGGTTCTGAACACATAATACACACATTTTGCATGTCCAAAAAAAAACTGCCAGAAATACCTCATCTTATTAGATTCAAGATGGGTTTGTATAAAAATTTCTCAGGAAAAAAAGGGTCATGAGTGGAAAAAGTTTAAGAAGTCCTGTGGTTCATGACTGTCTGCCATATATGAGTTAAATATAATCATTTTACTTCCTAAAAATAGTATTTAACCCCATTGATTAAGTTAACATGAAAATCCAAAAAAAAACTAGGCTCTTGTGGCTTTCTACAGATAATATGAATAGTTTAATTGTGCTCTTACAATTTATTTTTTTTTTTTAATAATTATACAGTATTCAAGCATGTCTCAGATGGAGTCATTTTAGTCTGTTAAAGATCATGTGTCCTCTAGGTCTGCAGTGTTTTCATTATCATTTGCAACAAGAGCCTCTCTGTTCTCATAAGTCCAGAAGCCATTCAGATCAATTAGGATGGTAGTGACTGTGTCTCCTTGATTACTGCTGATTAAATCCTGAAGGGATATTTTCAAAGGATCCTTAGGTTTCACCATATCAAAAATTTCATCCTGTAAATGTGGAAAGATACAATAAAACATGACCCACTGGACTGATTTCACTCAATTTGTATGACTAGTAAATAAAAAATATGGGTTATGAATTACCCTTGCTTTTACAATTTCTTTTGTTTATTTTAGTAAATTTAACAAATAATCTAAATAACTATTTTATTCATGAAATAGGGAGAGGGAAGGAGAGGAGAAAAAGAACCCTATGACTGAATACGATTATAGTTAATTGATTGGCAAAGCTAAGACTAGATTTCAGGTCTAAATTCCAGTCTACTCGAAGAGCAACTAGTAAACTGAGAAGATTTTTGATTTGGGATTCCAATAGCAGGTTAAAAGTACTCACCCCATCAAACAATATACATTTGATCAAAGAAAGATCAATATAAAACATGATTTTCAACAAATAATAATCATTTAAATGAAGGAGCCAAGATTAATAGTAAAGCATCTGCTTTACCCTTTTATAATTTAAAATAAAGACATGGGACTTTATAAATCATAAGTAGTAATCAAACTTCATTATTTAGATTAAATGGAGTAAAGGCAAGACTACATATATATACATATATATTTAAATCTACATATATACTTCCTAAGTATACTTTAGTAGTTTTCTACAAATCAAAAACAGATACAGAATCTCAGAAGCATTATAGAATGAAATAGAACCTTACATTTACAAAAAGTTGGTATAAGATTTAGATTAGTTGGATTTAGTGAAATGTATTTCTTTTTAATTTTGAGCGTGGGTAGATCTGTGAAACCATATTCCTAGATTTAGGCTGGTTATAGTTTTTTTTTTTTTTTTAATTGCCAGATATTAATGTACTTGTAACAAAATTTCAAATGTGTAATGGTGAAACTAGGTTTTGATATAGAAAATAAACTGGTTTGTTGAGAATACAGTTCTGAAGAATAATGTTCTAAAAATATTGGGTAGCCCATATAGCTAAATTATTCTGGAAAAAAATTACCAATTGATCAAAATAAGAACCAACAATAAGAAAATAATCTAATTAAATTCAGTTAAAAATATCCTATAATTTTGCTCCATTTAATAAAAAGATAGTGATAATGAATACAACAAAAGGAAATTCAGTTTAAGCAACTGTAATCTGAGTGAGTCTAACAGCATAATAGACAGATCCATCTAATTATTAATCAGTCTTTCACTGATAGGAAAAAACTCCTTATTTGAATAGCTTCCACATATCACAATTTAACTTCTAAAAAAATACACTATTAAAAATTTCCTATCATAATAAAAATGAAATTTAACCTCAATTCAAATATTTTTACTCTTTCTATGGAATTCATATATGGTGATCAATTCACTTTCATAACATGGTTCTATAGAAATTGAAAAGAAGTAACCTTAACATCTTGAAATGAGACAGGATCTTGTCCATGGATTTTCATTAATTCTTGTATAGCCTGCATTAAGAAGAAATAAATGTGCAAAAACAAAAAATACATAAATTAAAAAATAAATCTTGACTGAAAAGTGAAAAATGAGCAGTGTTTATCTGATTAAACATGCCTTTCATTTTAAAATATAAAGAGAATGTGTGAGTACTCACTCTATAGTATGCAAAAACAGGTCATGTTGTCTGCCACTCTAGCTGTGGAATGAGTATGGCAGCAGTAAGAAAGCTCTCATGTCCACAGATTCTATGATAGAATGCTGGCTAAGAGTTCTCTGAAAAAGGTTATGTATTTATAGCTCATACTTAATCCATCTGGACAATAACATCCTAACTACTGAAAATCAAAACTAATTCCAAGTCTGATACAATTAGAAGCCAGAGAAAAATTATATTAAAGAAACATGAGTGAAAAAAAAAATTCTTTAATAAAGATCCACAGATATCCAATAAAGCTTAATCTTGTAATGAATCCTAACTGATCACAATAGTTCTATATATTCCTTTATTTGGAAGCTGCCTATAGAGCAAAAAATAGTGCAGACATGTGGCCGAGTCAATGTCTGCCAAAACTGACATTCACTACTAGAACTGGAGTATCCACCTCACTTAAAAAAAACCAAAAACATAACTTTGACAAAAATCACAGTGGTTAATAAATTAAACTAAATATAAACTGTTAAATGGTAAAGTACTGCTGTAAACATTTATAAAACTATGATCTAAGCTGACATATATTCACAATATACATCCCCAAGACAGACTTACCCTGAAGAAATAATTAAGGGAAAAGACATTAAGGTATCCTCTGTTCTCTATATCAAGCAATTTGAAAATATATTGCAATGCAGCAGGTTCTTTTCGGTTTTCTAATGCAAGCACAAAGTCTAGATAGGTCTTATAATCCTATGAAGAAAGGAAATAATATTAAAGTAGGATATGCAAATAGAATTTAGAAATCTCAAGGACAGGGACTTATTTGGATTTGTCTTTGTATCCCTAGATTTACAAATAATAGGTGCTTAATAAATATTTGACTGGTTGAATTCAGGACTGATTTTCCAAGTCAGTACATGATAAAATTATTTTGCAATAAGTGAAGGTAAGAGTTTAAACATTACTTTAAAGTCAGTGGGAAATAACTATTATAGCCATAAATTTAATTCTACCTTTGAGTACACATTAATAGTTAATCCTGGATAGTTGATGGGCACACTTAACTATTCCCAATCAGACTACTTTAGTCATATCATATCTGCTTTTCATTTTAAAAAGGGAAAATAAGTTAGTGACTGAACTCTCACAGTGAAATAGACAATAGACTTAAATTTCTTATTCTGAATTTCTGCTGCATATTCTAAATTAAATTAAACTAAGAATCAAGTCTGTCACAGTAAAATTTATATACCACTGTTAAGTGTTTAAAATCACAGCAGAAAATTTTAATTAATCCCTTTGAATAGTCTAAAAAATTAAGAATCTATTAAAATAATTATATGGAATCTAAGCAATTTTCCATAGTGACAAGGAAAACTTTTCTGATCCCTGCAAGTGTTGATTCTCTCTTTCCATCCCAGGAAAAAGAAAATATAATAGTATAGCCTGAATTCCCCATTTCAGAGTGATTATCAAAAAATCGTTTTGACATGGTAAAGGAAGATGAAATATATGAGAGCTACTTAGTGAAAATAAAATAATATGTAAAAGGTTTTGAAAAATAAAAAGTATTAAGGATTCAGATCCGTAAAATCACAATAGAAGGAATCAAATTAGCCTATCATTACTATCTAACTGAATCCAGTCTCTGCTTTGGTTTATTTACTCCAAATCATCACAAACTCTATACTGCTGGTTGCTATGGTTGTAGGAATTACACAGCAAAAGCTATCACTGCCTTTTCCTTCACTGCTTTTGCAATCAACTAAATGAAATCCATTCTTTAGCTGAGAGCTGTTTCAGTTGTAAGATAAAGCCTTTTAGGAGCAACTAGGTGGCACAGTGGATAGAGTACCAGCTCTAAAGGCAAGAGGACCAGAGTTCAAATTTGACTTCAGACACTTAACATTTCCTAGTTGTTCCTAGCTTCCTGGGCAAGTCATTTAACCCCAACTGCCTCAGGGAAAAAAAAAAAAAAGAGAGAGGAGAGAAAAGGCTTTTTGCATACTATTCATGTTGTTCCTCAATTATTATTACTAAGATTTTTACTAAGATATTACTAACATTTTTTCACTCTCCCTCATTGTTATAAAGTTAAATTTTTATATAATTAGACTTTTCATTTTTGACAGCTCTAAAATTATGAGGTCATTCTCTCAATCTATTTTTGTCCTTTATCTCTTCTTTCACACACACACACACACACACACACACACACACACACACACACACACCCCCCAAAAAAACCCAACCCTATTCTCTGTATACTTCCCCACCTACTAATCACTGCTGTCACCTAACATCTGACAAGTAAATCCAATCATTGGTCTTTTCTCACTCTTTTTTGAGCTCTCTGCTCATGACATGGCAGAACCCCTCTTTCATGATGATTTCCTATTTAGAAATAATTCTTAATATTTAACCACTACTTATAAATTTCTTTTGTGAGATTACCACAATGGATGGATGCCTCCATGCCTTGCTCCTTTATGTAGATATTTACTAGTGCTCTTTCTTAAGCCTTATTCTCTAACTAACCTTCTATCTTGGTTGTCTCATTAGTTAAGAGTCAATTTGCCTTGCAGAGATAACTCTTACATATATATATAAATATATATATGGTACATATACATATTTAACCCATCTCTTTCCTGAATTCCACTTCTGGGTAGTACCAATTGAGTACTACCCATTTCTACCTGGATATATCACAGATACTTCAAATTCAGGATATATAAAATCAAACTATTTTAATAGATTGATTTGTTATATTGGATGATGACCAATGGTTTGACAAATAATACATTATATAATAAATAAGAATAGCATTTTGGAAACCAAGAAGTCTGAATTTTAGCCCCAACTGTATTGTTTATTTGGTATGTGAGTTTGGATGAAAAAAAGTCCTTTACCTCAAATCTATCACCCAATGGAATTAGCCTTCAACAGGACACACTATCTCCTGACTTGTAAAAGCAAACTCTTCATCTCCCAACTTAACCCTATGCTTCCTTCTGTCTTTCCAGTCATGTGAGGATTATCCTCAAATCTGTAGTTTCTGTCATTCTACTTACCATAGGGAATAATATGACTTATTGATTCCTCTTCATATCTCTTGGAGATTTAATTTCTTTACTCAACAGGCCATCATTCTAGTTCTAGCTCTCATAATCTCTCACCTGGATTATTCCAATAGTGTCCCTGCTTTTAGTCTTTCTCCCCATGTCAATCCATTCTCTATAAGGCTTATTTAAAAAAAAAATATTTTAGGAGCAGAGACTGGACCAGTGATTTCATTGAATAAATAAACACCATATGAGGAAAGTTCTTTTTATCAATGCAGGTCTATACCTTCTCTTGCCACTTAAAAAGTCTTAAGGAATTGTCTAGATTAAAAAATATAGAATTCTGATCCTTGAGGGCACTGCCTGTCCTCTTTTTGTCTTTCTCCAGTAACTAGTACAGTTCCTAACATATGGTATATGATTTATAAATTCTTAATGGCCTTGAATTCCTGCTGATCTCAAAAGTAACATTAACTAATTTAGTAACTGTATAAAGCACTTAAGTGCTTTAAACGCTTAAGTGATTTCTTATCAACCGAACAAAAATATTTAATTTTAACTGTCCAAGAACTTACAGTAAACCCAGAGAAACAAGAATTTTCATTTGTTTCCCAGTTCCTAGGATAGAAACTTGCACATAATTTGCAGTTGGTAAATATATGTTAAACTGAATGTGATTTTATAACTGACCTTATAAATACTACCTTTTTAAAAATCCACAAGATTTGGCAGTTTATGAAATTATTTTGCCAATCAGCATACCCTGTTCTACAATAGGTACAGTAACACAAGGAATAAAATCATCAATTTTTATCTGACCTGGATTAATAATTATTTCCTAACCTATTCAACAAGTAAGGAATCAATACAATCTGAAGCTCAAAGAAATTTTGAGTGCTGGGGCAGCTAGGTGGCACAGTGGATACACCAGCCTTGAAGTCAGGAGGACCTGAGTTCACATTTGACCTCAGACACTTTATGCTTCCTGGCTGTGTAACCCTGGGCAAGTCACTTAACCCCAATTGCCTCAGCAAAAATAAAGAAAGAAAGAAATTTTTGAGTGTCCAAAAAGAACTGGCTATATTTCTTTAGGAAATCACCGACTAAGAGGATATTGATACCATTTCTCCATCATAAGTAAGGCACTCTTGGAAGACACGATCAAGGAAGACATTAGTCATAGTTGCTGTTCCATATCGGGAGAGTTCTTCCTTGCTGAGCATTCCATTGTGGTCCTTATCAAGATTCAAATATTGGCCTGGGGGACAGAAATGTAAACAAACATAATGCTCCAATATAACTGATGGATTAAAAACAATTATTTACATATATATTCCTATCAATACTACTATTTATAATAATTGACATAAGTGTATAATTTCATCTGTGCTTGACTGATGATGTTTTTTTTTTTTTTTTTTATAAATTTTATAACATTTTTTGACAGTACATATGCATAGGTAATTTTTTACAACATTATCCCTTGTACTCCCTTCTGTTCCAAATTTTCCCCTCCTTCCCTCCACCTCCTCCCCTAGATGGCAGGCATTCCCATACATATTAAATATGTTATAGTATATCCTAGATACAATATATATGTGCAGAACCGAATTTTGTTGTTGTTGTTGTTGCAAAGGAAGAATTGGATTCGGAAGGTAAAAATAACCTGGGAAGAAAAACACAAAATGGAAACAGTTTACACTCATTTCCCAGTGTTACTTCTCTGTCCAGACTGATAATATGTTTAATAAATGTTTGGTGAATGACTGATTTAACAGCACAGTAGTTCAGTTTTTGGTATAGGTACAACCAAATTTTTAAATAATGTTCATTCTGATATTATCAGTAGGGAAGACTGCATGATCATCATCTAGAAGAGTTCACTGACTTGAAGAAATTCAGTCTAATTGAGCTAAGCCCTATACTTAATTGTTTTTGTGGACTTCATTATGCTATAGTATTGTAAAAATTCATATTCATAATATCTCTGAGTAAGAAAATGGTTTTCTGGGGATCATGCACTATAACCTATTTAAGAAACCTGAAAAATTTCTAGAAAAAATTTTAAGTCAGTTGGGAAATGGTTGAGTAAGTTATGATATATCAATGTAATGGAATATTATTGTTCTATAAGAAATGGTCAATAGGGTGATTTCAGCAAGGCCTGGAGAGACTTGCGTGAACTGATGTTAAAGTGAAGTGAATAGAACCAAGAGAACAAAAAGATTATATGATGATCAATGATGATGGAGGAGTTGGCTCTTTTCAAATATGAAGTGATTCAAGCCAATTCCAATATACTTGTACTTTTTGTGTGTGTGTGTGGAGCAAATGGGGTTAAATAACTTGCTCAAGGTCACACAGCCAGTAAATGTTAAGTATCAGAGGCCACATTTGAATGCCAGGGCTGGTGCTCCATCCACTGCGCCATCTAGCGGCCCTTTCAATAAATTTGTAATGGAGAGGCATCTGCATCCAGAAAGATGTGGAGACTGAATGTGGACCAACAACAATTTTGTTGTTGTTTGCTTTTTTATTTCTTTCTCATTTTTTTTCTTTTGATTTTTTTTTGTACAGCATGATAAATGTGGAAATACAGAATTGCACATATTTAACCTGTATTGGATTATTTGTTGTCTAGGGGAGGAGGCTGAGGGAATGAGGAGAAAAATCTGGAACACAAGATTTTACATGGGTGAACGTTAACTCTCTTTGCATGTATTTTGAAAATAAAAAGTTGATATTAATTTTACAAAATCCACTTTTGGCACTAATAAAGTACTTTTATAATCTTGGAAATCCTCCTAACCCAGAACATAATAAATCTTATGAAATGATAAAATATTAAGGTAATGCATTAAGATTATACAAATTGTAGCATAATTTAGCAACATACCATAAACCCGCAAAGCAGAAGGAGCAGAAAACCAATTTGTTTCTTGACTTTCCTTGGAAAGTTCTTCATCCCGAAGCTAAATGCACATGACAATAACTTAATCAGAATATTGTTACAATAAACTAGAATAATAAATATTGTTAAAATAGTTTACTTACCTCTAGTAAATCATCTAAGAAGCTGCATGCTAAAATATCTTGTATTTTTATCTTTCCTAAAAACACATTAAAACAGTTAAGTTTCATCTTAATCCTAGTACATATTTAAAGAGTTGCCATTCTAAAAACCTGGAATATATTTCATTTGTTTCTGAAATAAGAACAGATTCAAAAGAAGAGGATAAGCAATTTCAAATATGACCCTCAGAATCTTCCCATGGAGGCAAAAACATCATTATAACTCTATAGATGGGCTTCTATAAGTCTAGGAAGGTGAAGTCACTTGATTATAATGTATGGGATAAACTGAGTGAAGATACTTTCAAAGGAAGATAGTCTTAAACTATATCTTAATTGTGACTTGAAGCTTTACAACAAGTAGAGCTACAGCTTAAAAAAAGTATGTTCCTCCCTACTATTTCTTAATTAGCACTTAAGTACCTCTTTTAAAGGCAGTTTATTATTTTATTTCTGGGATAGATTTTCCATTAGAATGTAAGCCTGGACAATGGGAGAAAAGGCCAGGCAGGGTGATGGTGGGGTTCTGCTCTTTAATCTTGTGTTTTACAGTTTTTACTTTGCATTCCTTTTATTTACAAACATCTTGTCAGATGGGAGATGCCTTTTCTCATGAGATCTTAATAAACTCGTTTTTTTTTTTTTTCCTTACTCTTGAGTCTCTGTTTTTGTGGTTGATACTGTCCTACACAATAATATGGTGTTATTAATGAAACCAAAATTACTAATCTACTTTCTTTCTTTTTTTATTATAGCTTTTTTTTTTTTTTTTTTTTTTTTTTTTTACAAGACATATGCATGGGTAATTTTTCAGCACTGACAGTTGCAAAACCTTTTGTTCCAACTTTTCCCCTCCTTCCTCCCACCCCCCCTTCTCCCAGATGGCAGGTTGACCAATACATGTTAAAGATTAAGTTAAATACAACATATGTATACATGACCAAACAGTTGTGTTGCTGTACAAAAAGAATCGGACTTTGAAATAGTGTACAATTAGCCTGTGAAGGAAATAAAAAATGCAGGCGGACAAAAATAGAGGGATTAGGATTTCTATGTTCATAGTCATCTCCCAGAGTTCTTTCGCTGGGTATAACTAGTTCAGTTCATTACTGCTCTATGCTAATTACTTTCTAAACTTTATGGAGGGAAAAAAGTTATGCTTCATGATCAGTTATAAATGTATATAAGAACATTTTGATCAAAGTAGGAATTGGGTAGGAATACACACAGTGAACATATTTAACTTCATTGGTACAATTTAAAAGTGTACTACACAATGTCTTTATCTTAAGTAATTATAAAACACATTACTTTTAAAGTAAAATATTTTTTAAAAGCACCAACAAATATACTAAGGAACCTGTCTCATTCAATTCCATTTTGCAAATGATATAACTGAGACCCTGAATTTAAGTTAACATTTATTGAAATTCATAGAACCAAGTTAGTGGCAGTTAGTAGCAATTAGGTATCATTCAAAGACAATTTCTAAATTTGTAAATCACTGCTGCTACTTTTTCTTTTCTATCTTTTGAAGTTTAATAGCTATAGCAGCATTTCAGAGATATGGCAACATTTTCAAGACATGATATTTCTACTTATCACATTTATAAGCAAATATTATTAACAATGCTCAAGTTTGACAAAGTATGTTTTTACCTGTTCTCAGAGGATCTAAGAAGAAGAAGAATTTCCTAACTGCAGTGCAGACATAAAAGGAATAAAAGGATTTTTCTAGTCCATCTAACTGTGGCAGAGTGGGGATAAGTTCTAATATGTAGTTTTCTAAATCCTGGGGGGAAAAAAGTGTTTAAGCTTTAATATGCAATCTTCCTATTTTTTGATTCCTATTTAAACAATGTTATCTAATCTTCCATGATTATTAATCTCTACTGAAATAAGCTCATAACTAATGAGGAAACCATTTCATAATTGTTTAAAGCTACCTATATTGTTCAAAATATTATATTCTGGTATAGCAAATTTTGTTACTTATCACAGTGCAGAAATTTGTAATTTTGAGCTTTTTTTTTTTTTTTTTTTTTTTTTAATTAGGAATAAAAAGAGATCTGGTTCTAAAAGAGGACTAAGCTGAATCTGAGAAAGTTCTCTTTCTCCCCACCTTAATTTACTCCTTTACTTCCCTCTATTTCTATGTTTTTCTCTCTCCCTTCTCCCTTACTTTCCCTCCTCTCTTTAGTCATCTACATTTCTTAGGCTCCTTTGCTTTCCTCAAGTTCAACTTGCTGTAATATGATTTTGTGGACTTTGAGGGGGGGCGCCCTCTGTTCTGGCAGTGAGTCAGAAAATCCTAAATCCTTTGGTTTTGGAGTCTGCCTCAGGAAATTCCTGTGCCTACTCTGTTTGATTCTGAATAGACTACTTCTCAATTCATTGCTCACTGATCTGGTCAGTGAAAATCAAATTTCAGAGACTATCCTCAATTCATCTGGAGATTACTCCTTACCCCTACCTGTGGGCCATAGAATTAATATATCTATGATTGAAAGCTGAATAAATATATCTCCTTACTTCTGTTTCTTTACTGAATTCCCTTACAATTCAGTCCACTTTGTAATGGTGTACCATCACTTTCAATAAAACTTTGCCCCTTGACTAGGAAGTGCGTTTTAACCTGCAAATTCTTTTGAGATACCTCGCAACACAATTCTGGTACTCCAAACTTTTGGGGTCCTCCTTTCCCAACCTCAACAAACTTCAGGTGTCACCTTCTACAGAAAGCCCTTTCTGAATTCCTTAATTATTAATGTTCTTTCCCTTCTAAAAAGTTGTTTTATAAAGAACTCACTGTATAAAAAGTATGTAGCAGCCCTTTTTGTAGTGGCAGGGAACTGAAAATTGAGTGGATGCTCATCAATCGGGGAATGGCTGAATAAGTTATGATATATGAATGTAATGGAATATTATTATTCTATAAGAAATGATGAACAGGCTGATTTTGGAAAAGCCTGGACTTACATGAATGATGCAGTGAGCAGAGCCAAGAGAACATTATACACAGCAACAAGATAATGATATGATTGATTGTGATAAATTTGGCTCTTAGATTCAACAATGAGGTGATTTAAGGCAATTCCAATAGCCTTGTAATAGACAGAGTTCTGTGGCAGGCTGACCCAAAGGAATGTAGCAGCAAAGCCATGAGCCATAAATTGTTTTATAGGGAAAATTTAGCCTTAGGGTCTTGATATAACTTAGATTTCTAACTGGATTACCTTTAGAGAGTGGGACCAAGGAATTAAACTGATCTCCATTATGACAGCCTTTTTTCTAAAGCATTGCCTAAAGTGGTGGTCCTCAAACTTTTCAACTAGGGGGCCAGTTCACTCTGTCTCTGCCCCTCAGCCCATTTGCCATAACCGGGAGGGCCGAATAAACATCCTCAGCAGCTGCATCTGACCTGTGGACAGTAGTTTGAGAACCCCTGGCCTAAAGGATTAATTTTTATCAATTCTTTTGCTAACCATACCTAAAATTTAAAATCTCATCATTACTAAATTCATACTTACTGATTCCCGAAGGTAACCTTGGCCAGCCACATCATATAAACTAAGCCCTATTCTTGTTTGGTGGAGCCACACTATAAAAGAAGATTCAAAATATATGAGATTAACCTTTCAATATATTTGGGCACACATAATGAATATAATGCGCTAGTAGTAGATGTAGACTTCCAAACCCAACAATGCAATTTACACACGTTGACTAGCTTTTAGTTGCAGAATATTTCCAGTGAAAATAATGCCCAACAGAAATAGGAAACCATAATTTAAAAGGAAGGATATTTGATGCTATAAATTAACTGCTTTAATTCTAAAGAAGTTCATTTACTCAGCAAGCATTTATTAAGTGCACCTCCTATCTGTCATTGTGAATACAAAGCCAAAATTAAAATAGTCCCTTTTCCTGAAGGATAACAATATATAACATAACAAAGAAAATACCTACTACAAAATAAACACATGCATGAATCAGGATGGACTTCATGAAGAAGAAGGCATAAAGCTGAATCTCCAAAGATACAGAGGTAAAGAAAATACATCCTAAACATGAGATCAGGAGATGGAACTTATTTTGTCCATTTACTCCGTAACCCAGTGATACTGCTCTCAATGCCTTTTTGCTGTTCCTCAAACATTTTGAGTAGCAGTCCCAATGTCATAGAATGTTTTCCCTTTTCTTGGCTGCTCTGCCTTTCTTCAGGTCCTAGATAATATCCCAGCTTATACAGGAAGCTTTTCCTGATCTCTCTCAATTTTAATGTTGTCCCCTTGTTGATCAATTTAAATTTATCCTGTATATAGCCTGTCTGTAGACAACTGTTTGCATATTATTTTTCTTAATTAGAATGTGAGGTCCTCGAGAACAGGGACTGTTCTTAGTAATTTTTTTTTTTTTTTTTTTTTTTTTGGTAAATGTAGCATTTAACACAGAGCATGGAAATAGCAAGTGTTTAATAAATGCTTGTTTTCTAAGAGAAGTTAAGAAGGACATGTTGGCTAGATTGCAAAGGTAAAGAAAGGAGGCAATGTATAATAATGTATGATAAGTATGCTGGAGCCAAACTGGCAAGAGACCTCTGGAAAAGAGTTTGTATTTTATTCTACTAGGATAAAACTGAGAGTCACAGATGATTTTTGAACAAGGTAACAAAATGTTTGGATTTGTGCTTAAAAAATATTAATTTGGCAGAAGAACAGAGGTTGATTTGGAGAGAAGGAAAAAACTGGAAGAAAACAGAATAGGAATGTATGCAAATAGTCCATGTGAAAGGTAAAGTGGGCTTAAACTATGGTAATCCCCATATTAGTAAGTCCTTGTCTCTATATGGAAATACAATTCTACAGGTTGCTCATATCGGATATAATCCACTCATTTTTAAAGATGAGGAAACTGAGGCCCAGAAAGATTAAGTAACTTATACAAGGGTAAGATGATTAGAGCAGGTTTTGAGCCAAGGTCTTCTAACTCCAAATCCAGGTATCTTCATTATGTCACATTTTAAATTGATCTGAATTACTATATGTTTCTAATGCATTTTGAAGTGGTTTAAATAGTGCTACTATTTAAAAGAGATATGAAAAGCATTAAATCTGAAGTCAAAAGACCCAAGTTTACCATTGTATTGTATTATTGTGGTCAAATCACTTAAAATTTTAACTAATATTTATATTATACTTTAAAGTTTGCAATACTTTTCATAGGTATTATATCTATTCGTGCAGGATTCAGAGTTTAAAGATCTCCTCACAACAATTCCATGAAGTTAAATACTATAGTGATTATCTTAGTTGCTTTTTTATATGAGGAAACTAAGGCATAGAGTAGTTTAACTGATTTGTTCATCATCACAAGATTAGTAAACATAAGAGATGGAATTTGATGGAATCCAGGTTTCTCTTAACTAAGCAAATTGTCCTTTAAGTATCCATTTACATTTGTGAACTTCAATTTCCTAATCTATAATTTTATATACTTGCATTATCTACTTTACAAAAATTTTTGAGGGATTAATAAATTTGAAAAGTACTATGCAAAGAGAAGCTATTATAGTTTAACAAATAAAGACATGGTCATAATCTAATCATATGATTGTTTTCCCAAGATGTAGAAGATGGGGGAAGGGAAGGAATTACCATCCTTATACTTACCTTTTCTCATAACATAATTAAAGAACTGCATGATAGATATTCTTCCATAGGGATCTGTGTGAATAAGTTTAGCAAAAACTTTTGCCATAAAGAACTGCCTAAGAAAAATAAATAATTTACAAACATGATATAAATTACTTAAGAGATGAATTATTGAATGTAGTTTCATAAATGAAGTAATTTTTGAATAAAGCCAACAACCATAGGGAATATTTATTCCTTTTAAAAATTATATTTATTATGAATTCAATCATCCACAAACATTTAGTAAACAGCAAGCACTTAAGACCTTACTAAGTGCAACATTGTGTAGACTCTTGGGAAAGAAAGAGAAAAAATTCTGTAGTATCTTTAATAGAATTGTCCATGAAACATGGCTTACTAATTTAAGTATTTTAAATTTAACACAAATGTAATAAAATCACTCATATATTAGTAAAGTATACTGCATAATACTTTAAGATTACTGACTTTTAAAAGTTTTTTTTCTCTATATTAAAAAAGTATATATTTTATTGTTGCTCTCCTTTTCAAACTATTTTCCATTTTTCCTCTATCCCCCCCATACCACCTCATATTATCACAGGTGTTAGTATCCCCATTACTGTAAAGGGGCTGTTTATTCTTCAGATATTTAAATTATTAAAAACCACATAAAATGTGGGTTGCTTTGTCCTTTGAGTGTTGGTCAGGAATTCATGGTCTACATTTCTATGGTCCCTTCTAGCTCCCAACTCTAAGACTCCATGCCCAATAAATCAAAAATAAATAAATAAATAATTGGTCATTTTAAACTTTTATTATCTTTCATCTGATAGTTTGTAATATTTAACTTAAGCACAAATACTACTTTAAATGATTCATACTTGCACTTTGGTCCAGATTTTTCTCCAACTTTCAAAAAGTTTTCATAATTGATCATTGCTTCCTCCCCAATCATAGGTGGTGTCTGGTGTTTGTCCAGTAGAAACCATAAATTCTTAAAAGTGACACAGAAGAACATACAAAACACAACAAAAAAACCTCTGAATTTTGAACAAAACTAGCTAATTCCCTTTAAGAGAGTTTTAATATTGTACTTTTTAATCTTCTTTTCTCACCACTGCTAAGCCCCTTATTTCATTAAAGAATAGTTCTTGCTTTAGAGACCTTGAGTTCATCATCCCTTCAAGTAGGACTCTTAAGACAATTCTATGTCCTAACTCAGTAGAAAACAGTTTTAGAAGACCTCTGTTGCATACCCCAAAAGAGTTTGGGTCCTGTTTGAAGAGATGATAAAGGTGAATAAAAAAGTAATTTCCCTGCTAGCAACCCAGTGTCAAGATGGACCAAGGGGAGGAGAGTTGAGAGAGACTGATTTTTTACTGTTAAAAAAAAAAATCTGGAAAACAAGTTACTCCTTAAAGTAAGCAAGAAGGAACACTGATCTGATTATCTCTTAAATAGATCTTTTGATTTTGATTAGGCCTTTTGTTATCCTAAGTGGGCTTTTATTGCAGTAGGCCCTCCCTGATTGAAATCCTTGTTGAAGTCTTTTCACTGACAAACACTACAATTACTGGACCCAATTAGAGAGTCAAGTTATGATGTTAACCCCAGAAGTTATTTCTCTCCTATATAAAGAACCTACCAGTGCATCACTTCCTTGCTAACTCCCATTAGGGCCCTAAATCCTTTTCTAGGAATTTAGCATCTCATGTTCATTAGGAATTGCTTATTTTGTGGCAGCAAATCCATTAGGACTTAGTCTACCTAAGGGTGTCAGCCCCTTAGTTAATGGCAGTTTGCTAATGAATCTAGTCTGGTTCTTTTCCCTTGTCAATAGCAAACTCCCTTTTGGAACTTGACATATCAAGTAATTATAAAATCTTTGCCTCTCTATTTGAAAAACAAAAAAAAAAAAAAGTGGTTCTAAGTCAAACATTCATAGTTTAGGTGCTATCTATATTTACTTATTAACATTTACATTTTTTTCTATTCTCACCTGTAATTCTTCATTGTCTAACAGTTCCCTACTTTTCCTTTGCAGAAAAACAGCTCTAGACTCTTCTCTTAATTTCTGCAATAAAACTTCATCTTCAGCTGGGAGCTAAAACAGATACAGAAAAGCGTTACCAAACATTTTGCACATAGGTATATTGACTGGAAGTGTTTATCTTGACTCTAAAGCAACCATTTTGGTGCCTTAAGTAGCCAGAGAAAAAACTCATCAAATTTTTTCTTGACTTACATTTTTGAGTGTTCTTAATTTCATTTTATCATACTATTTTTGGAGAAATGCTTTTATTGCAGCATTAGGCTAATGTAAAAGAACCAGTGTGATGTAACTGAACTTAAAATTAGATGATTTGAATTCTAACAATGTAAATATGGATAAGCCATTTTAACTCCATGAAAGAATTTCCTCATTTTCCAAAGTAATAATATTTGTGTTAGTTATACCAAATTCAATCAAGCATTTATTAAGTACTATGTGCCAGGCTTGGTGCTGGGCCTTAGAAATAGAAACACAAAATAACTGTTGCCCCTCAAGGAACTTAACGTCTTGGAAGATCATGTAAGCATATAAAGAATAAATACAAGGTATTTAGGTAAAGAGGGCATTGGCATTTGTGGGGAGGGGTAATATCAGTAAAGCCTTCACAAAAAAGTTCATGCTTAAATTTAGTCTTGAAGACTTTCTATGATGTAGAAGGGTAAAGTGAGAAAATTTCACAGAAAAATGTAAACAGCACTGCCTCTGAAGCCAGAGGACCTGTGTTAAAATTTTGACTTTGATTCTTTACTTATAAGATTGGGGTAGCAATACCTAGTTCAAAATAAACATGTGACAAATTCACAATGGTCATTCTCATTGACAAAAGGAAGGTTTATTGGGAATAAGGTACAGACAAAAATAAGAGGTAAAATAGGCACCAGGAGTGGTAAATATGAAATAAAGTTTAGAGAGCATATAGTTAGGCAAGGAAAATGACAAGTTCTCCATGGGAAAACTCAAAATTAACCAAGAGAAAGGAAATATTCTATGAGGTGGGAATAAGCAAATGAATAGCAAGTTAAGTTGAAGAGAGTAAGAAGAAAGGTGCCATTACAGGGAAGGTACTGTGAGGGAGAGAAAAGAGATAGTGGGTTTAATCCTGAATAGAACTTAGCAAAGCTCTTCATCATATGCAGATCTTTTTAGGGAAATATAGCCTTATGTGTTTCTCTGGGAGACCAGAGAAGTAAAGCTGGGAACTCAAGAGGGAGGATCAATGAGAGGAAGTGCCAGGGAGCTCAAAGGTGGAAGAATCAAGGAGCCAGATTGAATGCACCTAGCAGATCAGGTCCCAGACCTGTCTAAAGATAAGCTAATTAATATTTCAAAAACAAAGCGTTCCATCCTCACAATCACTCTATACCAAATGGATAGTCTGGAAATTGGTTATAACTGATAACTGCCAGATAGTCTTCTTTCTGATGGGAAGATAATCAGTTCACATCACTTATTGCCTGTAAATCTGGAGAAGTCATTTAATTCTCCTGGAGCTCAGTTCCTCACCAGTGAAATGAGGGGATTGAATTAAATGTGCCTTTTGTGCCTTCCTGCTCTAGCTCTATTAGCCAGAATAGTCATTAGGAAGGTACATAGATAAGGAGATACATATTATGGGTGAGAAACAGCAAGAATGCCAGTGTAAACATTAGTGTATAAGAAGGGAAATTATAAAGAAGTTTGTAAAAGGAAGCCAGATTGTGAAGGATTTTAATAACCAGAGGACTGTATTTTATCCTAACGGAAATTGAAAAGTACTGAAATGTATTAAATAAGAAAGTGACATGGTAAAATATGATCTTTAGAAACTGGCTATGTAGAAGATAGATTAGCAGGAGAAAACTGAGGTAGAAAAACCACCCCAGTGGAGGCAAGTGCATGATTCAAGTGAGAGCTGTATGAATAGTGTCAGGATAGATGTGAGAGATATTGTGGCTATAGAAATGGCAATATTTCACAAATGATTGGATATGGGGAGTGAAGAAGAAAGTTAAGAGCTTGAGAATCTAGAAGCCTAGGGAAATGGTAATGTAATCAATAGCAAATGGGAAAAGTATAAGTTGAGGACAGGAGAGGAAGAAATAGTGAGTATTGTTTTAGACATTTTAAGTTTGAGAGAATTCTCAATTATTAAGAATGAAATGTCTAACAGGTAGTTAGCTGATAGGATTTCAGGAATAGGATAGGTGTTCAGGAAAGAGACCTCGAACTGGATAGATAGATCTGAAATTAATCTGCATTTGAGAAAATTAAACCAAGGTCAACAATTAAGATAATATTAAGAGAAGAGAGAGCCTTAAAGTGCATATATAGATAAGAAATATGCATGAAAATCTAAGAAAAAAATTAATAAAGGTCATACAGATAGGAGAAAAACCAGAAGTCACAAAAACTTAAGAGGAAAAAGAATATCCAAGAAGAGCACGTTATCACAAATGTCAAATGCCGTAGAAGGGACTGAAAGGGTAAGAGCATCAGATTTGGCAATTAAAAGATCACAGGTAATTTTGGAGGGGGCAATTTTAGTTTACTAATGGAATGAGAGAGAAGTGGAAGCAATGAGTTTTTCTAAGACTTTGGGACTAATGGAGTAATATAATATGTTTGCCTGAGGAACTAATATGATTTAGAAAATATTTTTTCTAATAAATGATTTTTTCTAATAAATGAGAATTTAAGATTTGACTGAAGTTATATTCTGAAGAGCCTCCATTTTCTTAGTAAAGTATAAAGCAATGAACCCTGCTAAAGGGTGTATGTAGAGGAAGGTACAACATGATCTTGACTTTGATTTCTGAGAAAGTTCTAGAAAGAAAAGTAGTGATTCAAAGCCAATATAGCTTTATCAAGAAGTTATTACCAGACTAAGCCCACAAGATTATCAAATTAGTAAATGAGGGGGATGCTGCATATATATTTACCTAAATTTTACCAAAACTTGTGAGAAGGTATCTCATACTACTCTTAGGAAGAAGAGAAGAGCAAGGATTAGACAACAATGCAATCACATAGACTCAGAACTGGTGGGATTCTGTTAGCTGTTCAATGTTAATGTGGTAGGAAGTCTCCAGTGGACTATCCTAGGGAAATATAGATGTTCTTGTACTGTTTAACATTTTTATCAATAATTTGGATAAAATCACAGCACATCATATTGCAGACAGAACTAGGAAGGATAATTAACACACTAGATGATAGAATCCAAAAGAATCTTGATTTAATAGAAATAAATTTAAAGTCTTGTACTTGGGATTAAAAAAAATCAATGTCACAAGTATTAGATTATAAAGGTATTAATTATTCTGAAAAAGATTTGAGAGTTTTAGTGAACTACAAGTTCAATGAGTCAATAGAATAATATGATAGGCAAAAATAAAGCTAATTCAATTTAGATGTCCCACTGCATTTTGACATTAGACCTTATTTAGATCTATGTTCAGTTCTACACACCATAATTTAAAGATGTTGATAAATTGAAGTATATCCAGAAAAGGGCATCCAAGATGGTGAAGGAACTAGAGAATATGATCTAAAGATGGTTGAAGAAACAGAGTATGTTTAGCCTGGGGAAAAGAAAACTGAGGATGAATATAGTAGAAGTCTTCAAGTATTTAAAAGATAGCCTTAAAAAAGAACTACTTGAGAGCAGGCCTTGTTTCACAAAATCAAAAAAATGTTCATAATATTATCTCTTGAGCAAAGAATTTACCAAATATTTAGATAATTTTTATAGGAAGTCTTCAAATCTTCTGACATGCTAATTTTTTTTTTTTTTTTTTTTTTGCTGAGGCAATTGGAGTTAAGTTACACAGCCAACTCAGGTTCTCCTGACTTCAGGAATGGTGCTCTATTCACCACACTACCTAGCTGCCCTTGACATGCTAATTTTATGACTTAGAACTGAAGAGTGGTGAAGAGTTGTACCATAACTGAATTCTATGGCTTAGAAGTAGAACTGAGGAATGGACTGAGAAATGGAGTTGAAGAGTATTGAATTCTAGGGTTTAGAGGTAGAATTGCACCTCACTATTGAATTTCATGGCCTAGACTGTCTCAGATTGTTAGTTTGTGGAATTATAGCAGAACTATAGCATTTCCAAGACCAGGTAGCCTTAAATTATTTCTATATCTTCCCTAGTAGCTGTACCCCACATCATTAGCATCAGTTCATGGGAGTCTCCCCAGGCCTTTCTGAAACCATCCTGCTGATCATTTTTTTACAGAACAATAATTTTCCATTACATTCATATACCATAACTTATTCAGCCATTCTCCAATTGATGGGTATCGATTAAGTTTTTATTTCCTTGCCACTACAAAAAGGGCTGCTACAAACATTTTTGCATATATGGTGGACCTCCAATCTTATCACTGACCTGAAATTGCACCCTCCAAAGACAGCAGTTAATACTCACTATTATTACTAAGAACTCATTGTTTGACAAAAGTTGAAATGGAAGGCAGACTGGCAAAAATTAGATATAGACTATCATTTTATGTTATATACCAAGTTACAAAATGGGTATATGACTTGGACATAAAAAGTGACATCAAAAACAAATCAGAGGACTAGGGGAAAAAATTTACTCATTAGGCAACACTATCATCATCCTAATTCCTCAGGCTTGCAACCTAGGAGTCATCCTGGGCTTCTCACTGTCTCTCATGCTTCATTATCAATCTGTTGGTAAGATTTGTCAATTTTACTTTTGCAAAATCTCTAATATGCCTCTTTCTCTCCCCTATCACACAAATGCAGGCCTTTATTTACTCATGCCTGGAATATTTATAATGTCTTGCTGCTGCAAATCTCTCCTAATTCAAATTGATTTGCCTGAAGCACAAGTTACACCATCTTATCCTCTTTTTCAATAAAGTCTAGTAGCTTCCTACAGCATTCAGGATCAAATACAAAAACTCTTGTTTAGTATTCAAAGCCTTTTTATAATATAACCCCCTAATACTTTTCTAGTCTCCTTTCATTCAGAGATAGTGAGACTTTCTGGTTGTTCCACAAACAGACATCCCATCTCTCAACTTCAACCATTTTCTCTGTTTCCTACGTCTGGAATACTAGTCCCTCCTCCAATTCACCTACTGGACTGACCTGACCTCCCTGGCTTCCTTTAAGTCCCAACTAAAATTCCTTCTTTTACTAGAAGCCTTTCCCATTTCTTCTTCATTCCAGGGCCTTCCTACTATTAATAAAGAAGCTTGCATTGTATTTATTTTTTGCATTTTGTTTCCCCCATTGTGTTGAAGCGTGAGAAAGTGGCAGGGCCTGAGTGGCACAATCAATGCTGGCCAATAGCAATAATGCAATACTAATTCTGTTGATCAGAAAGCTGTAGAAAGAAATCAAAGATGGGAACTACCTGCCCTTACCATTTAGCAATAATACCTCTAAATCATAATATTAGCATATCAACTTAATCTTTGCTTCTCTTTCCCAAAAAGTTATCTCCCTGATTCTCTTTGCTAGATTCCCTAGGAATTTTTGCATCCTTCAATTGGTGTCCCAATTATCTCCTTGATTCTGACTCTGCTGGAATCCCCTGGAATTAGCCCTCTGCAGCAGCACTTCTTGCTTTTGCCTTTTTACTAACTTTAGTCATAATAAATCTTTGCCACTTAACTTGGAAGACTGATTGTGCAAATTATTTCCCCAAAACAACAAACAACACTGGACCACGGGGGACTCTAATCTTGAGAGTTTCTTTTGAATGGGACTGACTGGATGAAACTTTCTCAGTATTGAGACTAAGTTACATGATCTCTATTCTCAAATCTTGAACCCTGGATTGTAGGGAGTCACATGGTCTCTAAAGGTCAGACCCTCAAGAACTGCTATGATCCACAGGAAGCAGACATTAGTCAAGGACGGTTATGTCCTTTTAGTCTATCCAATGAAAAGGCTCCAGTCTTTTCCTGGATAAGCCAGAAGTTGGGTAGGTTACAGGGGCACATGGCTGGAGTTGGGATGGCTTTCAGGTGTGTCTGAGCCTTTCCCTGCAGGGATTATATAAATGCTTTCTCTTCATACCTGAAGATGTCTCTGATTAGTTAACTTGGGAAAGAAGGTCTAGTGCCTGTTCCATATACTTTCTCCTCAATGACTGGGTTGTAAGCTCCTTGAAAGCAGGGACTCTCTTTTGCCTCTTTTTTGTATCCCATAGCATTATAAACAATATTTTTATTGACTGATTGAATTTTGATTACATAAAATTAAGTTTTTACATAAACAAAAGGAATGCGGTCAAAATTAGATGAGAAGCAGATAAATGGGAAAAATGTTGGCAGCAAGTTTCTCTGACAAAGATTTTATTTCTGAGATATACAGGGAAAATATTTCAAATTGGGGAGCTATTCCCCAATGATGAATGACCAAAGCTGTTTTCAGTGTGATATGATTTACTCTCTTCCCCGCCAGCAAGAAGCTATTATCAGGCAATTCCCAAATTATTTAGGAAGGATTTTTTTTACCAACTCCCACTATTTCCCCCCCAAATTCTGGGTAGCTTCAAATAACCTTTTGATATATTGATTGGCATATCTTTAGACAGGCCTGAGATCTGATCTGCCACTGCTGCCTCCTGATGACTCTTCCCTCTGAGCTGCCACTTAGCTCTTGACCCCTCTGTCCTGACCCCTTTTTTCAGGTCTCACTGAGAAAACGGCCCAGTAAATTTTAGAAGATCTGATTATGATGAAGATCTTTGATAAGTTCTCTTCTGAACTAAGTCTACTGTGAGGTACTCTCTCTCCTTCATAAAGCCTTCCTTTGAATGGCACCATCCTCCTTATTTTAGCTATCTTTTGTTAGTCTAACCCCCCAAACAATAGCTTCCTTCCTCCTTACTATTTCCTTTGTCCTGATTGTGAGTTCCCCTGGGGAACTAGTGTTTTTCCTTAGCCTAACTCTCTGCTCTAACTATTTCATATTTATCATTTCTGGTATCTGTTACATTCCTTCATTTTGTCTATAACCTCTTCCCCTAAGTAAATCTACCTTTTGCCAAAGAGGTAGTGAATTTGTCACATATTTATTTTGAACAAGGTATTGCTATCCTTACAACATCAAGAGGAAGAAATCCAAGCTGTAAGTAGCCATGTGAAAAAAAAGCTACATCACTGATAGAAAATACAATATTAAATACAAATTTTAAAAATTCTGAAGTTCTAGCTTGGGTTGGCCATTTTTAATAAGCTCCAGTGGCTCCTTAATTCCAGAATCAAATACAAAATCCTACATTTGGCTTTTAAGGATCTCCATAATGTTCCTATCTTTTTTGTCTTTTTATACTTTCACATATCCTATAGAGTTCAAACAATCTGTCTTCTAACTCCTTCCATCTTGCACCCCAGCTTCCTTTTAAGTCTTATTTTTACCTTATGTAAGAACTTTCTCATTCTTCCTTAATCTTAGTGCTTTCCTTTTAAGATAACCTCCAATTTATCCTATATATATCTTATTTGTATAAAGTTTGCAAGCTGCCTTTCCCACTAAACCATAATTTACTTAAGAGCAGGGACTATTGGGTTTTGGGAGTTTTTGGTTGCCTTTATATTCTGAGTTTTTTTAGCACTTGATGGCACATAGCAGGTGCTTAATAAATGCTTTTGTAGACACTGGAGCTGTGAACGGGTCTAGATTTCTGGAAAGCAATTTGGAAATTTCCAGCAATCTGGAAATCAAAAAGTTATTAAACTTAGCATAACCTTTGACCCAGAAGTACTACTACTAGATACATATCCTAAAGAGATGAAAAGGGAAAACTGAAGACTTATATGAATTGATGCAGAGTGAAGGGAGCAAAAGTAATTTATATGATAACAACTAATACAAAGACAAAGATTCAAAGAAAATTTAATTAACAAATAAATTAAAACGAGGGGGTGGAAAAAATTCAAGTGTTCTATGCTCAATTCTGTTTTATAAGAATTATGATAACAAAGGTACAAAAATAGTAATATATTAAATACATCTCAGTTAATTGGTATTTAAATAAAATATCTTGATTTTATGTACATTAAAGACTCAACCAATACTTAAAAAAGATTCTAGGCTCTTTCATTGCCTAATTCTATTACTTACCCTATAATAAAACCGTGGAATAGATTTGTAGAATGCGTTTGCATTTTTTCTACCTCCTTTCCATTCTGTGTAGTATTTTGTAAACAGATCCATTTCTTCCTCTTTAAGTTCTTTTTCATTTTTTTTTGCTGATAACAGAAGATATGAAGACACATAGAAGTATTTAATATGTTATAGTCATTTGCAAGCCATATTACACCTTCTATTGTCAGGAACTTTATTCCTATCCTATTTACATAGCTTGCTAGAAAGAAAAAATAAACTTTTGTAGGATGAAAAATTTTTAATATTCCATTTGGGTAAAAGATATTCATGTATAGGCACAAATCTCAATTTCTGTGGAAAAGAACCCAGCTATGGCCACGTAAGGGAAGTAAGCCTAAAATATCTGAAGCAGCTGTGAAGGAGAAATAGAAATAGCACATGCCAACCAAGTCAAATCACAATTAACAAGAATCTAGACAGAGCTTTGGGCCTAGAGTCAAGAACTGAATTCAAATCCAATTTCAGATACTGTCTAACTGTGTGACAGTCACTTAACCCCAGTTTCCTCAATTGTAAAATGGGGATAATAACAGTACCTATCAATGCCTATTGTATAGTAGGCATTTTTAATAAATGCTTGTTCTCTTCCCTCTCTAGCCTGCTCTCCAACTCCTGACATCTTGACTACTTCCCCTCAAAGTAGACTGCAGATAGCCTAAGACCCTAACTTTTCCCCCCTTTATTAAAGATTTCTTTTTTTCAAAACATATGTGTGCACAATTATTCAACGTTAGCCTTTGCAAAACCTTGTGTTCCAATTCCCCCCCTTTCACCTATCCCCCTCCCTGGCAAGTAGTCTAATATATTTTAAACATGGTAGAAATGTTAAATCCAATATATGCATACATATACAATTATCTTGCTGCATAAGAAAAAATAAATCAAACCAGAAAAAAAAAAAAAAAAAAGAGAAGCAAAATAAAATGCATGCACACAACAAAACAAGTGAAAATGCTATGTTGTGAGCCAAACTCGGTTCCCACAGTCCTCTCTCTGGGTAGAGACAGTGCTCTTCATTACTAAACAATTGAAACTGGTCTGAATCATGTCACTATTGAAGAGAGGCACATAGGAACCTAAACTTAAGAAATCTGGGAATAGCAGTGCCTACCAGATTTAAGTCAAGAAGATCCAAGTTCAAATCCTACCTCAAGAATTTACTAGTTGTGTGACCCTGGGCAATTAACTTAAGCTCGTTGCTTCAGTTTCCTCATCTATAAAATATAGTTAATATAAATATAAATAAACATAGTCTCTTATCTCCTAGGGTTGTTGTGAGGATCAAATGAGATAATAATTGTAAAATACTTAGCCACAATGCAAATGTTAGCCATTATATTAAAAGATGGGGAAAAATGGTAATAGAAGGGCTTTTCTTCCTCACGCCACTAGAATGAGACCAACTTATTCCAATAATAAGGTTAAGTACAAGAGCTCTGGGAGTCACAGCATCTCCCAAACCATTAGTCTTGCTTCTAGTCTAGCCCTCCTGGCCAGAATTTGAGGTAGCAACAACTGTCATGAACAGAGCAGATAAACCAGCTTAGCTAAAGCTGCAAGGAACATTTAAGGAGAAACAGGAGGTATTCTGTAACAGGCAAGTCAAATCACCACCACTATTTTGACTACCATCTTCTCCTTAGATTCTGATGGAAACAGCTCAGGAACCCACAAACCTTAAGAATGGCAATGCCTTCAAACCTGTGGCTTCAGGCATCATCCTGGGAAGTAATTCCTGTGGGTAGGCAGCCTATCAACTGCTCTTGGAGGTGCTATGGTCACAGCTCTTGCCACCATAATCCTTGGCATTATCAGAAACATATAATTTCATAAGTGGAAATAATGTTAAAAAGAGATAGGAAGTACTTAATTATAGAGCATGGTGGGAAAATCAGTGAAGTTCCAAAGTTGTACAGTTATGTTAGATATGAGGGATTAGTTCTTCCATAGTGATTATGGAGTTCATGGCTCAATCTTCCAATCAGAGGGACAGTGATGAAATAAAATACCAAATAGGTTCTTACAGCATAAGATTTTCCCAATTCCTGGGGTATTCCTGGGAAAAAATAGAGGAGATTATATTTCCTTCCAGAGGCAAAGAGATGCCTCTGAAGCTTCATGAGAGATTAAACTGACGGGATAAGATCTGCACTTTAGGAATACCGGTTGGACAGGACATGAGTTTGGCATATATAAACCTATTCCTATATAAACTCTCTCTCTCTCTCTTTATATATATATATATATATATACATATATATATATATTCCTGATGGACAATATAATTCATATCAGAGTTGAAAATATGGACAACATTTGGTTAGACTGCCTTTGGAAAACTGCAGGACCCCTTTGTCCCACAGAAACAACACTCCTAACAGTGTTGCTAGATGAGACAGGATATTATAATTTATTAAAGGATATAATTTACACATATTAAAAATTAATTTCACTCAGAAGGAAACTGATGAGATAGGGTATGAAAGGGGGGAAAGAGATAGATGTGACTAATGAGGAATTTCAAAGAAGACAACATATAAACAACTCCCTACTAAAAAGATATAAAACAGGATAGATAGTGATCTTAAAAAGAAAGCACTAAGATTGAAGCAAAGAGAAGGGAGAGAATTTCAGGCATGAAAAGCAGGTGAATAAAAACACGTGTTTGAATTGAAACATGGAGTCTCATATACAAGAAACGTTAAGGATGCCAGTGTCACTAGACTGCAGAGTATATAAATGGCAGAAAGGGTGTAAGAAGACTAGAAAGGTAGGGAGGTACAAGATGAGGGTTTTAAAAGATAATGAAGGTTTTAAGAGCAAAAAAGAAAATTTTATAATGTTTCCCTAGAAATAGTGGAGAGTCCCTAGACTTTCATTTTAGGAACATCAATTTGGATGTGACTGGATTTCGAGACCTATAGCAAGGAGAACAACTAAGAAACTACTGCAACCTAGACTTGAGGGCCTGTACCAGAACGGTTGCAGTTATCAGTGGAGGGAAGGAGATATATACTAGAGATTTTATTAAGGTTGAAATGATAGGACTTAATAACTGATTGCATTTTGATAGGGAGAGGAAGAGGAGTCATGGATGACAACTTGGGTGGTGTCTGGATGACTCAGTTTAATACTTTCAATAGGCCCTAGCATGGAGGAGTACCGATAAGAATACCAAAAGTACTCTTGAATGCGTGTTGTCCGGGAAGAAGGAAACACGTCTTTTCGACTTCGGCATAAACTCACGGTGCTTAAAGGACAATAGAAACACAGACACTGCGTAGAAATTAACTGGTTTTTATGCAGAGAAAGCTCAAGGTACACCTCTCACGGACACTGGTGAAAACCCGCAAACTAGCAACCGAGGGTCCAACATTTCCCAAAAAGTTATCCCTCCTCCCCTTCAAGAAAGCGGGAGGCGTCGAGGCGCCCATGCCAAGCCCAACCTCACCCTCCTTCCGTGGCGGCTCCCCGAGGACCATCAGAAGAAGGTGACCTTCCCGCTCCCACCTCCCGCCGTCTTCGTGTCCGTCTAACTTCTCGCACTCACAATTTGGGGCTGCTAACCGTCGCCGTAGCACCTCTTTCCAATCCATTGATGAATCCCTGCGTGGTGCCTCCGACCGTGGCTAACGGCTGCCCGGTGGCTCCCTCTCTAGAGTTCCCATAGCAGGCCACCGTAGTCATTTGGGAAGGGGGCGGGGCGTGGCGGGGAAAGGAGGGAGGCTCCAGGAAGGAGGTTGATGCTTATTGTCCATTTTAAGTACGGGCGGAAGTATGAGCGGAGAGGGATGAGGGCGCTAACCGACCACCTGGGAGAAAGCCAATTATTCATTCGCAGGTTCTAAAGGAGAGAGTTACAGAAGTCGGATGGATTTTTTCTTCTAGTAGCTCGCAGTGTCAGCCATCCTCTTTGCGATTTTCTTATAAAGACTAGGCGTCTTTTTTTCCTTATCGTGTTTTATAGCTTCCTAATCGTCACTTGAAGTTCGGTTGAAATGGGTACGCGCCGCTCCTCGCCTTCCGGAAAGAGCACTGTTTCTTCACTGCCCCCCGCCCCTTAACGGTGAGTTCCTTTTTCGCTGGAATGGAATTGGTTGTAGGAACCGTCTTTCGCTGATAGGAAAGGAGACAGGAAGTTCTCAATTATCCCACCTCTGTTCGCTAGGGAAGTGGAGGAAGGGGAAGTGAAGCTGTGTGTGGCAGACATTGAATTTTTTTCGTCCCAGTGATTCACAATATCTATTCCATCTATACCCTGGGATTGAATTGCGAGGCATTTTGGGAAAGGTAATTAATGCGTTTCTAACTTTTTTTATTTAAACAAAAATTTCCCTTCCTCCCCTTTTACCTTCTCTCCCCATGTGCCCGTTAAGAAATCAAGGGGGGGAAAACTCTTTACAAGCACATATAATAAGATAGTTGTCACCATCTGCATGAACTTGGTGGAGTCAGGTGGTTCTCAAAATTAATTTTAAAAATCCCCTGAGGCAGTGGTTCCGACTTTTTTCCCCCTTTTAAAAAGAATACTTTGTCTGGTAATTTATAGGTTCTTGTAGAATCGCATTGTGAAATAATGATTTTTACATTAAAAAAAAAATCTTCCTAATTTCGAAACTAGAAGGGCCCAGTTCTTAGTAGTTATAAAAGCTTCCCCCAACTTTTTGCTTAAGGTAATTAGTTAAGGACAGCAGAGACTCTCATAAATGTTGGGAAAACATCTGTATCTGCTGAGAACAACTTTTATATAAGGTTCCCCACTGGGTAACGAACTTTAAATGTAAAGTGAAACTAACACTCCTAATTTATATTGGGACCCCAGTTCAAATCCCAGACTGATTGATATCACTGTATCTATATCACTAATCAAGTACCTCCCTTAACCTTTCTGGCCCTCTTTCCTCATCTGTAAAATTGGAGGGGTGTGTGTGTGTCTAATTAGATGACCGTTGAAGTTCCCTCCAGCTTTAAATCTATGATCTACTTCCTAAGATTTATTCTAAACTCCTTGTTTTAGAGATTAAAAAAAAAATGATATCTTCAAAATCACATTGTTAGGGGTGAATGGAACTGAGTTGAAGAAGATGAATATCCCTCTTTTTCCTAAGTGCTTAGTGAAGTTTTTTAGCTAGGCATTGAAATGAATAGAGTACTTGTCCAGAATTCAGGAAGATCTGAGTTCAAATGTGTACTCAAAACTTGCAAGTTGTACAAGTTATTTAATCCTATTTGCCTCAGTTTCCTCATTTGTAAAATGAACTGGAGTAGGAAATGGCAAACCATTCCAGTATCTTTGCTAAAAAAAACAAAGAAAAAACAAAAACAAAAAAACGAGGGCATGAAAAGTAGGACGAAACTAAGTGAAGAACAACAAAATTTATCAGTGTCTGGTTTGGGTGAGGACTTGACCAGAGTTGGGCAGTGTAATGCACTGGATTAATTTGACTTTTCTGGCTTAAGATTTTTTAATTGTGTTGATTGATATTTGTTGTTTCAGTATTCATCATTCTTTTTCATTTGACACTCCCAGGTTCTCTCTCTTCTGTAAATTTTCATGACACCATCCTCTTGCTTACACTGAATAACCACGCCTCCACAGTCTTCTTTGCTGGTTCATAATCAATATCTTGGACCGTTAGTGTGTATTCCCCAAGGTTTTGTCCTGGACTCTCTTCTTGGGTGACCATATCAGCTTTGACATAATATTTGTATTCTGAGGAAATAAATGATTTACAGGTCTCTTATCTTCAGTTCTGATCACAAAAATTTATTAGATCTCTGACTGGATATCCTAGAAACATCTTAAATTCTGTGCATTTAAAAGAGAACTCATTGTTTTCCTCATTTCTCTAAACTCACTTTTCCAAATTTTCTTATGGCTAATATGACATTTTAAAAATTCAAGAGATAATTTCTGGGTAACTTAATCATTTTGCTACTATTGGCAGCCTGTTTGTTAATAAAAAGATGATCATTTGGCCATCTTTCATAGACCAAAGACTTTTCATGGAGTTCTTACCACTTTATGAGCTCTCTCCCTGTGAGTTCTCCATAAAATAGTACTTTTACATTTAGCATTTGGACAATATGACCAGCTAAGCAGAGCTGGGCTCCCTGCAGTAGAGTTGGAATGCTTTGGTAATTTAGTTCAGGAAAGGACCTCAATATCTGGTATTTTATCCTGCCAAGTGATCTCCAGAATATTCCTAAAATAATTCAAATGAAAGTGATTCAGTTTTCTGGCTTATATATCTGCATGAAGCCAGTATAATGGCTCCATAGACCTTCAGTTTGGTAGTCAATCTAATACCTCTCTCCCACACTTTTTCTTTGGAGCCTCTCAGACACTGAATTAGCTCTGGCAATGCATGCCAGTTTCATTATCAGTATGATGTTTGCAGCCCAACAACTCCAAGAGAAATGCCAGGAGCAGAACAGAGGTCTGTATATAACATTTTAGATCTGACTAAGCTACTGTCAGTCACAAGGACTTATGGAAAATTATGTCAAAATTGGGTTGCCCAGTATAGTGGTTCATCAGAATAGTACATCAGTTTCATGATGGCATGCTTGCCCATGTTCTGGACAGTAGACGTTGGTCTCGTGTTTTCTCAGGTCACCAGTCAAGTGAAACAGGACTGTGTGTTTTCTTCCATTCTTTTTGGCATAAAGTTTTCAGTCATATTGTCAACTGCCTTCAATGAGGACAAACATGGAATCAAAGACAGTAATTGTAGGATTTGTCAATGCAAGGCATTAAAGGGGGAATTCATCCAAGACACAGTACAGTAAATGTCTGCTTAGGATAATAAAAGGATAATCAAAATCAAAAGATCCACTTAAAATTCTATCTGGTAGTAGCTTGGCTTCCAGATGGTTTACAGTAATTTAGCTTTCTCTGTCATTGCATACCTAGCTGCCAAAGACTTGGTCTTTGCTGGAGTCTTTTTATTGGAGTCCATTAACCTCAAAAACGTAATAGCTGTTTGAATTTGGATAAGTCACTTAATTTCTATTTATCTTAGTTTTCTCAACTATAGAATGGAGATAATTAAAAAAAAAAATAAATAATAAAATAGCTATTGTAAGAATCAAATGAGATAATACTTATAAATATGGTTAACACATCGCCTAGCACAAAGTAAACAGTTGTTTCCTTCCTTCTTAATTATCTTCTTACCTCTTACCACTTCAGTTCATCCTCCAACTCTATCATGAAAGTGATTTAACTTAAGTTCAGATTTGACCATCATACTCCTATTAGGTAAAATCCATTGTCTCCCTATTGTCTCTAGGATGAAATAGAAACGTTTTTTAGCTTTTAGAGCTATTCATGACTTTGACCTAATTTATCATTCCTAGCTTATTGGACTTTACTTCTTCTCCTGCACTCTACAATTCAAACTGGCACTGTTCCCCATATCTGCTTTTGTACTTGCTTACTCCCATACCTAGAATGTACTCTTTTTTTTTTTTTTTAAACTTCATATCATTCCTCTTCAAGATGGAACTTGTACAACCTTCTTTATGAAATTTTTCCTGATTTTCCAACTGCTATTGTTCCCTCTCCCAGACAATCTTGTAAACTTCATATTTATTTGCTTTATATTTATTCTTAATACATCCATATCTATAATTGTTTTCTCTTTCTCCTTTTTTGTGTTGTCTTTCTCCTCCTTATTTAGTAATAAGCTCTTTGCAAATAGGAATTGTATGTTTCTTTTTGTATTTTCAACATTTAGCATAATTCCTGGCATGTAATGATATTTTATAAATACTGGTTGATGGACTGACTGTGGAATCCATTTTGGTCCAAGATTGATGTTTCCCAGCGAGTGACAGCTTTTTAAGATCTGGCACTCAACCTGGGTGGGCCCCTAATTACATAATAATGATTATTATGAGGATTGGATGAGGTACCATGTAAGTGCTTTGGCAGCCTTAAGTACTATATAAACATTATTATTATTTTTTCTCCTCCAAGAGACTGAACTCTAAGCTCTCAAACAAGGTCTGTTATCCAATTTTGTGCCTCCTCTAAATAAATTATAAACATTAAGCACTTATGTGCCAAGCATTGAACTGGGAATACAAAATCAAAAAAGAAAGTCCCTACCTTCAAGGAGCTTACAATCTCACAGAAAAAGACAACACATAAAAGGAAACAGGAGGGAGAGGAAGGGGAGGGTAAGTAACCCATTCTAAGACATATTAGAGATAACAGGAAAACTCTCCTGGGCTTAGCTTTTTCCTTAAATGGAACTTTGACATTCATGGCCCTACCTTCCAATTGAAAGTTAAGATTAGTGGTGAGGTGGATTAGTGTTGCAAGGTTGATGAGATCTTATATGATGATGAAGTTATAATAATAATGAACTTCCAAGGACATGGTAGAGAAGCCCCAAAGTAGTATAGCCAAGAAAGGAATGTTTGAATTGAGCCTTTTGTAAGAATATTGTGATTTACCCAATTCTTACCATGCAACAAGAAACTCAGTTTTACACACATATATTGTATCTAGGATATACTATAATACATGTAACATGTATGGGACTGCCTGTCATCTAGGGGAGGGGATAGAGGGAGGGAGGGAAAAATTCGGAAAAGAAGTGAGTACAAGGGATAATGCTGTAAAAAAAATTACCCATGCATATGTAATGTCAAAAAAATTATAATTATAAAATTAATTTTAAAAAAATATTGTGATTTACCTCGGTTAAATGCCATTTGTAACTCCAGATGGGGTACTAATATATATATATAATTTTTTTTTTTTAGGTTCTCTGATTGGCTTATAATAAAAGAGTTCTCAGTTGGAGTCAGAAGACATAGATTGGATGTTTTCCACTTATTGTTTGATCTTCAGAAAGTTATTTAACCTTTTTGAACCTGTTTACATCTGTAAAATGAAGACATTGGACTAGGTGACTTCTAAGGCCATTTGCAGCTCTGAACTGTAGTACCTGGAAGAACCTTAGTTGTCTTGGATCTAACTGCCTCTTTGTTCCTAGAAAGAGATCATGTTTCCCTACAGTTTGACATATTGTGATCTCCTTACAAAGAAAGGACATTAACTTGCGACATTAACTTGCTTTTTCATTGAGAAACTAAATATCTGTCTTCTCAAAATTAGTCCCATTTTCATCCTCTCATCCTCTTTTTATTCTCTTGTTCTTGTGTTCAGACAATCCCTGGATTGCTTTTTCCATTTTGCATGATGACTCTCCTTTTATCTTTCTGTCGAAGTTTGCTTTGGAAGAACAGACTGTATTCTGGCCCAAGTTCCAGGAACTGGACATTTTCTGTTTTATACTCTTACTTCCACTTCGGTAAGAAAGAGCGGAGATATTTTTCTTTTACTTTACCATTTCAGAGAAATACCAAAGCAACTAATGTCCTGATTTCCAAGGCCATATCTAGTAATAAGAGTGATAAGGATACAAGTAGGCAAGAGTCTTCTTTTTCCCCTCATCCTTTATTTTCAGCTGGAACTGCAAAGAAGAAATCAGAGATACTTGGATATAAGAAAGATCAACAACACTGTTTTCCCTTTAGTCACCCTGTGTTACTCCCAACAAAACCTTTGAATTCAGAAGAATGGGAAAAAGTAAAGGAAAATTTTGAACAAAAAAACATTTTTGAAAATTGGATGATGAGGCAGATGATCAAATATAACTATTCTATAGATATTGCAAAGTCCTTGCTGTCTTGGATAGCCAGGAAAACTAATGGAATTGTGGAATATAAGCTACTTATTGGGTATTTGACTTTGTGTGTTTCTCAGAGACAAACAGCAGAGATTATTGATGTGTATGAAATTATGAAAACCAGGTACAGAACTCTCGAACGTGAAGGTTATACCCTTCTCATCCGGGGATTAATTCATTCAGATAGGTGGAGAGAAACCCTGATCCTATTAGAAGACATCAAAAAAGTCATGCCTCCTTCAAAAAAGAATTATGGAGACTGTATTAAAGGAGCTCTTCTTCACCGAGAAATGAACTTAGCTTGGAATCTCTATCTTGAAATGCTTAATCATAGAATAACTCCTAATTGGGAAACTTTTCAAGCTTTCTTTGATTTTGCAAAAGGTGTGAAGAACAACGAATTTGAAAGAAGACTTTTAGACATCCTTTTATATCTAAGAAACAACCAAATGTATCCCAATGAACCCTTTGCCCAGAGTATAAAAACATGGTTTGAGAGGTAAGTTGTGATTTTTAAAAAACAAACCAAAACATTTAGAAAACATATATAACCTGAACTAAGTAGTACATTTTCTGCCTTTTTCTCCTTTCTCTTTATCCACTTCATCCAATTTTGAGTTTAAAGGTGATTAATTTTTTTGTTTTGTTTTATTTTTAAACTCAGGTGCTTGGAGTGAAAGGAAAAGGAAAGTAGAATTTGACTAAAACTTTAATTTCTCAAGTTCTTAAGTGGTTTAGTTGCTAGGATAGCATACCAGTGTCACTTTATTCTTAGCACTTCACAGTTATATGTCATAATTTCAGTGTGGTTTATTGAAACAGCTTCGAATTAGACAGTAGAATATTTTTTAAGAGTACATCCCACTTCAAAAATTCAACATTAATATAAGGAATGTCAAAGAGAGGGGTGCTAATATTTAGAAAGGTTAGAAAAGGCCTTATAGTGGGATTCAGTATCTAAATTGTGCTTTGAAAAAAGTGATTATATGAAACAGATGAGGAAAGGATACATTCTAAATATGTACAAAGGCATGGAAACAAGAGATGGAGATGAGACAGATGACTCTAAATTGTTAAAAATTAGGTGATCAAAAAATGGTTTAGGGAATAGATAGATGGATTTGATTTTGAAAATGAGAAATTGAGAAAGGAAGTTGGAGATGTTTAGTGAGTAGTTAGTAATAAAGGTTATGTGCAGATGTATAGATTTTGGAGCTGTTAGTGATTTGAGTTTGTGAAGTCACTGGAGAGAGTAAAAAGAGGAGGGTTTAATAGAGAATCTTTGAATTACCCACACATAGTAGATGTTCTAGTAAAGGAAATTTAAAAAGAGTACTTTTATAAATACATAGAGAATAGAATGAGGGAGATAGGGATCAAGTAGAATGAGAAATGAGAAGATGCTATTGGATCTGGTAGTTAATGAGATTGTTGGCAACCTTCAAGAAAGCAGAGGGTGTAGAGGGAGAAGTGGGAATCAACCATGTTATAGGAAACTGAAGCAAGCTTGTAACAAGTGGCAACAAGTATGGAAATCAGTTCTAGTAGTTTGTAAAGGGGAAAAGATACAGAATTTTAAATGTAATTTTGTGTATTAGTTAAAGCATAAAACAACTCTAATCAATACAGTATAGCTGTTATTACAAAATAAATATATGGATATTTTTCTACAATAAAGCCATTCTGAGATGTTTTTTCACATGATAGCTAGTAAACATAGTTTCTAATGTGTGCCAAGCACTGACTGTGCTAAAGGGTAGAGGTACAAGTACAAATAATGAAATCGTAATCATTAGAAATCTTATCTTTTAATGGGATATTCAAATACACATAAAAATACAGCATAAATATAAAGGTAATAAAATATATACAAAGTAGTTAAGTGAGAGAGGCCACTAGCAGTTGGGAGGAGCAAAGGCTTTATGCAGAACAAGAGAGGGTAGGAGGAAGAAAAGAGTATATTCTAAATATCTCTTAGAGGTGAGGATTACACTTTGTGAATGACTAGTATCAAGGCACACAAGACAGGAGACAAAGCACTGTGTTTGAGGAAAAGAAGGAATACCAGTTTACCTGCAGAGTACAAAAGGGAGAATGATGTCCATTGAGGCTGGAAAGACACATTGTGGCCAAGTTCTGTAAGATTTTAAAAACTGAACAGGTTTTTATTTTTGTTTTTAGAGATGCTAGAAAACCACTAGTAGGGGCTGAGTAGGATGGTTAGTTTTTAAGGAAAATTATTTTGGCAACATCATATAGTATAGATCAGAGTGGTGACAGAATTCAAGTATGGAAACCAACTAGTTGGCTATTAGGATAATCTAAATGGAAACTGAATTAAGTTGGTGATCATGTGAATAGAAAGGATCAGATTAGAGAAATGTTGTGAAGTTGAACCAAGAGGATTGGTTGGATATGTGGAATGAGAGACAGAGAGGAGTCAAGGGTTATTAACCTAGGAGATTGTAAAGATGGTGGTGCCTTTGACAGCAGGGAAAATAGGTTTAAGATATCTCTAGAAAATCCAATAGATGATGCAAGAATGAAGTTGAGAGAGAAGACTAGAGTCTTTCATAAAGATGAAAGTTATATCTATGGGAACTAAAGAGCATACTGAAAGAATATAGAGGAAGAAGGGGAAAAGACCCTTGGGGAAAACCTATAATTAGGTACCATTATATGGATCATGAGCAAGCTTGGAAGATTGAGGGAGGAGGTAGAAAGGAGAGTGGTGACAAAATCTCTGAGAGCATTCAGGAATAGAAAACAATTGACTATCAACTGAAACAGGCAGGATGTGAAAAATACAACTGAGAAAAGACCAGATTTGAAAAGCATTGGAGGAAAGTCCAAGATTGGAAACTAAAGAGAACAGTTTCACTTGAATGATGAAATCAAAGACAGACTACAGAAGTTGAGGGTGACTGTGTATGCAACTTTTTCAAGAAGTTTGTTTTAAGAAACAGAGGGAAGATAATGAGTGCTTGGGAGTAGTAACTTCTAGTGAGGGTGTTATAAGGGTAGAAAGAATTGAAAGAACAAAAGAGGATAAACATTCATATGGCACCTATTATGTACCAAAGACAGTGAGGTGATACAGTGGATGGAGGGCCAGGCTTGGAGTCAGGCGACCTCATGTCCTTGAATTCAAATTTGGCCTCAGACTCTTAATTAGTAACCATCTTTGCTTCAGTTTCCTTAGCTATAAAATGAGCTAGAGAAAGAAATGGCCAAAAAAAAAAAAAAAAAAAAAGTATCTTTGCTAAGAAAATCTCAAATGGGGGTTGCAAAGAGTCAAACACAACTGAAGTGACTGAACAACAACAACAAACTATCTATGTGCCAGGCACACAGTGACACAGTGTGTTACACTGTGTTACAAATACTTAATAGTATTTTATTTTCCAGTTACATGTAAAGATAGTTTTCATTCATTTTCGCAAGATTTTGAGCTCCATATTTTTTTTTCTCCTTTCTCCCTGCTTTTCGAGATTGCAAGCAATGATACAGATTTACATGTACAATCATTTTAAATATATTTCCATATTAGTATGTTTTGAAAGAAAAATCAGAACAAAAGGGGAAAACAAGGAAGAAAAAAAAGGTGAAAATAGTATGCTTTGATCCTCATTCAAGCATTTTCCATCCTAAGTCTAATGGAATTGTTTTGTATCCTTGTATTGCTGAGAAGAGCTGTGTGTCATAGTTCTTTATACAGTCTTCTTGTCAATGTGTACAGTGTTCTTATTTAACCCAACATTAGTTCCTGTAGGTCTTTTCAGGTTTTTCTGAAATCAGCCTGCTCATCATTTCTCATAGAACATTACATTACATTCACATACCAAAACTTATGCAGCCATTTCCCAATTGATGAGTACTCAGACAATTTCCAATTTTTGTTTGTATAAAAATAGCCTCTACAAACATTTTTGTACATGTATTCTTTTATGGTTTCTTTGGGATACAGACCAATAGTGCACTTCTGATTTTAAAAAATATTCAGTTTTATAGCCAAATTGCTCTCCAGAATGGCTGGATCAATGTGCTAAGTGCTTTACAAATATTATCTCATTTATTTCTAATAACAGTTCTGTGAAGTCGGTGCTGTTGTTGTTATTCATTTTACATAGTTGAGGAAACTGAGGCAAATGGAGGTCAAATGATTTGTCTGGGGCCAAATGGTTAGTAAATGTCTGAAGTCATATTTGAGCTTAGATCTTCTCTAATTCCAGGCCTAGCACTCTGCCTACTTTGCCTTAAAGCTGGCTACAAAGAAATGAACTACTAAGTGGGAAGAAAGACTACAACTTGGCCAGTGATTGGGGAAAAGAAGAGAATAGGTAGTTAGCCTCACTTTTTTTTTTTCCCTCACAAAATAAGAGGAAAGTCCTGAGCTGAAGGGGCATGAAGCAGATATATGGGAGTTTTGGGGAAGATAAATGTTTGACTTATCCTAACTTAAGCTAGTCCCCTGGTAGTTTTAAGTTTGATCTAGGAACAAAATGAATGAAGTAGAGGAACCAAAGGAAAAGAATATTCAACAAGTATAGGCATTGACAATTTGAGTTGATTTAATTCATTGAAGCTTTTATCCTGGTACACTAGCTATGTATTTTTTAGCACCTACACCACTACCATGTGTTCATACCACAGAAAAGGTTTGGAATAGCTTCCAAGAAGTGTGAGATAGGTAATCAATTAGGGAGGAATAAAAAGTCTACCTTGCTCAATTCTCAAAATTCCCTTTTCCTTTTCAGATTTTCCTCTTTAAAACCAGTTTTCTAAATCATTTTTGGTATTTCCTTTATTCTTTTTTTTTGGAAGTTACGTTGAAACTCATTTTTCTTTAGTTAGATCAGACTGTGGTCTGAGAAGGTTTGGGAGTCTGAGACCCATGAAAGGGAGGGTATCTAATTTTTAATTTCTATTTCAGTAAATGTCAATAGATATAATACATGAATAAAAGCTCTGGGGAAATCAGTAAATTTTTAATTTTTTAATTGAAAAATTGCCTAAACTTTTAAATTTTTCTTATTTTATTCCTCTAACTAGAATTTCTAACATCATATTGAATAGTAATAATGATAGTGGACATCCTTGCTTTATCCATGATGTTACTAGAGAAGCTGCTACTTTTTTCCCATTACAGAAAATTTTGGCTCTTGGTTTTAGATAAATACTACTTATCACATTATGGAGAAGTCCATTTATTCCTTTTTTTTTTTTTTTTAACATAAATAGATATTGAATCTTATTAAAACTAATAAGATGCTTTTTCTGCTTCTCCTGATAAAATAAGATTTCTGTTCAGTTATGTTTATAGTTATCCTAACATTGAACCAGCTCTGCATTTCCTTATATAAATCGAACAAATTCCTGATAATTTTTTTGTGATATATTATAGTGGCTTTGCTAATATTTTATTTAAAATGTTCTTATAAATATTCATTAGAAATATTGGCCTATACTTTTCTTTCTATTTTCACTCTCCTTACTTTAGATATTGAGACCATTAGATTGTGATTTCCACAAGGACTAGAATTAATTTTTGTCATTTTTTATATCTGCAGCACTTGATATACTACCTGATATATAATAAATACTTAATAAATGCTAACCTTCTTGATTTGACTTGATTGATTGTATAATTATTATTGAAGGGGCTTCAGGACGATAGGGGCAATGGAGCAGTGTTGGCTGATCTGTAAATTGATCTGAATCATTCTGGAAAGTTTTTGAATTATGTCCAGAAAGTTAACAATTTTGACCTAGCAATACTACTATTCAAATTTTACCTCAAAAAAATCAAGAAAGAGGAAAAGGTTTATAGATGTCCAGAAATATTTGTAATGGCTCTTTTTGTTTTACTAAAAAAATAAAAACAAAGAGAGGGCTCATTGCTAGTTGGGGAATGACAAACAAATTATGATATAGAAATATTACTGCACTTTAAATTATGAAAGACAATTTTATACAGACTTGGTGAGTTGTTTGTAAACTGTTTTAGTTTAAGTGAGTGAAAAAACAAAAGCAAAACTCAATAATCGGCTTTGTGTGGTGAAATTTGAAATGAGTAAATACTGGTCAAGATTTTGAGCATATCGGTATATTAAGGAACAAATGCCAGTTGTAACACAAATTAGGACCAGGCCTCCTCAGTTTTGGCACTGGACCCCAGATAAGGAAGACAGGAAGACAAATTTTCATGCATTAAAACAAAAAAGACCAATTAATTAAAACGATTAACCAGTATACAAAATTAGGTCCTTGGATTTCTAATTAGAGGACAAATTATGGGCTTTCTAAGTTGGAAGGAAAAGAATTGAACCAGAACAGTTCCCTGAAATCAGAAAAAGAGTGTCCCATTCCCTCCAAGTGTCAGTATTCACTCAACAGAACAAAGAACCAATAACTAATTGATCAGTATGGAGCCAGTTTTCAAATAAGACATGAGTTGAATTGCAAAATTATTAGAAAACTTGCATCCATTTTCTGAATTGGTCTGTATAATATAGATCCTTATATAGATAAGGATCTCTAAACAGAAAGTAGAAGTGGTTCATCTTCCTAATCACAAAGGGCCAGATTTAAATAAATAGGTTTTCTCATAAGTCAAATTGAACTAGACCATTATTAAATTGAAAGGGAACTGTGCTGATTTCAGAATTGAGTCACAAGATAAGAATAATTGTTGTTCATGAAATTCCTAAAACATTCTCAATTAAACAACAAAATGAATCCTCACGATGTCTCTCTTCAAAAATTTTGTCTCTGCACCTTGAATCCTTCACCTTTGTATTCAGGAGATATGTAATATTTTATCTTAAAATTTTCTGGAACATAGTTCATCATTTCATTGATTACATTTTACGTCTTAACAATTTTTTTTTAAACTTTTGTTTTGGTCTTGGCAATATTGTTGTCCTTATAGAAATTGTTTTTCTGGTTTTGCTTACTTCAATTTGTTTCATTTCATTTCCAGCTCCTCTGCAGCCTCTCCCTCTCTCTCTTTTTTTTTTAATCATTTCTTACATCCCATTAATATTCCATTCATATAAAACAGTTTGTTCAGCCATTCCTTAATTGATGGACATCCTCCTATATTCCATTATAATCCTTAGTATTAACCTTTCATCTCTCTTCTATTTGATTACTTTCCAGTTGGAATAAATATATTTTTACACCAAATTATCTATTTGAATGTGTTCAGCCACTCTTTTAGTTTTAGTTAAGATGCCTACTTTTCCCCTGTCCTAATCTCCATGTTTTTACATACTCTTCAAGTGTTCCAATTATTAGAAAGGCTCCTGTTATTAGAAATAATATCTATCATCTTCCTCCTTTATAAATTGGTGTGTTCCTTTTGCTTTTTATTCCTTATCCTTTTAAAATCCTCAGAAGTATTAGTCTACCCACCAGCCCTCTGTTTTTTTTCTATTTAACTGTCTTCAATGTACTTTGGGACATTTAAGTTTCTAAAAAGCTTTCTTCCCTTTTATTGTACTGTTAGTGCTGATACATCATACAGCTCCTTCCAATTGCTCAAGTAAATTTATTTTCTATTTTTCTGTAGACTTTTGTGGTTGTTTTTATATATTTCATAGCTCTAATCATGTGAGAAAAAAATGCTTGAAATTACATCATGCTACTCTGATTTTAGGGGATCTATAGTTCTGAGGTCTTGATAGCTTAAGAATAGATTAGGTATTTGGAGATTGGGGTTCCAATTTGGAAACCTTATGTGTGTGTGTGTGTGTATATATATATGTATATATATATATATATATATATATATGTATAAGTAATATAAAGTCTTAGAAATTTACCTAAGGGAATGATGGGTTAAGGAATTTACCTATTATCACACACATGGTTTTGGGATAGAACTTGAACCCCCAACTCTTTCTGACTTCAAAGCCAATCCTTTGTTTACTTTAAAGAGATACATAGATACATTTATTGGCATTTTTTTTTTCCATTTTCCAGATAAGGAAACCAACTTGTCTTTGGTCACATGTAAGTAGTAAATATTAGATGTTAGATTTAAATCCAAGATCTCATCTTGACTCCATATTTTGTATTGTTCTCAAAGCAATGAGAAGAATGAGTCAAGAATCAGGGTATAAGCTATCATTTAACTATTCAGGTTACAGTACATGTACAATGTAGCATGTTTTTTTCTTTTTTTACCTTGTCCATTTAATGTGCCATTTGAACTTTTCTTATTAGAAGCTATTGCTCCCCCCACCAGGGAGAAAATAGTTCCAGATAGATTTTTGTCTTTCCTATGATTATAGAGGTTCTAAGTAACAGAGCTGGGATTTGAACTGAAGTTATAAGATTTCAAGTCTGGTACTCTTTGCACTGTACCACTTGATCACTTTAGTAAGTATGTCATACATTTAAGATATTTATATGTTAGTGAGCTTAAATTTTAAATGAACTTTATTATTTTGTGGCTAAATATAAATCTGACCCTCTTTTGGCAATCCTTTTTCAGTATTCCTGAGAAAAAATGGAAAGGAGAATCTGTCATCATTCCTAAGAGGTAAAAGAATTTTGTTTATTTTTAAAAATCTTTAATTAAGACATGATATATTGAACAAAGAAATTCATCATAAATCTTAGTATTAGTGGGGACATTAAGAGTTCATGTAGTTCAGCTCTCCTTTCATTTATAATTGAAGAAATTGAATCCTAAAGAACTAAGTTCTCCAGTGCAAAGTTATAAAGGGATTACTGAAAAAATCTGGGATATAAAAGAGAATAAAAATTCAAACCTATTGGCAAACTTCTAAAGATTATCAATGTATAAAATCACATGTGTAAATAAACAACCCTGAAACTGTCTCTCACCCATCATATTAGTAAACATGGTTACATGAAAAAACTTGTGAAAATAAATGTGATAATTAGCTTCTAATGAAGAAAGCAATATAGAATCAACCAAAAAACCTATTGTGTGATCATACCCTTTGATCTTATAATCCCAGTACCAAGTTTATTGAAAACAAGGAGAAAACATTGTATTTTGTAAAGCAAAAAAAGAAAAAAAGGGAACTGAGTATTCAATGACTCAGAAATTAAGAAAAATTCTGCATCATTAGCGACAGATGAATATGAAGAATTCAAATAAATATGGGAAGACATATAAAATGACAATGAATAGAGTAGAACCAAAAGAGCAGTTTACACAATTATTACTATGTAGTAAATGAAAATAACCTTAAATAGCAACAAAAAAGATCTGAAGAACATTGGGCTATGTTAGTACTGATTTTTAAAATAAACATCTGGCATGTCATTTGTTGCATGCCCAATTCATTGATTTTCTCTTTCTCTGCCATGTCAATTGATAAGTGGAAAAGTACCAGAGTATAATGTTGTATTACAATCAGTTTCACTAGTTCTTTTTACTTAAAACTTATTTTGCTTAACTTTTTTTCTAGGAATTAATTTGAGAATAAGCTTTGTATCATATGTTAAAACAACATCATACATATCAATATATCAATTAAAAAATAAAGACTAATGCATAAACCAGTTTTTAAAATTTAAAATGACTACATATCCTGTTATAAGGTATAGTACAACTTTGAATCTGTTTTGTCTGATTTGAGGACTTAGTTTTAATTTCCCTCTAGTTGCAAATTCTGATAATTATTTTAGTAAAAACAATTATGTAAATACCTATTTGCCTTTTATGGATGGCTTCATATACCTAATTTGGTAACTAAAAGGCTGTCTCTGAGACCAGGAAGTCACATTGATTTTGCATAATAATGTATTTTGTTTTTCCTTTTTGGCTATGTTCTGGAATGTTCCACTGAAATAATTCCCTTCCTGAACTTAGTCATACTTATAAAATACTATTATTATTACAGTGGGCAGTGTTTAGCCTGTGGAAGAATGTTAGAGTCTATTCACTTGAACTCAGAAGAGTATGAGTTTCTTAAGCAGAGAGTCCTGAAAGATATACTTGATGGAGGTGACCAATACAGAAAAACAACACCTAAGGTGAGACCAGTCATTTCCTTTTTAGAGAAATTAGCATTACATAAAGTGATGAGATAAAATAATTATCTGGTTTAGACCTCTTACATATGGGCACAAGTATACTTTTTAGAATTTTTAAAAAATGTTTTTATTCATGTTATAAATTAAGTTGGTTAACGTTTATTGCTTCTACCTTCATAACTTTAAATATCCTATAATCATTGATCTCAAAGTCAGACATAAAGATTCAATCATAGAGAAATCTGTATTATATGTCAGCCTCACTAATATTGTTTTAGATGCATATGTATATGCATTTTTTTTTTGTGTGTATGTGGTTAAATATATCTGTTTTAACTGTAGCCTGCTTGGGGGAGGTAAGAGGAAAAAAAGGATCAAGTGAAAAGTGCACAGCAAAGAACAAAAAACCTATAAGAAGTTAACAGAACTGGGAGATCATTATAGACAGCAACAGCAAGATTAGACAATGATTGATTCTGATGGACGTGGCTCTTTTCAACAGAGATATGATTCAGGCCAGTTCTACCCAGAGAGAGGACTTTGAGAACTAATTGTGAATCATAACATAATATTTTCACACTTTTTGTTTGCTTTCATTTTGTTTTCTTTCTCATTTTTTTTCTTTTTGATCTGATTTTTTTGTGTGTGTGTGCCGCATGATAATTGTTGAAACATGTATAGAAGAATTGTACATGTTTTAACATATACTGAATTACTTGCCATGTAGGGGAGGGGTGTGGGGAGGAAAGGAGGGACAAAATTTAGAAAATAAAATTTTGCAAGGATGATTGTTGAAAGTTATCTTTGTATATATTTTGAAAATAAAGAGCTTTAATAAAAAATTTTAAAAAGAAAACTTAGAAGAAAGCAAAGAAAAAATGTTTGGTCAGTCATGAATAAGATGTCTTCTATTTTTATTATATTATTACTATATTATTATAATATATGCTTTCTTGAAATGGAAATTTATTGTTACATACTTTGAATCCTCCCTGATGTTTTGCTGGATTTTAACTCTTTGTTAAAGTGGGGATCTGTTTCCAAGGTGGAGGGTACACTGTCCTAAGATTCAAGGTAGCTGTTTTGTGTAGATGTTAGCTGTTTTGTGTAGATGTTTTCAGAGATTCTTCTAGAAATTTGACCACAAGCACTTTTTTCTGCCCTAGAGCCATATTCCTTATGACCTTTTGGTATATATTCCTTATAATCTTGATCTTTTATGCAAAGCTATATAAGAAAATAATAAAATTGTGGGATTCTCTAAGGAATGGCCATGGGGAGTTCAGATCAGTTTTTAAACATAATTTTGATCTTTGCTATAAAATGTCAGTGATCTGATGGTGGTCAGTTGATTCAAGAATAGCTTTGTCCACAACCCTCTGCAGATATAAAATCTATTGTGCTGGCTAGGACTAGGACTATGCTAACCATGGCTCTGCTGACCAGGGCTGCACTGGGAATGGCACTTTGGGCTACCCCCTCATTGCCACAAATTTTCTCCACTGGCCTTCCAAGTCCTCCTTGGTATCCCCAGGCTAAGAGCTCTAAAAGCCTCTAGCTTGATTCAGAGGGCCTGCCTTGCTGAGGCTGGGGTCTAGACTGGAGCTGGGGCCAGGCCTGTGCTGGGATTGTGCCTGGGCTGTAGTTCCACAGACTTTCTAGATCTTGCTGATTTTGTAGATCCTCTTTGGTGTCTGAGAGGTATGGAAGCCACCAGTACGTACCACCACTGATTCAGAATCAGGATGGGTGGGGGAGAAGATAAAGGGAGATCCTTGGAAAAGGGGTAGATTAATTAATAGCAGTGTCAAGGTAGTTGTGTAGAAGTAAAACAGAGGAGACAGGAGGGATAGGAAATAAGAAATATATATAAAATAGTAATAATGATCAGGAGTAGAATTTATTAGGGAAAAAAAAAGAGAGGTAGTAATCATTGATCCCAGACAAAATTAGAGCAAAAATTAATTTAATCAAAAGAGAAAAAAATAGGGAAACTATACTATATGGCAGCCATATTAATATTGTTTTAACAACTAGATACTATACAATTGGACTATAGCTGTGGTAAAGGAAATGATGAATTGGCAGATATAGAAAAATATGAAAAGACTTGGACTTATAAAATATGATCGTTATTTACTTTCACAGAAATAGGACAAGTATAGTAGGCCCTTATATAACTCTTATGTGAGTGTATGTTTATATATAGTATGATTATTGATATCTATACTATGAATGTATATGTATACATATATGTGTGTGCATATATACACGTGTGTGTGTGCGTAAAAATATCCACATTTAATGGTAGACTTTTTGGGGAAAAAAGGAGGAAAATAAAGGAATAAAGTTAAAAGTACACAGTAGAGAACAAAAGAAAACCTATAAGGAAAAAAGAAAAGATGGGACAGTTCTGAATACATTATGTAATACTTATTACATTTGCTTTGTTGAAATGGAAATTTAATGTTTCATATTTTGAATTCTCATGTTTTGTGCAGTCTTTTTTTCTTTTCTTTTTTTTTTTGTATTTGTTTTAAATAAATAAAATTTAAAAAGAAATACTTTAGATATATTTCAAGAAATTGTGAAGAAAATCCCAAAATCCCAGAACCAAAAGAAAAAAATTCACTACATAAAACTCCTAGGAATATTATAGTCAAATCCCAGAGCTCTCAGATCAAAGAAAAAATACTTTAAGCTATCAGAAAGAAACTTCAAATGTCATGGTACTGGAGTAAGGATCACACAAGATTTATTAGCAACCATATTGAAGCAGACAGAGGGCTTGGAATATGAATTTTAGGAAGGCTTGAGATGGAAAATACCATTTCCTTCTAGAGAGAGAACTATGGAGACTAAAAATGGATCAGACATACTATTTTCACCTTTTTTGTTTGCTTTTTCTTTCTTGTGATTTTCCCTTTTTGTTTTTCTTTCACAAAATGATCAATATAGATAAATGTTTTTTTTTGTGATTGCTATTCAATTTTCTTTTTTTTAACATGTACAATGTGAAATAAATTTTCTTTAAAAAAACTCCAACATGTTTTTCAAGGGAAAAAATGAATATATAGTTAAGTAGCAGATTTTTATTCCTGATGAAAAGTCTAGGACTGATTTCAGAATTTGACTTTGAAATATAAGACTCAAGAAAAGCATAAAAAGGGAAACATGAAAAAGAAAAATGGGATCCAAATAAAGTTAAACAGTTTTTTACTACATGGGAAGATAATTATAACTCCTAAAACTGTCTACTAAGGCAGCTAGAAGGTAACCCCACTGGTCACACTAGAAGCTTACAGATCCCTGGCCTTAGATTATAGAACAGCATGATAGTCAAGAAAACATGAGAAGAACCCAAGAAGATCTAAGTTTTAGTCTAGACATTCCCAGCTGAAAGGCCCAGTGCCTGGCCCTAAGAATTATTGAACTAACCTGAAGCCTTGATCAGGGAAAAGAGTCTAGACTTATTATTTCAAGAAATCGTAAAGGAAAACTGCTAACTTCAAATAGAAAAGCAGCCATATAACCTTTCTGTTTTAACTTTTTTTGATGTTGTTGACATTTTGGTTTTGTACAAAATACTTATCCATTCATATATCCCTATTTCTCAATACTCACAAGTCCTTTTTCTTTTCTTTTCTTTTTTTTTTTTTAAATTATAGCTTTTTATTTACTAGATATATGCATGGGTAATTTTTCAGCATTGACAATTGCAAAACCTTTTCTTCCAATTTTTCCCCTCCTTCCCCCCCACTCCTTCCCCTAGATGGCAGGTTGACCAATACATGTTAAATATGTTAAAGTATATGTTAAATACAATATATGTATACATGTCCATACAGTTAATTTGCTGCACAAAAAGAATCAGGCTTTGAAATAATGTATAATTAATCTGTAAAGGAAATAAAAAATGCAGGTGGAGAAAAATAGAGGGATTGGGAATTCTATGTAGTGGTTCATAGTCAACTCCCACAGTTCTTTTGCTGGGTGTAGTTGGTTCACTTCATTACTGCTCTATTGGAACTGATTTGGTTCATCTCGTTGAATGAATTGATCATCATATAGTATTGTTGTTGAACTATATAATGATCTCTTGGTCTTGCTCATTTTACTCAGCATCAGTTTATGTAAGTTTCTCCAGGCCTTCCTGAAATCATCCTGCTGGTCATTTCTTAAAGAACAATAATATTCCATAACATTCATGTACCACAACTTATTCAGCCATTCTCCAATTGATGGGCATCCATTCAATTTCCAGTTTCTAGTTCTGGCCACTACAAAGAGGGCTGCCACAAACATTCTTGCACATAGAGGTTCCTTTCCCTTCTTTAAGATCTCTTTGGGATATAAGCCCAGTAGTAACACTGCTGGATCAAACAGATTGATAACTTTTTGGGCATAATTCCAGATTGCTCTCCAAAATGGGTGGATTCGTTCACAACTCCACCAACAATGCATCAGTGTCCAAGTTTTCCCACATCCTCTCCAACAGTCCCCATTATCTTTCCCTGTCATTCTAGCCAATCTGACAGGTATGTAGTGGTATCTTAATTTGCATTTCTCTGATTAATAATGACTTGGAGCATCTTCTCATATGGCTAGAAATAGTTTCAATTTCTTCATCTGAGAATTGTCTATTCATATCCTTTGACTATTTCTCAATTGGAGAATGGCTTGATTTCTTATAAATTAGAGTTAATTCTCTATATATTTTGGAAATGGGGCCTTTATCAGAACCTTTGACTGTAAAATTGTCTTCCCAGTTTATTGCTTCCCTTCTAATCTTGTCTGCATTAGTTTTCACAAGTTGTTCTAATGAAAAAGTCTAGTCAAAACATCAAATTAGTAAACAGATTTCAACAAATAGTCATGTATTATCCTCAATTAATATTAAGAATTATTTAATAGAGTACTGGTCTCCAGGTCTCAAAATTTGGTTGCACCATTGAGTACCTAATAAGTCAAGTGAAATTTGAGTATGGCACAGATATCTTGAATCTGATAGAAGTATTTTCTCTAGTGTAACAGCTTGACAATCCATAATAGGCTTACTCTGTCAATATGGCTATTGTACTCTTTTAAAAAGCCTACTTTTGAGACAGTTTGTGTATGCATATGTTTTGTTATGTTAAAAAAAAATTTAAATCAACCATAAAAATCATGATGAATCTTTAGTAAAAATTCAACTAAGTTCTTGTTAATGCAATAATCATTTGTCTTTTATTTTTAGGAAATTGACAGATTTGAAAAGTTTATTAAAAGTTGTCCTCCTTTTGATATTGTAATTGATGGACTCAATGTTACCAAAATGTTTCCTAAAATTCGTGAATCTGAAACTGTGAGTAAAGTGTTTGTTTTTCTTTTACTTTATATCTGTAGAACTACTTTTATATTGTATCTTATTATGTAATTGCATAGATCTTTCTCTCCCAGAATTTCTGTAACTGTTTCCAAGAAAAGAAAATATTTGTGTTACAGTGACCAAACAGGTTGTGCAAGTTATTACAATTTTCCTTTGAGTACATTGAATTTTAGGGGCTGGCAAAAAATACCAGAATTCACCTTACTCATATTTTGGAGTTTTGGTGGAGACATCTCAGTTCTTTAGTTTCTGTGTGCTGTTGACTTTCAGAGGAATCTGGTGAGAATTATGAACCAACATAATTCATGAATGAAGGAGTGAGTAAATGAATGAAAAAGCTTGTATTAAGCACTTACCCCATATATAGCATTGTGCTAAGTATTAAGAATCCGATGAGTGAATCTGGAGAAATTAATATAGCCATGCTGACTTTGTCCAGCAGCTGCAAGTTAGTTTTTTTTATTCCTCCCTAAATTATTCTTTATTTTACTTCTCCTAGTAACTATTCCAAACTTTCTTTTCTTTTAATCCTTTCACAACTCTTTCTTTTTGCCTTTTAGCTGAGAATCCTGCTTCTTATGTTACTGAGAAAACTGTAACCATACAACATTAATTTCCTCTTCCTTTCTCCATCTTGGGAGAAATAACTTCACTGGAATTGAAAGGAATGAAGTCCATTTAATTATGCAACTGCAGAAGTGGGTGTCCTAATAGAATAAATACACTTGAAGAACAAAAAGCAGTCTTTTATTCTGTAATTTGAGATGCAAATCCTTTCCCTGTTCTTACCATTGGCTAGGTACTACCAGGGTTACAACCTAACTGGCAATGCCTTCCATGTAAGGGTTAATTGTGTTCAACTTATTTGGACTTATTCAGAGTCTGATTCCCCCACATATGAGTCTCTACTGAGTGTAAGTCCTTAATTACATCTTCCCTTCCATTTGTGAGTGAGTCTCCACCTGTAATTACATTTTACAGTATGTTTCTTATTCTAAGTCCCTACCTTGGATTACTTTTTTCCCTGCATTTGTAAAACCTGAGGCCCATCCCTGATTACATTTCCTTTTTCCTTCTTATCCTAACCTCCATTTCTTAGGTTTCAATTTTATACAACTACCCTCACTTCCTCTCCTTTCATTAATTCTTCCTTTTCTTTTTATTCTGCATTCTGGACCTCATCACTTAACTAAAATTGCTGTCTCCAAATTTACTAATGATTTTTTTCTTTTTTTTTTTTTTGCTAAATTTGATTCTAATTCTTTTCAATCTGCCTTCTACATTGGACATTGTTGACCATCTTCTCCTGGATATATTTTTCTGTCTGTTTTTGTGATCCTTTTAGAAAGAGTATTTTATTTTTTTCCTATTTTAACATTTGCTTTTTAAAATTTTGAATTTAAAATTCTTTCCCTCACCTTCCTTGAGACTCCAAGCAATTTGATATAAATAGTACATGTGCATTCGTGCAGAACATTTCTATATTATGTTGTAAAAGAAAACAGACTTCCCTCCTTCCCCTCCCCCGCAGAAAAGAAAAGACAAAAATAAAATAAAAAATACTACATTTTCAACACCATCAGTTCTTTCTCTGGAGTTGGATAGCATTTTTCATCTTGATTCCTTTAGAATTGTCCATGACACTTTTTCTCATGATTTTCTTCTGCCCATCTAATTGCTCTTCAGTCTCCTGTGCTTTCTCTTCAATCTATATGACATCCCCTAATTGTGGGGGCTCTGCAAGATTATGTCTCTTTTCTTTCTCTATATTCTTTCAGTTGGTAACCTCATCTTCTCCCACTGTTTTAATTCTCTATGATGTATGGATGTACATACATATCTAGCCCCCAGTCTGTTCCCTGAGCTTCAGGCCTATATAAAGTCAAGTCAGTAAGTATTTAATAAATACCTTCTATGTACTAGGCATTGGACTAAGCATAAAGAAATGAAGAAAATTCCCTTCTCTCCAGGTGTTCATAGCCTAATGGGAAGGACAACATGAAAACAACTGTACAGAATTGGACAACCTTAAAGGGACAACACTAGCACTAAGGGAGGATCAGAAAAGACTTCTTACACAAGATGAAGTTTTTTTCTCAGACTTGAAGGGAGATAAGAGGCAGAGATGAGTGAAAGAATTTCTTATTTAGAGGCAACTGGTGGAAATCCTAGAACTAGGGGTAATTTTTAATGCAGAGAATGGGAAGTTGATTGATCACAAGAAATGCTTCTCACCATAAAATTTTTCCTGTAACTTATCCTCTATATTGATTTTGCTTGTTTCAGCTTCTTGATGTAGTCTCTCAGCTAACAAAACAGAACCTTCGGGTGCTTGTCCTGGGTCGGAAGCACATGCTAAATGGAAGTTCCAGGTGGCAAAAGCATGAAATGACAGCTGTGCAGAACATGGCCTACTGCTTTTTTGCTGACAATGTGTAAGTATATAGGACAAGAGGCACATGCAACTAGTTTCTGGATGAGTTGCTCTCAGTAATATTTTATTGTGGTATTCCATAAAGGTGAAACAAGCATTTGGTTAGTTGTGTGTAAAATAGAAAGATTAAAAATCATTTGAAGCAAGAATATATCCCCAAACTATGTGGAGTTTGCCATTGTATTTTGTCAGTTTTTGAAAAATCCCTATTTCTGAAGATGACTGAGTTGCTTGCCTAATGCATGGAACACCAGGCTGAGTTCAGGAACTTAAATTAGAGGCTTTAGAACTCAAAGGAACCCTAGAGATTATCTTATCCAGAATTATCTCACTTTGAAAATGAAGAAAGTTAAGGTCCTTCCTCTAGTCATTAAGCATTCAATTTGTAATGATGGCCAAATTTATGTTGTGTCTCTGTGCTTATTTTCCCATAAGTTTAAAAAAAATTTTTTGAAAGCAGATCATTTTAGAATGCCTGAATGGAAATAACTACATTAAGACAGAATGTTGTTGTCAGGAAAAAGCCTTAAAGAAAATAGATTCTAGTTTTATCTAGGACTGTGCATTTAGTGCTAACTAAAGTTACAAATTCACTTATTAGACAACTCTTTTTACCATAGGTCCTCAAATTTTTCAATTATCTCATTTCATCTGTTATCTTGATTTCCAATCAAGTCCAATAAACATTGATTACATAAAATTACCGTGTGCAATGCATTGTACTAGAAATATAAAGACAAGCAAAAAAAAATTCCTCTCAAGGAAGGATAGAAACCATCATGTGTGTACACATATAGAATAATTTGAAATGATAGAACACTAAAAACCTGTGGCATGGGAAAAGATTTCCTTTAGGAAATGGCTCATATTTTCAACTTTGAAGAAAGCTGGAATTCTCAGAGGTGAAACTGAGTATGTAGGGCATTCAGGCATGGAGGAGAGGTTTTTTTTTAGAATTTTTTAAAGCTATTTTATCAAATACATGCAAAGATAGTTTTCAACATTAACCTTTGCAAAAGTTTAGCATCACAACTTTTTTCTCTCCCTCCCATCCCCCCAATTTCCATAGATGGCAAGCAATCTAATATAGGTCAAATATGTGCAATTCTTCTAAATATATTTCTATATTTGTCATGCTGCTCAAGAAAAATCAGGTCAAAAGGTGAAAGAAAAAAAATATTCACATACACACACACACACACACACACACACACACACACACCACACATATATATTTAATCCATATTCAGTTTTTACAGTTCTCTCTAGATGTGGATGGCTCTTTCTATCACATCTATTGGAATTGCCTTGAATCATCTCATTGTTGAAAAGAGCTAAGTCCATCACAGTTGATTATCACATAATCTTGTTGTTGCTCTCTACAATGTTCTCTTGGTTCTGCTCACTTCACTTAGCATCAGTTCATATAAGTCTTTCCAAGCTTTTCTGAAAACAAGTCATTTCATATAGAACAATAATATTCGCTTGCATTCATGTTAATACTTGAATAACTTATTCAGCTATTCCCCAACTAATGGACATCCACTCAGTTTCTAGTTCCTTGACACTGCAAAAAGGACTACTACAAACATTTTTTGCACATGTGGGTCCTTTTCCCTTTTTTATGATCTCTTTTGGGATACAGGCTCAGTTAGAGACATTGTAGATCAAAGGGTATGTACAAGAAAAATCAGATCGGAAGGTAAAAGAAAAAAAAAGACCAAAAAAAAAAAAAAAAAGCGAACAACAAAACACAAACTCTTCTTCCCTCTCTCCCCCCCAAAAAAAGAAAGAAAATGAAAAATAGTACATTTTGAACTCAATCATGTTTCCAAATTTGGACATGTTTCCAAATTGCTTCCCAGAATGGCTGGATGATTTCACAACTTCATCAACAATGTATTTAGTGTTACAGTTTTCCCACATCTCCAGCATTTATCATTATTTTTTCCTGTATTCTTAGTCAATTTTTGAGAGGCGTGAGGTGGTAGGAGGAAAGGTTTTTCAAAAACAGGGGCAGCACAAACAAAACTAATGCAAACAAGATTAGAAGGGAAGTAACAAATTGGGAAAACATTTTTACAGTTAAAGGTTCTGATAAAGGCCTCATCTCAAAATATACAGAGAATTGACTTTATAAGAAATCAAGCCATTCTCCAATTGAAAAATGATCAAAGGATATGAACAGACAATTTTCAGATGATGAAATTGAAACTATTTCCACTCATATGAAAGAGTTTTCCAACTTACTATTAATCAGAGAAATGCAAATTAAGACAACTCTGAGATATCATTACACATCTGTCAGATTGGCTAAGATGACAGGAACAAATAATGATGAATGTTGGAGGGGATGTGGGAAAACTGGGACACTAATACATTGTTGGTGGAGTTGTAAAAGAATCCAAACATTCTGGAGAGCAATCTGGAATTATGCCCAAAAAGTTATCAAAACTATGCACACCCTTTGACCCAGCAGTGCTACTCCTGGGCTTATATCCCAAGGAAATACTAAAGAAGGGAAAGGGACCTGTATGTGCCAAAATGTTTGTGGCAGCCCTTTTCATAGTGGCTAGAACCTGGAAAATTAATGGATGTCCATCAATTGGAGAATGGTTGGGTAAATTATGGTATATGAATGTTATGGAATATTATTGTTCTGTAAGAAATGACCAACAGGAGGAATACATAGAGGCTTGGAGAGACTTACATCAACTGATGCTAAGTAAAACGAGCAGAACCAGAAGATCATTATACACTTCAACAATGATACTGTATGAGGATGTATTCTGATGGAAGTGGATATCTTCAACATAGAGAAGAGCTAATCCAATTCCAATTGATCAATGATGGACAGAATCAGCTATATCCAGAAAAGGAACACTGGGAAATGAGTATAAACTGTGAGCACTGTTTTGTTTTGTTTTTCTTCCCAGATTATTTTTAGCTTCCGAATACAATTCTTCCTTTGCAACAACAACAAAATTCGGTTCTGCACATATATATTGTACCTAGGATATACTATAAATTTTTAATATGTATGGGAATGCCTGCCATCTAGGGGAGGGGGTGGAAGGAAGGAGGGGAAAATTTTGGAACAGAAGGGAGTACAATGGATAATGTTGTAAAAAAAAAAAATTACCTATGAATATGTATTGTCAAAGAAAATGTTATAATTATAAAAAATTAATTTAAAAAAAAGAAAGTTGCTGACTTTAAGGAACTTATATTTTAATGGAGTTAATACTGAATTTAGCTTCCCTGTTCTCACATTTTTTATTGTAAAACAAATATGATACTGGGTCTATAATCATTTTTGCAAAATTAAAATCAACTTTTTATATTCGAAATTAAAAAAACAACAAACAAACAGGGGCAGCAAGTAGAATTCCCATTTGGGAAAGACTTAAATGGCCTGGTTGCTCAGCACATATTGTGAATGAAGATGATTTAATGCACAGACTGGAAAAGTTGACTGAAGCTTTCTGAAGGGCTTTAAATTGTTGAATTTATGCTACAAGAAATAGGAAATCCCTCAAGTGACATGGTCAGATTTTGTATCTTGGGAAGATTATCTTGGTAGTTAAATGGAGGAAAAAAATAGGAAAGAGAATGCATCAGAAACCAGAGGATCCAATTATGAGAACTATTGCAAAATATGGTCATGTGACACTGAGAAGGTGACAGATGTAGGGGATGAAATGAGTTGATGTAGAGGGCTGAAACTCCAAAAAGGTATGCTTGACAACCAAGCGCTAATTACTTAATTAACTAAAAGGCTATAACACATAGCTACTAATTACCCATAAGGCTAATTACCTATTCTATGTGAGACAACGACTCTATAAGCATATATTTGGATAAATGGCTCTTCTCACTGTTGATGCTTGCTGAATGTTAGGTGTTAAGATAATCAGAGGCAAGAATTGGAGGGAGAGAGAGAGAGGCAAAGTCACTTGGTGGTAGGATAAGGAGGAGAGAAGTTGGTGACTCCAGATTCCTGAATCCAGGATTCTGCTTGCCCTGCCTCTTTCACTTTTCCCCCTAAAGACCAAGGACTTTAATTTATCCCGATTCCGGCTGACCCTGAGGCCCTCCAAGGAGCGAGCCAGTACTCTACAAGTTGATCAACACATATTTACTAAACATCTATCATATCAAGTGCCAGCACTGTGGTGTAGGTGTTGTGAACCAAAGCAAAACAATTCCTGTCTTCAAAGAATTTATATTTTAAATTAAAAAATTTTTTAAAATAGTTTTTATTTACCAGATATATGCATGGGTAATTTTACAACATTAACAATTCCCAAACCTTTTGTTCTAATTTTTCCCCTTCTCCCCCCCCCCCCCGCCCCCCACAGATGGCATGTTGACCATTACATGTTAAATTATAAATTAAATACAATATACGTATACATGTCCAAACAGTTGTTTTGCTGTACAAAAAGAATCGGACTTTGAAATAGTATACAATTAGCCTGTGAAGGAAATCCAAAATAGAGAGATTGGGAATTCTATGTAGTGGTTCATAGTCATCTCCTAGAGTTCTTTTGCTGGGTGTAGCTAGTTCAGTTCATTACTGCCCTATTGGAACTGATTTGGTTCTTCTCCTTGTTGAAAATGGTCACATCTATCAGAATTGATCATCATATTGTATTGTTGAAGTATACAAAACGATCTCCTGATCCTACTCATTTCACTCAGCATCAGTTCATGTAAGTCTCCCCAGGCCTTACTGAAATCATCCTGTTGGTCATTTCTTACAGAACAATAATAGAATTTATATTTTAACAGGACATAACAATGTACAAATATTGGTATCCACAGAACACACACAGAATCTAACACCTGAGGGGAACCCATACATACAAGAATAGATTTGAGCTGAATATTGAAGAAACTAAGTCTTCCAAAAGGCAAAGATAAAAAGAAAGAATTCTAGACATAGGGATTAGGCAATTAAGAAATATAGACAGGATATTGAATATCATGTATAAGGAACACCATGAAAGCCCATGTGACTGGAGTAGCAGAGCACTTACAAGGTATTGCAAGACAGTAATATGTTATAAAATGGGAAATGTAAGCTAGGTCTAATGAATAAATGTTAAACATCTACTTTGTGCCAGGAACTGGGCTAAGCTCTAAAGGAAAAGGGTGGGAGGAAGGGTTAGGAAAAAATTTGGAACACAAGGTTCCTTGCAAACAAGGATGAACGTTGAAAATTATCCTTGCATGTATTTTGGAAATAAAACTATTATTAAAACATTAAATACAAGGAAAGGCAAATCGTTCTTTATCTCTAGGATCTTATAATCTAATGGCCAGGTCATACAGACATTTAACTGCCAGAGTAGTTTATTTATTCTGCCCTAAGTTTCTTCCTACTTCCCATTGCTCAAGTGATGTGCCTAAAGCACAAAGCTATGTCATCTCTCTACTTAGTAAATTGTAGTTGTTCCCTATTGTCTTTAGGAGCAAATCCAAAATCATCTCTTTGTTATTCAAAGTCCTTTGTAACCTAACCTACCCCATGAGTCTTCTTATACTTTATATTGGCCTTTTTTCTGTTCCACAAACAAATTACTCCATCTTTCAACTCTGGGCATTTTTTCTGTCTCCATTATATTAGAAAGTTCTTCCTTCTCTTCTTGACTTCCTTCAAATTCCATCTGAAATCCCACTTTCTATAGGAAATATTTGCCCAATGTCTCTTAATTTTAGTGCCCTCCTATTTATTCTATATTAGAACTTCCAAGCATATCCTTTACTTGTTGCCTATCCACTAGGTTGTGAAATTCTTAAGGACAAGGAGTATACAAGCCTTTTGCGTGTATCCACAGGCACAGGGCCTGGAATATAGTAGTATAATAAGTGTCTATTGATTGACTGATTCTAAAGACAATAAGGAACCCTGGAGAGTCATTAGCGGGAAAAGCCAAGATTGGCAGGATGTAACAAGTCTACATGCTTTGATCACAAATTAGAATTTAGGAATTGAAAATCAAGATTTTAAACAGTTTTTTAAAAATTGAATTAGTAAACAGAACCCTGATCTTCAAATCAGATTATTTTTCCTTTCAGTTTTTTCTTTTTTTTTTTTTTTTGAAATATTACTATTTCTGTTATAAAGATTTACATGTAGATAATGAGTGTTCAAAGTATCAAGAATTTAGAACACTTCTTTTAAAAAGTAGTACAGAAATATAAAGCATAGAGAAAATAATCATATATCTTTGTCTGGACTCTTCAGACCTCTCTTTCTTTTTGGTTGACTTAGCTCAGAAGATGATGCCTTCCTATTATATGCCACTCTGCATTCAGGGAACCAGTGTAGATTTCTCACCAGAGATCTGATGCGGGACCATAAAGCTTGTCTCCCTGATGATAAGACTCAACATCTATTCTTTAGATGGCAACAGGGACATCAACTTGTGTTCCTCAACTATTACCCAGGAAAAAAGATCATTTTTCAGGTATGTTCAGGAGGGTACTGGTTAAAAATGTGAAACCAAAAATTTTTTAAAGGCATTATTTCAGAAAGGCCAAATACAACTATTAACTGTTAAAGAGGATTTCAATCCCCTCTTCCTCTTTCCTTCCAAAAAGATGTAATTACTTCATTTTTTCACTGTCTGAAATTTTCTGGGTTATAAAAACTAAGTTTCTAACACACTTAATGTTTTCAGTATTCATAGCATTGAAAGAATTTATGACTTCATGAAATGTTCCTTCATAGGTAGCTTTTTCAAATGGAATCAAATTATTAATTAGTTACTATAGATTCAAAACTCCCTTAAGATTCTTCATAGTTCTTTCCCTTGCGCGCGCGCGCGCTCTCTCTCTCTCTGTCTCTCTCTCTCTGTCTCTCTCTCTCTGTCTCTCTCTCTCTCTCTCTCTCTCTCTCTCTCTCTCTCTCTCTCTATTTCTCTCTCTCTCTCTCAATATATATATGTATATAATCTGTTGTGGTGTGTGGGTGTGAGCACCTGTTAGTTCCAGTGAGTTGTTTTGTTATGCCAAGTGAACATTGGCAAAAAAAAGCTAGTGTAATCTTGGGCTGCATTAAAGAGATTCTGTTTTGGTCTAGAAAAATAATAATACTTTTGTACTAAACCCTGATTTTACTGTATTTGGAACCCCTTATTTGGTTTTGAGTGCCACAATTTAAGAGTGACATTGATAAATTAGAGAACATTCAGGAAAGGGCAACAGAGATCTGGGAATTACCAGCATAGAGGCAATTTGAAAGCATGGGAAGTAGTGACACTAAATAAATATAAAGGGAGAAAATAAAAGGGCCCAGTATAGAGCCTTGGGAGACTCCCATGGGTTAACTGATATGATCTGAATGAAGATCCAGTAAAAGAGACTGAGCTGAGTGAGACAGATAGGAAGAGAATCAGAAGATAGAAATATTATGGTAATCTAGAAGAGATTGTCAACAAGACAGTAATCAACACTGTCAAAGACTACAGAGATGGCAAGAATGAAGATTGAGAAAAGGCCATTGGATGTTACATTTAAGAAAAAACTTGATTACCTTGGAGAATGATTAAATTGGAATTTCAAGAACTATACCAAAAGCCAGCTATAAGCCCGTGGACAATAGAAAAGGGAATCTATCAGGAAAAAGCTAGCTCCCACTCGAGCAAATAAATGGAAAATATCCATGCAGATATAATATTCCTGGAGGTGTTAAAATTAGACTTGCCAAGAAGGCCCCAGAAGGTTAGAATGGTCTGGGAAGGATAGGGAGGGACCAAGAGATGGAAGGAAAAAGGCAGGTGAGCCATTGCTCAGATTGGGGCACTCCAGCCCAAGGTCCTTGTATTTCTAACCTGAAGTGCCAAAAAGGACTTTGAAGAGCTAGCAATCTGAAACTCAAAGATCCACAAAGGCCTAACCCTAGGAAATAAAAATCAGGTGGGACCATGTGCAAAAATGTTTGTAGCAGCCCCCCCCCCTTTTTTTTTTTGATAACTTAATTGACAGATCATATGCATGAGTAATTTTTTACATTATCCCTTGCATTCACTTCTGTTCCGACTTTTCCTTTCTCTCCCTCCACCCCCTCCCAAAATGTCAGGCAGTCTTATACATGTTAATGTGTGCAGAACCGAAAAGTTCTCTTGTTGCACAGAAAGAATTGGATTCAGAAGGTAAAAATAACCTGAGAAGGAAAACAAAAATGCAAACAGTTCACACTCATTTCCCAGTGTTCCTTCTCTGGGTGTAACTGATTCTGTCCATCATTGATAAATTGGAACTGAATTAGATCTTCTTTGTTGAAGATATCCACTTCCATCAGAATACATTCTCATACAGTATTGTTGAAGTGTATAATGATCTCCTGGTTCTGCTCGTTTCACTCAGCATCAGTTCATGTAAGTCTTTCCAAGTCTCTCTGAAAAAGAGTAAGGTATTAGAAAGTTGGAAAGGTAGGAAGAGATCAAGTCATGAAAGACTTTTTTTTTTTTTTTTTTCTGAGGCAATTGGGGTTAAGTGACTTGCCTAGGGTCACACAGCCAGGAAATATGTTAAGTGTTTGAGACTATATTTGAACTCAGGTCCTCCTGACTAAAGGGCTAGTACTCTATCCACTGTGTCACCTAGCTGTCATGAAAAACTTTTAAATGCCAGAGAAAATTTACTAGATTCTATAGACACTTAGGAATCACCAGAATAAAATTAATGTGGATGTGGGGAGCAGAGGATGACAAATTTGACATGTGCTTTAGGAAAATCAGTGTAACAGCTGAATAGAAGATGGATTGGAATGGATTTATTTCAGTCATCTTATGTGTGTGAGGCAATAAATACCTGCTGAGAGATAGTGGCTGTGTGACTGGAGAAAAAGAAATTTTGAAGCTTGTACTCATAGAATTGGGCATGTTGTGGGTGTTGTGAGATATGGAGATCAGCGATCTTCCTGTAGTTGAGGAAGAGTTGAAGAGTAGGCATGAGAATGAATAAACTGGAATGGAAAGTTAGGGTATTTTAGAGATCATCATTATGTATATGGAGAGAGTAAGAGTTGTAACAATGAGAAAGATTAGATCAGGCACTGAAATTATAGAACGATAAAGAATGTCCTAGGGGTTTAACAGATAATTCTGTCATTCTTTTAGGCCAGTGTTACTGTCAATATATACTATTAATCTTAACGTAATTTTTATGTCCTGTTTTCTGATTCAACAGTCTGTTCTCACCTATGATACAGTGGTACAAACAACAGGAGACTCATGGCATATACCATATGATGAAAACATGGTGGAAAGATATTCTTATGAAGTGCCAACTAAATGGCTTTGCCTTCAACAACAAAACTGAGCCTTCTAGCCTGGACTAAGTGATGTCTGAGTGTCCTTTCTGCTCTATATCTGTGATCTTCATTAAGTATCTGTGTACCATTTTGGCTACTGCAAAACAAAAGTTGCTATCTTATAGGAAGATAGATGATCCTAAACTGGAGTTCTACATATGCTCTAGAAAAGAAGAAAATATATCTGTTGCTCATTCAAATAAATCTGTAGTTTTAGTAAGCAGGGTTTTTTTTTTTTTTAATTAAATGAGGCATTTAATCTTTTTATTTCAGATTATATTTTCCACTATACCTTTTCTTCTGTACAATATTATTTGTGAAATCCTGTTTGTTCCCTTCACATAACTTTATCAAGGATGCGCCCCTAAAGTATTCATTTATTATTGTCTTTAAGATGTTATAAATTTGATGATTATATAGATATTTTTGGTGCTACCCAATAATAAACAATGAATATTTCTACATTTATTTGTTTTCCTTTATTAAATGTTAATGATCTTTATAGATTAATTTTGTGGAAGCTGTAATTATATTGATTACCATATTATTGATTTGCTAGAATTTTCTATATAAATCACATCAACTGCCAATAGAAATAATTGTCCCTCCTTTTTGCTCATACCTATTCCTTTAGTTTCTTCTTCTTGTCTTGTACTTTGTCATAGTGGACAATGGAGATTTAACTTTTTGGCAAAGCTTCTAGTAATTCTTCATCATAAATCATGCTTTCTCATGGATTTAAGTAAATACTGTTTTCAACATTTTTCGTAAAACTTTGTGTTCTAAAATTTTCTCCCTTTCCTCAACACAGCAAGCAATCTTATATAGTTTGAATATACATAATCCTTATAAACATATTTCCATATTTGTCTTGTGCAAGAAAAATCAGACTAAAAGGGAAAAAAAAAACACAAGAAAGAAAAAGGGAAAATAATATGCTTTGATCTACATCCAATCACCATAGTTTTCTCTTTGGATGTGATTGGCATTTTCCATCCCAAGTCTATTGGAATTGCCTTGAAACACCATATTTTTGAGAAGAGCCAAGTCATCATAGTTGATCACATAATCTTATTGCTGTGTACAATGCTTTCCTGGTTCTGCTCACTTCACTCAGCATCAATTCATGTACTTTCCAGGCTTTTCTGAAATCAACCTGTATATTATAATTTCTTATAGTACAATAATATTCCATTACAGCCATATGCCATAACTTATTCATCCATTCCTCAACTGATGGGCTTCCACTCAATTTCCAGTCCCTTGCCACTACAAAAAGAGCGGTTGCTACAAACAATTTTTCACACATTGGGCCTTTTCCCTTTTTTTATATCTCTGGGATACAGATACTGTAGTTGAGATTGCTGTATCAAAAGGTACACACAGTTTTATTAGGCTTTTGAGTGTAGTTCCAAATTGCTCTCCAGAATGGTTGGATAATTTCACAACCCCTCCAGCAATGTATTAGTGTTCTGGTTTTCCCACATCCCCCTCCAACATTTATCAACTTTTTCTGTCATCTTAGTCAATCTGAGAGGTTTGAGATGGTAACTCAGACTTTTCTTAATTTGCATTTCTCTAATCAATAGTGATGTAAAGCACTTTTTCATATGACTAGAAATGGTTTTAATTTCTTCATTTAAAAATTTTCTGTTCATATCCTTTGACTGTTTATTAATTGAGGAATAACTTGTATTCTTATAAATTTGAGTCGGTTCTCTATAAATTTTAGAAATGAGGGCTTTCTCAGAAGTACTAGCTGTAAAGTTTCTCTTTAGTTTTCTGCTTTCCCTTTAATCTTGGCTGCATTGACTTTGTCCAAAACATTTTTTTAATGTAATCAAAATTATCCATTTTTCATTTCATAATGTTCTCTAGCAGAACATAGCTTTTAATTAATATCTTAAAATATACTCCAATAAGTTCCAAGTGGATAAGTGATCCAAACATGAAATATATCTCAAAAGTGAGACAAATCCTTGTCTGATTATTACAAGGAAATTGTAATTGTCAAAGAAAATTTTGATTTTTACAACATTTGGAAAGCTTGCACAAACAAAAGCATTTCAGCTAGAATAATAAATGAATTGGGTTAAAACTTTTGTATTGAACATTTTTGATAAAAGTCCTGTGTAATATACCATTCAATTCTGAAGTTAGGATTGAAGGGAAGAGAGTTTCCTTGGGATGCAGGATGGGTGGGCTGGATAAACCATATCCTTTTACCTCGGGGTTCTGAGAGGAGAATTTTAGGATTCAAGAAGTTGGGGATACAGGAAGTTCCTACCTAGAGAGAAACTGAGGAGCATACCATACATCAGAGTGGCAGTGATCTTAAGCAAGATGGCAATCTAATCAGGATGGGTTTAAACAATGAAACTCAGGGGAGAAGTTTAAAGAAAAACTCCCAATTGCTTTGATGTAGAGATGGAGAAAAAAAAATACTGGGTCTCCCCTAAAAAGCTCTGTTATCTAAAGGAATGGAACTTAAAACGGAGAACTCTTTTTACATAGAAGGCCAGATGTTTGCTGGGCTTCTAGTCACTTCCTGTAATGTTCTGATCGTCTCTCAGTTGTAAATTGTAATGTTCTGATCGTCTCTCAGTTGTAATCCTTCTCTGGGAGGAGGTTTCTTTTCTGTATAATCTTTTCCTCTATGAGCAGGTTTCTTGGGAGGCTTCTGGAACCTCCAGCCAGCCTCTTCTTCCTGAATCCTGGCTCTGAATCTCCTCCAGCTCTTGTCCTTCCCCAATCCAGACTGCTCTCCAGGCTCAGTGTTGCCTCTTTTTATCCTCCCAGAGAATGGGCGTGGGATAATGCAAGGGCTTCTGGGAAGAACCACTTACAATGAGCTTGCTCCTCCTAGAATTCCTAAGGTGTAAACTCCTTTAAAGGCCCAAACCAAAGGTCTGAGCTGTCAAGTCAACCTGAGTTTTCACCTTGTAATTATCCAGACAACCTGAATTCTCAACTTGTCACTGTCCAGACAACCTTTCTCACCTGGTAATCCTAACAACTTCCCACCTTGAGTAGCAGGAAAAAATATTGGGGTGCATATTATACTTTGTCAAGAAGGCCAAGGGTTTTGTGTACCAAAATGATGTGGTTCAATGACTAAGATGATATTGGTGATGTAGACACCAGATGATGACAGGCAGCAAAAGTTAGTTCAGTTATGTGAAGAATTCACTCTTTTGCAAAAGGTAGGTTTATTTAGGAGAAGGGGTTATAGATAAAATGGAAGGGATACAATAGGCATCAGGAATGGTAAATATGAAATAGAGTGGGAGAGCATATGAAAGACAAGTTCCTCAGTTCCTCAGAAGAATTCACAATTCCTGTAGAAAGGGAGCACCCTATGAGGTATGCCCTTAGCTGGCAGGCTAACCCTTGAAAGGAACTTAGTATACTGAAAGAGTTAGTTGTAAGGAGAAGTGGGATTGAGAAAAGTATAGTGGAGTTAGAGATACCATATGGCATGGGGGAAGGATAAAGAGAAAGACACTGAGGCAGAATGCCATGGTGGAGTGACCAAAAGAAGACGAGCAGCCATGAGATGACCTGTAAGATTTTTTTATTTTTTTTTATTATTTTTTTTTTTGCTGAGGCATTTGGGGTTAAATAACTTGCCCAGGGTCACACAGCCAGGAAATGTGTTTGAGGCCAAATTTTAACTCAGGTTCTCCTGACTTAAGGGCTGGTGCTCTACACCAACTAGTGGCCCCCATAACTAAATTTTATAGGTAAAGTTTAACCTAAGGGACATTTCTGACAGGGCATTCTTTACACAGAGTGGGTCTCAGGAGTTAGATATAACTTAGATTTCAGGTTGGACTAACTTCCCAAAGGGTGGGACCATGGAGTTAATCTGATCTCTATCAGTGCCTTTTCCCTGATTGCCTCCAGGATCAGTTTTTTAGTTCTCTTTATCCAAAATACCATTCAGGACCGAATTAGTCATATATTTCAGAAAACACAAGTGAAACTGTTCAGATCTATTACAACCAGAAGGAAAAGGGAAAAATAGAAAGCATTCACCTGTCACCTCTTGAAACCTCATAATGAACATTTTCCAGGAATGTCAGTCCCAAGCCAGAACTACAGCTGCTACAGGGAAAGTTTGGAAGAAAGAGTATCAAGGATACAGGAACACCCAAGAATTGGCAGCAATTACTGTGATGGACAGAAATCCTTGGAACACCAAATTCCAAAGGATAAAAGATAAAAAGGTTTACAATCAAGAATTTACTGCCTCAAAAGCTGAGTATAATCCTATAAGGTGACAAACTTTCTAACATTGCTGACAAAAATACCAGAGTGACTAGGAACTTGGAAATTACACAGGCATAGAAAGAAATCTAAAAAAGTAAAGACATCTGAGCAAGTTTTTGAAAAGGGCTAAATGTTGATAAAATGCTTACCTTTTTAGAGGAAAAGGAGTAACATGCATCCCTTCAGAAAGTTAACGTTACCAGTGCTCATTAAATAAAACAAGTCTGGAGTTAGGTTTCTCCATTTTGATAAAGTTAAATCTTAATTATGTTATAGATCTCTTGACAATCTGGTGAAGTCTATGGACCTCTTCTAAAAATATTTTGGGGCACAATAGTTAGAACACCAGCCCTCAAGTCAGGAGGATCTGAGTTCAGATTTAATCTCAGACACTTTAACACTTCCTAGCTGTGTGACCCTGACCAAGTGACTTAACTCCAGTTGCCTCAGCCAAAAAAAAATATTTTTAAAGGCATAACATAAAATACATTGAATTATAAAGGAAACCAATTATATTGAAATAAATCTATTACACTTTTTTTTTTGTAAGTTCATGGGCCGTTTGAAATCTATCCATATAACTTTTGGGGGCCCGTGGACCCTAGTTTACACCCTCTTTATTTTTCTTGCCTTTTTTTTTTGAACAGCTTATGTGTAGATGTTTTGCTTGACTTAACACATAGAATTGATAACATATTGCTTGCCTTGTTAGTGGGTAGGAGTGAGACTGGAGAGAATAATTTGAATTTGAATTTGAAATGCAATTTAAAAAAAAATGTTAAAAACAATAATTTCCTCTCCTCTCCCCTCCGCTCGGCTCGGGTATGCTCGGCTTTGTAACTGTTCCATCTTCCTTTTCTCAGCAGTCAGCATATTGCTGCGCATGCCCATTCCGAAACTCGTCTTTTAAACTTCCGAGAACGGCGTCTGCTGCCCTATATTCAGCGCTCCGGAAATAGTCTTTGAGACTTCCGGGTGTTGTATTTCTGCTGTGCGAGAGCACCAGGACTAGTTAGATCGAAGGTAGAGAAAGTGAGCGCGTCGAGATGTCCCGAGGCTCCAGTGCCGGATTTGATCGGCACATTACTATTTTCTCTCCAGAAGGTCGCCTGTACCAAGTAGGTGAGTGTCCTGGTTCCGCCACCTCAGCGGAATTACCCCCGTCATGATATGGCCTGGAGTCGTGGCCGGCAATGCAGCCGGGAAGCGCGCCCACGCTCCAGCAGGCCTGGGCGTGTGTTGGGCTTCCCCAGGTTTCAGGAGCAGAACCCGTTTGAACTCGGCTTCTTTTTTTGGGCCTTGTTTTGAGAGATGGTCCCCGAATGGGAGAAAGGCCAGGGTCTCGACCCTTTTAGGACCATGATCCTTAGAAAGTGCGGCCTCAGGTCCCCAAATCTCGGGTGTGGGAAGTAAAGAGGACGGGAGGGAGGGAGGAGGATGGCAAATCTGGGTTGTGCTCCTTAGTACAAATTAAATTGTAAAGTAATCCGAACTTCAGTTATTTAATTTGTAAAACGAAAAACTTGGGCTAAATAATTTCTGAAGTCCCATGCTAACCAGGTGCCGGGAGAATTCGAGGGCCCTCGAGACCGTCACATTTTAATAGGGGGACACATACATTCACAAGTAACTGATAAGGATTTCATTGACTAGCTTGAAAGAATACATAAGTAGAAAAAAGAGACTTCTGGGTTAAGGCACATTTTTTCCGAGTTATTTTACTAACTTGACCCAGTCATTCTGAATCCTGGTAGAGGTTACTAGAGAACAAGAAAATGAAAGTAGTTGCAGCCAGTATGATTATTATCTTGGTCATTATATTCTACCACCCCCCCCACCCCCCATCTCTGTGCCTTTGTTCTCTCTCCCTACCTTGTCTTTTGGAACCTATGGCTTCCTTCAAAACTCAGCTTAAATGCCCTCTTCTTAATGGTGCTATTTGTGTTTTTTCCCCCTCATTTTCTAATGCTTACTCCACTCTCCGCCTCACCTTCTCAGAAAGTCCCACTACCTTATATTTATTACCATCTTATTTATGTGCATATTGTTTTCCCTTATAGAATATAAGCTTCTTGAAGTCAGGAACTATTATGTTTTTTTTTTTTTAATGTCCTTAGAGCCGTGTATAGTATCTTAATATGCTTAATATTTATTATTTGTGTTTATTTTATTAAAGTATTATACAATTATAAATAACATGATTACAATCCTTGTCTTCAAGTAGTTTATAATCTGATTATAGGGAAAGGAGTATGACTTAAATCTCTAAGTATGACATCATAATGGGTTCTGACAGGAGCAAAGAAAATACTCTAGGTAAAGTACCAGGGAATGATTACTTTTACCTGGAAGAAGGGAAAAGTTTCATAAAGAGATAAAATATTAGTCAACAAATGGGAACTAGGAGCAAAAATGATTTGAATTTGGTTATAAGAGGTGACCTTAGAGCTGCTTCCATACATTGCAAGAGTTGAAGATATAGATATATCTCTATATAGAAATACAGAAAAGGAGGCAAGTACATATAGATAATTATATAATTTTTCAATGGACAGGAGAAAAAATATTAACTTTCATCCTGTAAACACAGCCTACTGTGTGTCAAGTTCAGGGTATTCAGAGACAAAAACAAAACTATTAGTAATCCCTACATATATATGTGAAATAAGGATTTTGACTCTCTGGAAAGGTGTGGTAGGTTAAAGAGAATAAGTATTTCCTCCCCTGTCTGGAAGGAGGGGTGATTAGGTTTCCTCCACAGATAAAATGACTGATATAGTTGTTTGGTGGGGGTGGTTGTCCTTACTGTAGCAAATACCTGTTCTTGTCCATCTCCATTTTAGCCTAAGTTTTTCTAGGGTTTTAAAAATTCAGTAAAATAATCATTTCCATAAATACATTGCAACTTTGGCTTAAATTTTTTTCCCTGGGAAATTTCCATCTATAGCCTACATGTAATTTGTGTCATTCTCCCATTCCTTCCCTCCCCCCCCACTCACTCCAGTTTCACAATCCTAGAGTTTGGAAATCAGTCTCATTACATTTCACCTGGTTCATTGGCAAGTTGAATCAAAGTGAGGAACTGCCTTAATTTCCTCAAGATCTCTGTTTTGGTAGCTGGCCATGCTATTTCCTTATCTCCTTTGGCTGGTTCTCTCATATCTCCAACTTCCTTTGCGGTCATAGTCTTTGTTTTCCCTCCATTTCCAAGAGAGGTAGGGAGCTTCTTATTAGACAAGGTGATCTACTTGTAGTTTCTTTATGCTGTGTCATTATTTAGCCCCATGTTACCAGCCAGTTCATTCTGGCCTTTTAAAAATCTCTTATTTGGCATGGCAGTTCTTGACATTATTTTCACTTTTAATTCTCTATTTTCTCTCAATCCTCTTTTTCTGTTGCTTAGGTATGCAAATTTGGGAAGAATGGGGTTATAACCCACTGGGACTGGAAGGAAAGATATATAAGGATATGGAGAAGAGTTTGAAATTCACCTCAGATTCCCTTGGACATCAGCAAAGTCATCTACTGATAGCAAAGGGAATAAAAATAAAATTGAAGGCTTAGGAAGGGAAGTTTGGAATAGCTGGTGTGGGGAATGTAATAGTAAGAAAAGAAGAAAAGCATTTTGATGAGGACAAGTTGAGGTTAGATAAATTTGTGGTTGACCCAGTCTAGATAATTGCCTGAGGCAATTTAGGAATAAGAATGGAGGGGGGTATAGATCTGAATTACCAGGGACTATGCAGAAAATTCTAGGGCAGATGAAACGATAAGTGCTATTAAATCATTGTTCTTAGAATCTTAATCATATAGAATGTTAGTAAAGACCTACCAGGAGACATAATACAGACAGGCCTCTCATCACCATCAGAGGAAAATAAGATTCTCAGAGTTGATAGATTGGGAAAACATGTGCCCCTCCCGGGGACAAAGAACAGGAAAGGAATGAGGAGTGAGAGAGGTGAAAAGAGATTGTGAGCAGAGTTGAAAATTTCATAGTTAAAATTTTTTTAAAGTGTGATTTCAGAATGAAGGTGAGATTTAAGGTTTGATCCGCAGGTATCTAAAAGAGAATAAGAAGTATTCAACACATTTGTGAAGTTAACATGTAGAGGAAAGAATAGGGTGGAGAGGAAGACCTAAGTCAGATGTCAAGATGTGGGAGAATCGTGATGAAAGTCACAAGGATTGGAAGAGATGGTTTAATATGTGACATAAAATTGACTTGCTACTTTTAATACACCTCAGTTAATTATCAAGAATTTGATTTCCTTCTTAGAATTCGAAAAGACTGTCGTAATGATGACATTTTAAGAAACCTAAGTTTCTTAAAAATCAGTTATTTGAGGTAATTTTTGTCTGAATAAATGGTTTTTAACAAGAAGTATTCAAAATCATTCCAATACTCTTAGATCTGCCCATTGTAGTGGGTGCTAAGTTGGGGCAACTAGATGGTGCAGTAGATTTTTAAAAATTGAGTCTGGAACAATTAAGAAGATTTATCTTCCTGAGTTGAAATTCAACCTTAGATACTTATTAGGTGTGTGACTTTTTGCAAGTCACTTAACGCTGTTAAGTGTTTGGAAATCCCAAATGGGATCATAAAGTGTTAGGCACAACTCAGACATCAAACTATTATGCTGAGAAAGATACACAATTATTAAGAAGTGGTGTCTGTTTGCAAAATATACCAAATCACTTTGTTTCTTTTCTTCATTCTTACCTGTTTAGCTCAGTTTATTGGAAAAGCAGCTACCTTCATGTATCAAACCAAATAAAGGCCAGGAAGAAACAATAAGTGCTATTAAGTCATTGTTCTTAGAATCTTAATCATATAGAATGTTAGTAAAGACCTACCAGGAGGCATAATACAGACAGACCTCTCGTTCATCACCATCAGAATGCTTCACGCTTCAATGGACAGCCATTAGCTCAGACCTGTAGAACTGCTCACAGAGTCACTAATACAGGGGTTATCCTGCTTTAGCATGCTTATGAAAAAAATGGATAAATTCAGGAAGACTAGAGGTATGACTCTTAGACATATTCAAATCAAATATTCCCTTCCCACATATATAAAGAAAACCTTTTGGGGCCTCAGTTCCTTCACCTCTAAATTTCTAATCCAGTGACTTCTGAGGTCTCTTCTAATTGAGATTCCATTATATTTGTAATTAGCTCTGTACTTTTTGCTAATTTTTGTTGGTAGGTTAGAAGATAGAAGAAGTGGTAAGTGGTAATTATTGTGGAGAGAAAAAGAAAAGTGATTGTTCTGTGTATTGTTTGGAGTTAAAGTATATGGCTGAACATGCATTTTATATATTTAAACCATGGCAATTCACCAAGCCTAATACATGCAAAATACAGTAAGGGATAAATGGTTCCTGCCCTCATGGATTTACAGTCTGGTTAAAAAAATAATAAAATAAAATAAAACAAGCAAAGAGAATCTGGTAAATACATGAGAGTTACACAGTGCTGTGATAGTTTGATGGAAAGAAAAAAACACTTCTAGCTGAGAAGTCATTAAAAACTTTAGAGAAGACATCATATTTGAGCTACTCATAGTCTCAGTAGGTATTCTCAGACCTGAAAAGTATTCAAGAGGCTGAAAAGATTGGTTAAAGCTTTCTTTTAGAGCCTTTGTGAGCAGTGGGAAGAATTTCAAGGTTTCTGACTATTGGAGTAAAATTTTTTGCATTTATACCAAAGGAAGATTATTTTAGTTTTTAGAACGTAGTGGAAACAAAATGATGTAGGGAATGTAGTTAAGAGGTAACAGAAAATGAAAGCAGTGTGAATACAATGACAACTCACTAATAATTCAGTAAAATTACATAGCCTTTTAAGTTTTCAAAATACCAACAGGCAGCTAAGTAGGCAGTGGATAAAGCACCATCCCTGAAGTCTGGAGGACCTGAGTTCAAATCTAGCCTCGGGCACTTAACACTGCCTAGCCCCTGGGTAAGTCACTTAGCCCCAATTGCCTCAAAAAAAAAAAAAAAAAAAAAAAAAAAGGTTTCATACCACCTTTTACAAGTAGGCTGGTTAATCTTACCTAGAAGGCATCTATCTTCAAGGTCAACTAGTTTAATTACTTCATTTTATAGAGGGGAAAAGGATCCACAGAGGTCAAAGTTACTGATACAATTAGTTAACAGCAGAACTGGGATTAAGATCTAGGTCTCCTAGGACTCTTAGTCACTTGTTCTATCCCCTCTATATCCTTGTTTTAAGATAAGTCAGCTGAAAGAAATTTTAAGTGATTTGGCAGTGGGTAGTCAGTACTTGGGTCTGATTCAGAATCCATTGTTCATGTTTCTACTGTTAACTGATGGGGAATTTTAAGAGAAAAAGCGTGTTTAGAGTTTTGAAAAATAATTAATTTATAGTTTGTAACATTGAGTTTAAAGTGTTAGTGGACATCAGATAAAAATGTTCATAAAATAATTGGATATTTAGATCTGGAACTTGAGAGTGATCAGAGAACAGATTTAGGGAAGAGTTAAGAAACAATACAACACAAACTCATTCCAGGATACTTGAATGGGGAATATGTTTTAATTAGAAAAATGAATGTTTAAGTTAGATTTTTAAAGCTTCTTCTTCTTTTTTTTTTTTTTTTTAAAGTATTCTGCCTAATCTTTTTTCCTTTCCTTGGGTGATTTTTGTTTTCCTACTATTAACTTTCATTGAAGTAGAAATAGTGCTTAACTTGGAGTCTTGGTTAAAACTTGGCCCTGTTTGTACTTACGACTTATTATCAGATTAACTTGTTATATGACCAGCAAGTTAAATTGATCTTATAATTGGTCTTCCCCCCCCCAAAGTCTCTCCCCACTTTATCTTCTACATAGCTTCCAAAGTGATTCTCTTAAAGCCTGGGTCCTATGCCTCCAGGATCATGTAAGTTTCTTTACAACCTGCTTTCTTCTTACTGTTTTCAGGTTTCTCACACTTTACTCCCTTTAACATTCATTCTACAGTCCTGTTTTTTTACAGAGGATGCTCCATTATCCTTTGTAGTGCCTTGTACTAGCTGTCCTCATCTATTTCTTGACAATCTTGGTTTCTGTTAAGATTCAACTCAAAATGCCACATTTGAGTCTGTCTTTGTTACCTTACTTTTCTATGTATCTTACATAAACTTATTTATTTACGTGTTGCCTGCCTCATTAGCATGTAAACTCTTTGAAGGATGAACTATTTTTGTTGTTTCTCTTTTTATCCTCACTGCTTAGCACAGTGCTAACAGGTAGTAAGCATTTAAATAATGCTTACTGATTTATCACATAAGGTCTTAATGTTTCTTTTTTGTTTTTGTATGTTATTCATCTGGAGGCATTGGGGAGTTTTAAAAAGAAATATTGTTTTATTAATTTTTTAAAAATTAAATTAAAATTTAAAAAGTTTTTTTTCTCATTACACATATGTATTAACTTTTTTAAAATAAAAAATAAACTTCTTTTTTTCGTGTTTTATTACAAGCATTTTTTATTTGTATTATCTTTTATATTTTTACTATCTTCATTTATACCTTTACCCTGTATCATCCAAAATAGCAATCTGTTGTAAAAAGAATAAAAAAGAAAGAGGAAGGAAAAAAAAAACTATCCTAGTTTCACAGTATATAAAATATTCCAGACCCATGACCTTCTATCTCTGCAAAGAAGGCAGAGAGGGTCATTTTTTCCCTCTATTTTTAGGGGTCAGATTTGATTGTTATAAAAACATGAGTGTTCATTTTCTCTTTTTCTCTTTTCTTCCCTTGCTTACCATTTTTCCTTCTTTCTCTCTTTTCTTTCCTCCTTTCTCTCCCTTCTTAACTCTCTCCTTTCCTTCCTTCATCTCTCCCTCCTTCCCTCTTTTCCTTCCTTCCTTTTTTCCCTCTTCTTTTCTTCTTTCTTTCTCACTTTCCCTCTCGCTTTTCTTTAACCATTTGTATTTTATTTTATTTTTTAATTTTATAATTATAACAATTTTTTTTGACAGTACATATGCATGGGTATTTTTTTTTTTTACAGCATTATCCTTTGTACTCATTTCTTTTCCGAATTTTCCCCTCCCTCTACCCCTTCCCCTAAATGACAGGCAATCCCATAGATGTTAAATGTGTTACAGTATATCCTAGATACAATATATGTGTGTAAAACTGATTTTTCTTGTTGCACAGTAAGAATTGGATTCAGAAGGTAAAAGTAACCTGGGTAGAAAGACAATAGTGCAAACAGTTTACACTCAATTCCCAGTGTTCCTTCTCTGGGTGTAGCTGATTCTGTCCATCATTGATCAACTGGAGCTGAATTAGATCTTCTCTATGTTGAAGATATCCACTTCCATCAGAATACATCCTCATATAGTACTGTTGTTGACATGTGCTGGAACTCTATCTTTCCAGAAATCAGCAGGAGTCAGGATCACTAAACGTCTTTATTCTAGATCTTTACCGTCGCCTCCAACGCCAGGTCACGAGTGCAAGTGAGCGAGAGTTCCACCACCCAAGTTTCTCTTGCTCCTCCCACACAAGTCACTTCCCTCTCTTTGTCTCACCAATCAAGTCAGCACAGAACAGCTGGGGAGGGTCAACCTTAAACAAGTTAATAGGGAACCTTCCAATTGGCAATTAGTCTCACGTGCTTCATCATTCAAGTGCATTGCTCAGTTCTAGCCCTTTACATCTCCCGCTTTCTTTTGTTTTAGACCACAGGAGGTCGCGCCATCCCTGACCTTTCAGGGAGATGAGAACCCCAAAAAGGAGGTGATCACGCCCCCCCTGACTTCTCAGGAGGGGAGATGAAAGCACTAAAAAGGAGATAATCACGCCCTCCCTGACATCTCAGGAAGGGAGATGAGAAGCACCAAAGAGAAGTGGGGATTTGCTAGCGGGTTTCTGGATTGAAGGGCCTTATTAGAGACAAGTATGCACAAACCCATCAGCATGGGAGTTATTACACAAGCACATAGCAATAACGCAGAGGCTATTAGTGGTGACTCTCCCCACAATCAGTGCAGACTCGATGTGGTGTAACAAACAGGAATTGTACATGCAAATAGTGATATAACAAACAATATAAATCAACATGGTATTGTAAGAGATTTCCAGAAGTCCTAGAAGGAGGGTATGTAGACACCAGACACACATACCCCTTCTTCAGCAACCAAGAAATAGTCCAAAACCAATCTATTGTCCATTGCTTCACTGTTAGGGAATCCAATGATCCCCACAAGTTTTTGAAATCCCACATCAGTCTTTTTATATGTTAGGGAATCCAATGATCCCCACAAGATTTTGAAGTCCAGCAACAGTCTTATGATGCCTCAGAGAATCCAATGATTCCTGAGGACTTTCAGTCCTAGCAATAGTCTTATGATGCCTCAGAGAATCCAATGATTCCTGAGGACTTTCAGTCCTACAATAGTCTTATGATGTCTCAGAGAATCCAATGATTCCTGAGGATTTCAGTCCTACAATAGTCTTATGATGTCTCAGAGAATCCAATGATTCCTGAGACTTTCAAGTCCTACAGTCTTATGATGTCTCAGAGAATCCAAGTCTTATTCTTATCCAAGAATTTCAAGTCTTATGATGTCTCAGAGAATCCAATGATTTCTGAGGATTTTCAAGTCCAACAGTTTTTGATGTCCATGGGTCAAACGCCATAACTGCCAGGTTCTTTCAGTGGTGGGCACAGTCAGCAATGGAACCACCCGATGTTTCTTGGGCCTTCTCCTTCGTTTCAAGGGTCTGCTCTGTCTCTCTCCGATGGACAAGGCGAATACGGCTCGTTGGCACCCATCTGATTCCTTCTCCATCTGTAGAGATACAAGCAAACCCTCTCCCCCAAGCAGTTAACCTATCTGGTCCCTTCCATTCACCACTTTCTGGGTCTCTCCACATCACTTGGCGATTATCTAAAGACAGTGGAGCTGCTCGCACTGGACACTGCCCTTCCGGTGAGTTATAAAACCTGTCTGCTGGAGCCAGTGCATCTTTGTCAAAAATTAAAAAATTAATGGTATAAAGAACTAAATTTAGAAGTTCTCTAGGGTTACCCGTGGCTCCCCCTTTCTTTTGTTTTTGGAGGAGTGTCTTAATATCTCTGTTTCTTCTCTCTACTATTGCCTGCCCTTGAGGATTAAAGGGTATGCCCGTGATGTGTAAAATCTTATACTGTGCACAAAAGTGTGTAAAATGTTTAGATGTATATGCAGGTCCATTGTCTGTTTTTATTGCTTGTGGCACGCCCATAATTGCAAATGCTTGTATAAGGAATTCAGTGACCACTCGGGCTGTCTCTTTTGCTGCTGGTATTGCAAATGTGAATCCTGAAAAGGTGTCTACCACGACATGGATAAAAGATAGACGACCAAAAGATTTATAATGGGTCACATCCATTTGCCAAATTTCATTAGGTCTCAAACCACGAGGGTTCTTCCCTGGAGGGAGTGTAGGAGCATGGAAAGGAAGGCAAGCTGTACAGGCTTTTCCTATGCTCCTAGCTTCTTCTCTTGTTATTCCAAACTGCAAACGTAAAGCTTGGGCAGCCTGATGATATTTAGAATGAGACTCTTGTGCTTCTTGAAATAAAGGAGTACTGGCCAGCATGGTTAGAAGGCTATCTGCCTTTGAATTACCATCAAAAATAGGACCTGGAAGTCCACTATGGGAATGGACATGCAAAATATAAATCTTACCTGGATGCTTTCTCACTTGCTCTTGAAGCTCTTTAAAGAGCTGATATATATTGGAGGCTACAAATTTTATTTGGGCTGTGGCAATTCTTTGTACCACACCTACTGAATAGGCTGAATCATATATTATATTTATGTCTCCCGGATAATAAGCAAGAGCTAGAATGATTGCATACAATTCATTCTGCTGAGTGGACTGAAAAGGAGTTCTGATTACTCTCTTTATAGTTAAGTCACGAGAATACACAGCGCAAATATTATGTTTGGATGCATCTGTAAAGATAGTTGGTCCTTTAAGAGGAACTTTAGAAACCTTTTCTTCAAGAATCCATTGCCAATTATGTAGCAGTCTGGTTATCTTTAATGGAGACCCGTGTGCAAAATTTGGAGCCATGGTTAATAAAATTTGCCACTCTGGGATGGTTTCGCAGCACACATTAACTTGTGCATTAGTATAAAAGGTATATATCTTGTCAGGTCTTGTCCCAGATAATTGTACTGCTCGTTTAATGGCCTTTAATAAAATTCTAGCCACAAGCACTGGGTAAGGAATAAGGCTTTGTTCTGGTTGTGCTGGGAGGTTCACCCACTCTATCACACTGTCTCCTTGATGAAGGACTGCTGTGGGGGCCTCTTGTGTAGCAAAAACTGATATTTCCAAGGGTTTTTGAGTGACTCTTTCAACCACATTGGATAAAGCCAGTTCAACTTGTCTCAAAGCCTTTTGAGCTTCTTTTGTAAGCTGGCGTGGTGAATTTAAAGCACTGTCTCCCCTTAAAATGTCATATAATGGTTGCAATTGACAGGTAGTCAAGCCTAGCACGGGACGCATCCATTGGATATCTCCTATCAATTTCTGGAAGTCATTTAAGGTGTTTAGCTTCTCTGTTCTTAAGGAGAGTTTTTGTACTGTAAGCACCTTAGGATATACTTCATATCCTAAATATTGAAAAGGAGCATGTCTTTGAATCTTTTCTGGAGCTATGTGCAATTTATAATTCCTTAGTGTTTCTATGGTTTTTTGTAGACATGCTTCTAACATTTGTTCCTTAGGTGCACATCCCAATATATCATCCATGTAATGTAATAACATTACTTTTGGAAATGCTTTTCTTACTGGACTAAGAGCAGCAGCAACATACATTTGACACATAGTAGGGCTGTTTTTCATTCCCTGTGGCAAAACTGTCCATTCATATCTTTTATAAGGCTCAGCTAAGTTAACGCTGGGCACTGAAAAGGCAAATCTTTTCATATCCTCCTTATCTAGAGGGATAGAATAGAAACAGTCCTTAATGTCTATAACCCACAGAGGCCATTCTCTAGGCAACTGAGTAGGAGATGGAAGTCCAGGTTGAAGAGTTCCCATAGTTTCCATCTGTTCATTTACCTTTCTTAAATCAGTCAACATTCTCCATTTTCCAGATTTCTTTTTTACAACAAATACTGGGGAATTCCAAGGACTTAGAGAAGGTTGTAAGTGTCCTTGATCAAGTTGTTCCTGTACTATATCTAGTAAGGCCTGAATTTTATTGTTATCTAAGGGCCACTGTTCTATCCACACTGGTGTATCAGTTTTCCACTGGATAGGAACAGATGAAAGTGTTGGCAGGCCTTCAACAGCAGCCCTGCCTAAAAAACCAAAGTACTCATTTTTAACCCTAATTGTTGTAAAATGTCTCTTCCCCACAGATTGATGGGGATTTTTTCAACTATAAAAGGAGTAAAAACTCCTGTTTCACCTTCAAATACCCATCTTAAAGGGGTAGCACTAACTTCAGCTGCTATTGATCCTCCTACCCCAGACATGTAGGTGTCTGCCTTAGTCTTTGGCCAGTGACTGGGCCAGTTGGCACCTCTAATGACTGTGCGATCTGCACCTGTGTCCACCAGTCCTTCTAATGCTATGCCATTTATATAGATGGTGAGCATAGGTCGGTCAGCTGTCACAGCTGCTGTCCAGTATATTCCTGGGTTTTTCTGCTTGGAGTCCGAACATGGGTGACTGTCACCAGGTTGCTTATTAGTAGTCTGTATCAATAAACCTGATGCTACTACTTCCCCTGGTTGATAAGTCACACACTGTCTCCCTGTGTTAGTGACTGGGATATTATCTACACATTCCCCAGTTTCCCACATCAGTGTATGAATGAACACTGTCTTGTAAGTACTCTCAGGAGGTGAAATGGTCAAGCCTACTGTGCCTGGAGGCAAGGGATCCATAGGTTGGAGAGGAACAGATTTCACCTCTCCAGGGGGTATCTCAATTGTCCCAGCTGCATACAACTCTATCCTCCCTAATTGTAGTCCCTTTCTCCCATCATGTTGCTTCCTGGCTGACTGATTGTGTAATCCCTTTCTCCCCTCAGATGGCTTCCTGGCTGATTGGTCATGTCTGGGTATTGGACTTGGAGGCACTCTCTGGGTGTGGCATCGGCTGCCATCATGCCCCAAGTGTTTTTTGCTTGGGGCCCTGGAGCTGGGCCCCTCATCCCGTTTCCCTGAATCAGTCTACACTCTGAGGTCCAATGGAGTCCTCTGTTGCATTTTGGACATGGGGTTTTGGGTCTTGTTCTCCCAGCCTGTCTTCTCACTCTGTCTCTATGCCAACATTGAGCTTTCAAATGGCCTACTTTACCGCATTGAAAGCATTGACGAGTCTCTCGGGAAACCCCTTGCCAAAAGGGATCCTGTCTCCCCATGTTGGGATCTTGGGAAGTCTGCACCATAGCCTGGCTATAAAAGGTATTTGTGCCCATTGCGGCACAGCGTCTTATGATCTCCTCTAAAGGAGCATCCTTACGTAGTCCTAGTATAATCCTTCTACAAACCTCATTGGCATTGTCTCTAGCAAGTTGCCTCACCAAAGTGTCTGTTACTTCATTTTCACCATTTGCCTGTATGACAGCTGTCTGCAAACGTGCCACAAAATCAGCAAAAGGTTCATTTGGTCCCTGTACAATTTTTGTGTAGGTCTCACCCTCGTAGTTTTTACTGGGGAGAGAAGCCCATGCTTTGATAGCAGCAGCAGAAATTTGCTCAAGTGCTGTTATGGAGTAATTAATCTGTACCAAAGCGTCTGCATAAGAACCTATACCCATTAGTAGGTCATAGGTGATGGAAGTATTAGCTGCACTTTGACTATTTTGTTGGGCTTGAATTCTACAGAGCTCAGTAAATTCAGAAAACCACAACAAATTTTGTCCAGGTTCTAAGCACACTTTTGCAATGACTTTCCAGTCACTAGGGGTTAAGGTTTCATAAGCCAAATTGTGTATTAACATTTTAACATAATCTGATGTAGCCCCAAAGACAGTGCAAGATTTTTTCAGGTTTTTAAGGACATCCATATTAAAAGGAGCATATCTTCTACTCTCTTGACCTGCAGAATTACGCTGTTGAATCACGGGAAAAATTTGAAGTTTGAAATCATTATCTACTTCTTTTCCATTTTCAATTGCTTCAATAAGCCCTCTTTCTAATCTAGTTACAGGAGTGGGCAGTTGTTGGGAGGGGGGGCTCTGTGTGGGAGGAGGGGGGAGCGCTGATGATGTCACCGCCCCTCCCACTACTCCTCCTCCCTCCGTCCCTGAAGGTGGAGTGGATGTGGGCTGATCAATAATCTGCTCTCTAGGTGGGGTTGAAATTTTTTGCCCTCTGGCAACGTCCTGAGTTTGCCTATCTTCTATCTTTTGTTCCTCATGCTTCCTTCTCTGAGCCTTTTTAGAACTCTTCCTTCTTCTAAACTCTTCTTGATAGCTTAAGTCTAATAGAATCAAGTTGTATAGGTAAAATACCTCTGGGAAAATTTGACAATTCCCATTTTTTGAGTAAAATTCTTTCATTTCAAGTCCCACTAGCTTCCATTTATCTATACGTAGTTTTTCTTCATTTAAGAACCAAGGGGACGTGCAAATCAATGAGTGTAAGAGATTATTCATTTGTGGGATGGGAACAAGTAAACTTTTCTCATCAATTATCTTAATTATATCCTCTATAGCATTGCTAGATGAGGCAGGGGCTGGGGTTGGAGCAGGGTCAGCTGAGGCCCAGGATTTACCTAACATCTGCCCCATCTCAGTTACTAGAGATTGCTGATTTAGTCCTTAACAAGGTAAGTTCCTTATTTCTATTAGAATACTCACCTAATCTCCTGGTCACAGGAGGACTTCGGTGGAAGTAGGGTGCCAGCCACACGTTGGACGCCAAATGCTGGAACTCTATCTTTCCAGAAATCAGCAGGAGTCAGGATCACTAAACGTCTTTATTCTAGATCTTTACCGTCGCCTCCAAGGCCAGGTCACGAGTGCAAGTGAGTTCCACCACCCAAGTTTCTCTTGCTCCTCCCACACAAGTCACTTCCCTCTCTTTGTCTCACCAATCAAGTCAGCACAGAACAGCTGGGGAGGGTCAACCTTAAACAAGTTAATAGGGAACCGTCCAATTGGCAATTAGTCTCACGTGCTTCATCATTCAAGTGCATTGCTCAGTTCTAGCCCTTTACAGACATGTATAATGATGTCCTAGTTTTGCTCATTTCACTCAGCATCAGTTCATGTAAGTCTCTCCAAGCCTCTCTGTATTTTTCCTGCTGGTCATTTCTTACAGAACAATAATATTCCATAACATTCATATACCATAATTTACCCAATCATTCTCTAATTGATGGGCATCCATTCATTTTCCAGTTTCTAGTCACTACAAAAAGGGCAGCCGCAAACATTTTGGCACATATAGGTCCCTTTCCCTTCTTTAGTATTTCTTTGGGATATAAGCCCAGTAGTAGCGCTGCTGGATCAAAGGGGGAATGCACAGTTTGATAACTTTTTGGGCATAATTCCAGATTGCTCTCCAGAATGGTTGGATTCTTTCACAACTCCACCAACAATGCATGTGTCCCAGTTTTCCCACATCCCCTCCAATTTATCATTATTTTTTCCTGTCTTCTTAGCTATTCTGACAGGTGTGTAGTGGTATCTCAGAGTTGTCTTAATTTGCATTTCTCTGATCAATAGTGATTTGGGGGCAACTAGGTGGCGCAATGGATAGAGCCAATGGATAAATCTGGTCTCAGGCATTTAACACTTCTTAGCTGTATGACTCTGGACAAGTCACTTAACCCCAGCCTCAAAAAAAAACAACAACAACAAAAAAATAGTGATTTGGAACACTTTCATATGAGTGGAAATAGTTTCAATTTCATCATCTGAAAATTGTCTGTTCATATCCTTTGACCATTTATCAATTGGAGAATGGTTTGATTTCTTATAAATGAGAGTCAGTTCTCTACATATTTTGGAAATGAGGCCTTTATCAGAACCTATAACTATAAAAATATCTTCCCAATTTGTTACTTCCCTTCTAATCTTGTTTGCATTAGTTTTGTTTGTACAAAAGCTTTTGAATTTGGTGTAATTAAAATTTTCTATTTTGTGATCAATAATGATCTCTAGTTCTCTTTTGGTCACAAATTCCTTCCTCCTCCACAAGTCTGAGAGGTAAACTATCCTGTGTTTCTTTAATCTATTTATGATTTCATTCTTTATGCCTAAATCATGGACCCATTTTGATCTTATCTTTGTATTTGGTGTTAGGTGTGGGTTCATATCTAATTTCTGCCATACTAATTTCCAGTTTTCCCAACAGTTTTTTAATCCCAAAAGTTGGTATCTTTGGGTTTGTCAAACACTAGAGTCGGGAGGTGGGAGGCTTGCTATAGTTGTACACTATTTTGTCCTGTGAACCTAACCTGTTCCACTGATCAACTAGTCTATTTCTTAGCCAATACCAAATGGTTTTGGTGACTGTTGCTTTATAATATAGTTTTAGATCAGGTATAGCTAGGCCACCTTCATTTGATTTTTTTTTTCCCATTAATTCCCTTGAAATTCTTGACCTTTTGTTCTTCTATATGAATTTTGTTATTTTTTCTAGGTCATTAAAATAGTTTCTTGGGAGTCTGATTAGTATAGCACTAAAATAGATTAATTTAGGGAGGATTGTCATCTTTATTATATTCACTTAGCCTATCCAAGAGCATTTAATGTCTTTCCAAAGCTGACTTTATTTTTGTGGCAAGTGTTTTGTAATTTTGCTCATATAATTCCTGACTTTTCTTTGGTAAATGGATTCCCAAATATTTTATGTTCTCGACATTTGTTTTGAATGGAATTTCTCTTTGTATATCTTGCTGTTGGATTTTGTTGATGTATAAAAATGCTGAGGATTTATGTGGATTTATTTTGTATCCAGCAACTTTGCTAAAGTTGTGAATTATTTCTAATAACTTTTTATTAAAATCTCTGGGGTTCTCTAAGTATACCATCATATCATCTGCAAAGAGTGATAGTTTGGTTTCCTTATTACCTACTCTAATTCCTTTAATCTCTTTCTTGACTCATCGCTGAGGCTAGCATTTCTAATAACAATATTGAATAGTAATGGTGATAGTGGGCAACCTTGTTTCACTCCTGATCTTACTGGGAAAGATTCCAGTTTATCCCCATTACATATGATGCTTACTGACGGTTTTAAATATATGCTCCTGACTATTTTAAGGAATAGTCCATTTATTCCTATACTCTCAAGTGTTTTTAGTAGGAATGGATGTTGTATTTTATCAAATGCTTTTTTTTTCTGCATCTATTGAGATGATCATATGGTTTTTGTTAATTTGATTATTAATATGGTCAATTATACTAATAGTTTTCCTAATATTAAACCAGCCCTGCATTCCTGGTATCAATCCTACTTGATCATAGTGTATTATCCTGGGGGTGATTTTTCTGAAGTCTTTTTGCTAATATCTTATTTAAGATTTTAGCATCAATATTCATTAAGGAGATTGGTCTATAGTTTTCTTTCTCAGTTTTCAACCTATCTGGTTTAGTTATCAGTACCATGTCTGTGTCATAAAAGGAGTTTGGTTAGACTCCTCCATTCCCTATTTTTTCAAATAGTTTATATAACATTGGGGCTAATTGTTCTTTAAATGTTTGGTAGAATTCACATGTATGTACATCCATCTGCTCCTGGAGATTTTTTCTTAGGGAGTTGATTAATAGCTTGTTCTATTTCTTTTTCTGAAATGGGACTATTTAAGCAGTTTACCTCCTCCTCTATTAATCTGGGAAGCCTATATTTTGGAGGTAGTCATCCATTTCACTTGTTATCAGATTTATTGGCATAACGTTGGGCAAAGTAACTCCTTATTATTGCTCTAATTTCCCCTTCATTGGTGGAAAGGATCCCTCTTTTCATTTTTAAGATTAACAATTTGATTTTCCTCTTTCCTTTTAATGATCAGATTTACCAAAGGTTTAACTATTTTATTGGCTTTTTCATAAAATCAACTCTTAGTTTTATTTATTAATCCAATAGTTTTTTTTACTTTCAATATTATTGATTTCTTTTAATTTTAGAATTTCAAGGTTAGTATTTGGTTGGGGGTTTTTAATTTGGTCTTTTTCTAGCTTTTTAAGTTGCAGGCCCAATTCATTGATCTTCTTTTTCTCTATTTTATTCAAGTAAGCCTTTAAAGATATAAAATTTCCCTTATTACCACTTTAGATGCATCCCACAAATTTTGGTATGATGTCTCATCGTTGTCATTATCTTGGGTGAAATTATTAATTATGTCTATAATTTGCTGTTTCACCCAATCATTCTTTAAGATGAGATTATTTAGTTTCCAATTACTTTTTGGTCTGTTTACTCCTAACTTCTTGTTGAATGTAGTTTTTATTGCATTGTGATCTTAGAAGAAAGCATTTACTATTTCTGCCTTCCTGCATTTAATTTTTAGATCTTTATGTCCTAATTCATGGTCAATTTTTGTATAGGTTCCATGAACTACTGAGAAGAAAGTATATTCCTTTCTATCACCATTCAGTTTTCTCCAAAGATCTATCATGCGTAATTTTTCTTATTTGTTTTGTGGTTTGATTTATCTAATTTTGAGAGTGCAAGGTTGAGATCTCTCACTATTATAGTTTTGCTGTCTATTTCTTCTTGCAACTCTCTTAACTTCTCCTTTAGGAAGCTATATGCTATACCACTTGGTGCATATATGTTTAGTATTGATATTCCTTTATCTATGCTACCCTTTAGCAGGATATAGTTTCCTTCCTTATCTCTTTTAATTAGATCAATTTCTTCTTTTGCTTGATCTGAGATAAGGATGGCCACCCCTGCTTTTTTTGACTTCACTTAAAGCATAATAGATTCTGCTCCATCCTTTTACCTTTACTCTGTATGTATCTCCCTGCTGTAAATGTGTTTCTTGTAAGCAACATATTGTAGGGGTTTTTTGCTTTTTATTTACAAGATATATGCATGGGTAATTTTTCATCATTGACAATCGCAAAATCTTTTGTTCTAATTTTTCCCCTCCTTCCCCCCACCCCCTCTCCCCGATGGCAAGTTGACCAATACATGTTAAATATGTTAAAATATAAACCAAATACAATATATGTATACATGTCCATACAGTTATTTTTCGGACTTTGAAATAGTGTACAATTAACCTGTGTAGAAAATAAAAAATGCAGGAGGACAAAAATTGAAGGATTGGCAATTCTATGAAGTGGTTCATACTCATTTCCTAGAGTTCTTTCGCTGGGTGTAGCTGGTTCAATTCATTACTGCTCTATTGGAACTGATTTGGTTCATCTCATTGTTGAAAATGGCCACATCCATCAGAATTGATCATCATATAGTATTGTTGTTGAAGTATATAATGATCTCCTGGTCCTTCTCATTTCACTCAGCATCAGTTCATCTAAGTCTCTCCAGGCCTTTCTGAAATCTTCCTGTTGGTCATATACCACAGTTTATTCAGTTATTCTCCAATTGATGTATATCTACTCAGTTTCCAGTTTCTGGCTACTACAAAGAAGGCTGACACAAACATTCTTGTCCCTTTCCCTTCTTTAAGATTTTTTTGGGATATAAGCCCAGTAGTAACACTGCTAGATCAAAGAGTATGTACAGTCTGATAACTTTTTGAGCATAGTTCCAAATTGCTCTCCAGAATGTCTGGATGTATTCAGAATTTCATCAACAATGTATCAGTGTCCCAGTTTTCCCTCATTCCCTCCACCATTCTGCATTATTTTTCCCTGTCATTCTAGCCAATCTGACAGGTGTGTACTGGTATCTCAGAGTTGTCTTAATTTGCATTTCTCTGATATGTTTTTTGTTTTTTATATCATTCATTTCTGAGCAAAGCCTTCTCTCCTTACCTCCTTACATTGAACTCTCCTTTGTAACAAAAACCAAGAAAACCAACCTATTTGATGACAGAATATGACAGTGGCTAGAACATTCTTCCCAACAGATTTTCCCACACGTTTTTATTATTTCATCCTGTTTGTCATTTCTCATTATACAGTAATACTTCATGTCATCCATATACTTATTTATTCAATATTTCTCCAATTTATAGACACTCATTTTTTTCCAGTTTTTTCCGTCCAAGAAATATTTGTTAAATAATGATTTAGAAAGGGACTTATGCATCGGGGCTTATAAAGATGAATAAAACATCTTACAACTTAATCTGATCACATAAACAACTCTAGTAAAAATTCAAACAAAAGTTGACAGGAGAGGAATGAAATAGATGGGGAGAAGAAATAATTTAGGATTGAAGAAATCTTTCATGCAAGAGGATTAATAACTATGCCTTGAAAGATTTTAGTAGATAATTGAAATTTGAGATTAGAGGAAGATGGATATTCCAGAGACAAAATCAGCAAAGTCATAGAAATAATGGACTGAATCTGGTTTAGATTTGGAAAATATAAGATAATCTGGTTATAAGGAGGTTCAGGTCTTGAACATGTCTAATGAATGATGTATTGAGTTAGCAGTGCAATGTTAAGCTCTCTCAGAATGATTTTTCAGCTGAGCCTGGGAAGATTGTTTTTCCAGGCCCACTTCTGAGCTGTTCCTCTGAAAAAGAACTTAAATGTATTGGGGGGTTGTGGAGGAGTTGGCAGGAGCTAGGAAATGACAGATTTTATCTGCTTGCCTTGAATATGTTGTATTGTAAATGAATGAACTAAAATGAATCTCTTTATCATTTTTGTTTTTAGAGTATGCTTTTAAAGCTATTAACCAGGGTGGTCTTACATCGGTAGCTGTCCGAGGGAAAGACTGTGCAGTAATTGTTACACAGAAGAAAGTACCAGTAAGTATTATTCATTGAGTTACTTTAAGTATATTAGTATGCAAGAATTCATTATGATTTTATATATCTCTGTATGCCTACTTTAACACTTTTCTCTATGATTCTAAATGATCAATAAAAAAAAATTTGCACTCTATGAGGAATATATCCCAATGGATCTGTGATCTTTTGAATGTGAGTATTTCCTCCGACCTCTCTCAACTAATGCAGATTTCAACCTTTGCATTTCTCTCCATCTTTGTCTGTCATTTTTTCATATGATCCTAGATGGCCTTAAAGGTTCCTTCTAATATATACTGGGGAATTTTCCTCAAATTCTCTTGAAATTATAATAATAGAGTGTGTCTTACTCTTATGTGATCAATCCATTTTTTTTAATGTGTTGATTCCTTGTTTGTAATGAGTTACATTTTGCTAGCATCTGCTATTTTTTTTTTTTTTTTTTTACACTTTGAGTGATCCTGCACTTTATTTCTTTCCAGACTAAAGTTCTATGAACCTTTACGCAGCCATGCACCATCATTAGAAAAATAATAATGTTAAAAAGTGATTCTTTGTTTCAGGGGAGTAATTAAAATTGCTATTTTCCAAAAACAATCATTCTGAGCTGCCCTATCTTCTATTTATCAATAGTAAAAAGTGAAATTAATAATGAATAATTCTGTCATTAATTTGAAGTTTTTTATTGAATTAATCTATGATTTATCTTCATGTACATAAAGGACTGTTTTTTTTTGTTTTTTTTTTTTTTTTTAATTATGAAACGGGGGCAGCTAGGTGGCTCAGTTGATAGAGCACCAGCCTTGAATTCAGGAGGACCGGGAGTTCAAATTTGGTCTCAGACACTTAACACTTCCTTGCTGTGTGACCCTGGGCAAGTCACTTAACCCCAGCCGGGGGGGGGGGGGGGGGAACAGATTTTTTTTCTATAAAGTTATTAATGAAACATATCAACATCAGCTTATTTTAAACCTTCTAATCAGTTTGATATATACATTTTTATAACCACAGTTAATTGAGCATATACTTAAGATAATTGCCTACTATGTGAAAAATAATACCAGACACTAAGTATACAAAGATTTTTTTAAACATTCTGAAGGAATTTACAAAGTAATATATACTATTGATTTTTCTTTGTTTCTTTTCTTTCTTTCTTTTTTTTTTTTTTTTTTGATTGAAAGAGTTTTTTTTTTTTTGTTTATCTTTTAAGTTCAAAGAATTCTCTCCCCAAATCTATTCTGTAGATTTGAGGTTAAAAATCAACAATTCTCCTGGGGGGAAGTAACATAGTACATGATAAACACAAAATATACACAGAGTAAATACAAAGTAATTTCTGAAGGAGAAGATGGTATGCAATCAAAATTGAGTCCTTTAACCAAGATATGAGTTGGAGAATCAAGTGGTGCTCAGGGTACCTTGAGATGAAGGTGAGGAGGGAATTTCAGGCATAAATAATAAAAATGAGATTTATCTCATTGGATCTTAACCCTGTCAAGCAGATACTATAGGTATTATTACTCTAATTTCTGTAGATGAAAAATAATGACCAGAGAGATTGAAAGACTTGCCTATTATCACATACTATCAGATTTGATTGAAATCTAGTTCTCCTCTGATTCCAAACCCAAAGTTCTTTGTACTACCAAGACATCAAGCTGATGCTCCTTTCAGTGTGCAATACTACAAATTAGTGAAATTATTTTTCAGGCTTTGTCCTTTAAAGATTTTTTTTTTTTTTTTTTTTTTTGAGGGCAGGGGAATGAAATAAGAGGGTTTGTGTTTGTGTTTTGTGGTTTTATTTGTATTTGGTTTTTTTGTTTGTATGCTTGTTTTCTTAATTGGTAATGGGAAGGGGAAGATGTAGGGAGAGAATTCAAAATGAAAATAAAATAGAATTTTTCTAAAGTTACTTAAAGTTAAAATTTGTCAAAAATACTCAAAAGAATTGTCCCAAGCCCTTAAAATTATTATTACAAGAGTTTTAGAAATGGAGTAAGTTGTGTCTTTAACTTCTAGTATATTGGTGGATTTTTTTTTTCCATTAGTCAATTCATTTTTTATTAGATAAATGTCTTGCCTATTAAATACTATCATTCTGCTATTTGAGGCATACCTCACAAATTATTTCCTATCTCTTTTTTTCCCTATTCTTGTATGTTTTTAAAATCAACACCTAATAATTCATAACATTTCTTTTTAATTATAGTTTTTTGTTTTTTTATTTTTGCCTTAGGACAAGTTATTGGATTCAAGCACAGTGACTCATTTATTCAGAATAACTGAAAACATTGGCTGTGTGATGACAGGAATGACAGGTAATTTGTTCAACTTAGATAAACTCTTAAACTATCTTCTTTATATTGAATTTTTAAAAAACAAAGCACCTTGCAAAATGTGCTAGATAAATGTCAGTGAGTCCTGACAGTATAAACAAACTTTAAGACTTTGGTATGGTAGAACATTATTTTGTACAAAGCTTTCAGGACAATAACTATCTTGTTCACTTTGTATATGACTTTTATTTAGAAGGATTCAGTCTTTTATAAAAATCTACTTAATAAGCTATGAACTTCTGCATTTTCTCCTGATGAAAGTTATGCATTTGTTACCTAAATGCTTATATTTAGGAGCTGGGGACAGTTTTATTCATATTTGGACAACTTCTAGACATTGAGATTTTCTGGAATAAACTTCAGGTAGAGGCATAAAAAAAAGAGAGAGAGAAAATAACTCTTTATAGTTTAGCCCCAGAGATCAGATCTAGTCTATGTTAAGGTCCGAGATGATTTTGTTTTGGTTTTGGTGGTGGAGAGGATGGATAGGGAGATCTGATAAGCCTGAATCCATATGGTAATGATATGTTACAATAAATAGGAATCCAACTGTGATAACTAACTTTAAAAGAATTTATTTTTTGGAAACAAGCTGGATCTATACCCTAAATCAATATTGTTTGTACTCTACTTAAAAATATATTGCTTCTTGATTCCAAGACAGGAAGCAAATAAGCAGCAAAACTTAACCTCAGCAAATTAGAAGGAGGTCCTGACCTTCCCAGTGCAATAGATGCCAACACCAGAACACCCTTACCCTCACCCATTACCATATGTCTCTTAGCCAGGAGAATGGGCAATGTGCAGCTCAAAGAACAGGAAAGAAGAGAAAGGGGAAAAGTCTCCAAAAAGATAAGCAAAAAATATCCAAAAAATCTCATTATAGAAAGTTATTATGGTGACAGGGACGGTCAAGACATAAATTCAGAAGAAGACAACAGTGTCAAAACACTTGTGGGCAGAACTGCAAACAAAAAGCAGGAAGTATTCTCAAGCCCAGAAAGAACTCATGGAAGAGATTTAAAAAAAAAAAAAAAAAAGTTTAAGAGAGATAAAACATACTATAAATATAAAGAAAAAATGGGGAAAGTAATGAATTCTCATTACTTTCTCATTATGCAAAATGACTGAAAAAAAGAAGAGTCAGTATTTTAGAAAAATCAACTGCTTAAAAAATGTAATTGGTCAAATGGAAAAAGGAAGTATAAAGTAGGACTTCTTGGGAAAAACAACTGACCTAGAAAATAGATCCAGAAGAGACAATGTCAGAATCATTGACCTATCTGAAAGTCATAATCAAAAGGAGATCTGGACAGCAGCTTTCAAGAAATTATCAAGGAAAACTCCAATGATATTCTGGAGCCAGAGGCAGAATAGGCATTGAAAGGATCTAGTGATCACCTCAGGAAAGAAATCTCAAAATAAAAACTCTTAGGAACACTATAGTAGCCAAATTTAAAAATTATCAGGTCAAAGAAAAAATACTGCAAGTGACCAAAAAGAAATAATTCAGTTATTGGGTTAGGATTGGGATAGAAGAAGTATTAAAGGATTAGAGTTCATGGAACATATTCCAGAGGGCAAAGGAGCTAAGATTATAGCCAAGGATCACCTGCCCAGCAAAAAGAAGCATCAAGAGGAAAAAATGATCATTCAATGAAATTTAAAGGATTTCAAGCTTTCATAAGAAAAAGATCAGAATTGAACAAAAAGTTTGATCTCCAGTAAAAAGACCCAAGAGAAGCCTAAAAAGAAAAGAAAACTTAAGGGATTCAGTGCAACTGAACTATTTACATCCCTACATGGGAAGATGATACCACTAATAGTACAAAAATATACATGGACAAAGGGTACAGATGAATAAGATGAATTTGTGGGAATTAATTTTTTTTTTTTTTTAAGGAATAAAAAAGGAATACACTGGATACAGAAGGAAGGGAGAGTTAGAGTGAGCTAAATTATTTCACATGAAGGGGCACAAAAAACCTAAACCTATTACAGTGGAAGCAGAGGTGGAGGGTAGATAATGAGCATTGCCTGAAACTAACTCATCATTTTTGGCTCAAGGGCGAATAATAGAATCAGTTGAATATAGAAATCTGTCTTACCTGACAGGAAAATAGAAAATGTGAAGATTTAAGTAAAGGGGGTGGGGAGACTGACAGAAGAGAGGCCCACTAAGGGAGACAGTAGACAGAATCAAAACACTGTTGGGGAGGGAAAAGATGAAAGGACAAAAAGGAGATAAAAAAGGATCGAGGGAAATAATAATCATAATTGTGAATGTGATGAACTCTCACATAAAATGGAAGAGGAGCAAAAATCAGAATCCTACAAAATGATGTTTATAAGAAACATACTTGAAGCATAAAGACACAGAGTAAAGGTACAAAGTTGGAGTAGAATCTGCTAAGATTCAGCTGAAATTTTTAAAAGTAGGTGTAGAAATCCTGATCTCAGACTAAACAAAAGCAAAAACAGACCTAATTTAAGAGATAAGGAAAGAAACTACATCTGGCTAACGGGCTACAAAGTACTATAGATAGTGAATTAATAACAACACTAAACATGTACCAAGTGGTAAAACATCCAAATTCTTTCTTTTTTTTTTAATTATAGCTTTTTATTTACAAAACATATGTATGAGTAATTTTTGAACACTGACCCTTGCAAAACCTTCTGTTCCAAATTTTCCCCTCTTTCCTCCCACCTCCCCCACTAGATGTCAAGTATTCCAATACATGTTAAAATATATGTTAAATCCAATATATTTATACATACCCATACAGTTATCTTGTTGCAGAAGAGAAATCAGATTTAGAAAGAAAAAAAAAAAACCTTAGAAGGAAAACAAAAATGCAAGCAAACAGCAACAGAAAGAGTGAAAGTGCTATGTTGTGGTCCACACTCAGGTTCTCACAGTCCTCTCCCTGGGTGTAGATGGCTCTCTTCATTACTAAACAATTGGAACTGGTCTGAATCAATTCATTGTTGGAAGAGAGCCACATCCATTAGAATTGACCAACATATAGTCTTCTTGTTGCCATGTACAATGATCTCCTGGTTCTGCTCGTTTCACCTAGCATCACTTCATATAAGTTTCTCCAGGCCTCTCAGAAATCATCCTGTTGGTCATTTCTCACAGAACAGTAATATTCCATAACACTCATACATAATTTATTCAGCCATTCTCCAATTAATGGGCACCGATTCAATTTATATTTTCTAGCCACTATGAAAAAGGCTGCCACAAACATTTTTGCACATGTGTGTCCCTTTCCTTTCTTTAAGATCTCTTTGGGATATAAGCCCAGTAGTAACACTGCTCGGTCAAAGGGTATGGCATCCAAATTAATTCATTATTATTATTATAGCTTTTTATTGATAGAATATATGCATGGGTAAATTTTTCAACATTGACCCTTACAAACACTTCTGTTTTAACTTTTCCCTTCCTTCCCTCCACCCCTTCCCCTAGATGGCAGGCAGTCCCATATATATATTAAACATATTAAAGTATATAGCATCCAAATTCTTAAAGAAGTTAAGTGAATTATATGTTTGGTTCATGGTCAAACAAGAGAGAGCATTATTAAATGTAAAATAAACAATTTTGATTATATTAAATAATTTTTGCACAAACAAAACCATGCAACTAAGATTAAAAGGAAAACAAAAAGCTGGGAAACAATCTTTATAGAGAACTGAATAAAATATGTAAGAATTATAAGCTATTCCCCAGTTGATAAATAATCAAAGGATATGAACAAGCAGTTTTCAGATGAAGAAATCAAAGACATCTATAGGCATATAAAGAAGTGCTCTAAATCATTTTTGACTATTAAAAGTACTCTGAGATAATCAAACTCTTGAGTACCACCTTACACCTAACAGATTGGTTAATGTAAGAAAACAGGAAAGTGATAAATGTTAGAGAACATGTGGGAAAAGTGGGCAACAAATGAATTGGTGATAGTCATAAACTGATCAGCCATTCTGGAGAGCAATTTAGAACTATGCCCAAAGGGCAACCAAACTCTGCATACTCTTTGATTTGTCAACATTGTTACTAGATCTGTATCCCAAAGAAATCTTAAAAGAAGTAAAAGGACCTACATGTGCAAAAATATTTATAGCAGTCCTTTTTGTGGTGGCAAAATATTGGAAATTGAGGTGATGCATATAAATTGGGGAAGGCCTGAACAAGTTGTGATATATGGATAATGGAGTAGTATTATGAAATAAGAAATGATGAAGAGGCAGATTTCAGAAAAACCTGGAAAGAATGTACAAATTGATGCAAATTTATGAAATGAGCAGAGCCAGGAAAATGTTGTATACCATATCAGCAACATTGATATTGATATTAATGATCACCCATTAATAATTCAGCTATTCTAACAACACAATGATCCAAGACAAACACAAAGGACTGAAAAAGGAAAATGCTATCCACATTCAGATAAAGAACTGATGGACTCAAAATGTAGATTGAAGAATATTTTTTCACTTTTTTTGTTTGTTTTGATATGTCTTTCATAATTGTGACTACGTGATAGCACTAGGGGAAGGAGAAAATGAGAAAATTTTGGAACTCAATCTTATAAAAATGAATGTTAAAGTTTGTCTTGACATGTAGTTGGTGGGAAAATTAAATTTTTTTAAAAAGTATGTTGTTCCTATGCCTAAAGGGCAATCAAACTGTATATTCAGTTCAGTTGACCCAGCAGTCTATCTATTAAGTCTGTATCCTAAAGAGATCATAAAAAAGGGAAAAGGACCCAAATGTTTGTAGAAGTCCTTTTTGTAATAGTAAGGAACTGGAAATCAGGTGGATGCCCATGAGTTGGGAATGGCTGAATAAGTTATGGTATATTATTTTCTTAAGAAATGATCAGCAGGATGATTTTAGAAAGGCCTGGAGAGAGTTATATGAACTGATGCTGACTGAAGTGAGTAGAAACAAGAGAACATTGTATAGAGCAACAAGAAGATTATGTGATGGACTTGATTGTTTTCAACAATGATTTGATTGAGGTCAATTTCAAGTTTTGTGTTTGTCTGGGGATTTTTAATTTGTTCCTTTTCTAGCAATTTTAGTTGTAAGCCCAATTCGTTGGCCCTCTCTTTCTCTATTTTATGCAAGTAGGCCTGTAGAGATATAAAACTTCCCCTTATTACTGCTTTGGCTGTATCCCACACATTTTGGTTTGATGTCTCATTATTGTCATTTTCTTGGGTTGAGCTGATTTTTCTTGTAGAGCATAATAAATGTGGAAATATATTTAGAAAAATTACACCTGCTTAATCTCTCTTTTCTGTATTAGGGGTAAAAGAATAGGAAATTTCATCAGTGAGAATGATCTTCTTAATTCACAAATGGTTTTTAAATATTACCTGCTATTTTGCTCATAAGGCATGTTTGGTAGCATATCTTAGTTGTTGTTTTCCCCTGCTCCTGATCTTATCCTCTTTGAATATATATTGTGATATGTGGTATAAAATAATATTAAGCTTATGAGACATTTCTGTCAGACTGCTTTCCAGTTTATCTAGCAATTATCTAGCAAAAACAGGTAGGGAATTCTTTTTCCAGGTCAGACACCATTTTCTTAATTAGCTGTTCCCTTTCCATATCCACCTCCTTGTCCAATGTTCTTGGGATTCTGCCCCTTTTTTAGTGTGTCCAAAAAAGTCAAATTGCATGTTGCTTTAAGAGTAATAAAACAGGGGCAGGTAGGTAGCATAATTTATAGAGCACCAGCCCTGAAGTCAGGAAGGACCTGAGTTCAAATCTGGTCTCTGACACTTAATACTTCCTGTCTATGTGACCTTAGGCAAGTCAATTAACCCCAATTGCCTCAGGGGGAAAAAAAAAGTAATAAAACAATTTACCCTAACAGCCATGTTAGGTAGGCATTACATATATTCTCATTTTGCAGAGGAAGAAACTGAAGCTCAGAGATTCAGTAACTTGTCTGTGATCACATGACCTCTCAGTCCTTTCTGGGGCATCAGTCTTGTTACCTGAAAAATGAAAGAGCTAGACTAGATCATGTTGTTGGGAAATTTGTCAGATGAGACAAGAGAGAACTTAGGGCTTGAAGGTATTGAGTAGCAGAAGCAAGGTAGTCAGATCTCAAACCAGTAGGATTTTGTTTCCCAAGTCTTTTCTGCTAGAAAGTTTTTTCCAGGCTACTGATATGAAAAGTTCTGACAACAGCTAAAGCTCAGAGTACAGGTCTGGCTCTGACTTCTATTCTAGATTTGCCTCTAGTTCCACTGTGATTCCTGTTCTACACAGGCCCAGGGCAGCACTATTTAAGATTCTTGTTCAGACTGCTTTGCTTTCTCCAGTGTTGTCTCTGCATGGATCCTACACCACAGGTGGCAGCAGTTTCCCCAACTCCGACTTCCTAGATTCCTTCCTGATCATCTTTTGGGGTTTGGGTACAACCAGGGTTAAGTGACCATGTGGGGCAGGGCACAGTGCAGATGCTGGCTTTGGAAGGAAGGTGTGGATATGACCTTAGTGTGGAGACAATATTCATTTCTGAATTTAGATAATGAGCATCTAGAGTCTCCCATATCTTGTTTTATCTGGGTTTTGCATATTATTCATCTTTCCCACTATGATCTTTTTTGTCTTGCTATCAGCTGACAGCAGATCTCAGGTGCAAAGAGCTCGCTATGAGGCTGCAAATTGGAAATATAAGTATGGCTATGAGATTCCTGTGGATATGTTGTGTAAACGGATTGCAGATATTTCTCAGGTCTACACGCAAAATGCTGAAATGAGGCCTCTTGGCTGTTGTAAGTATGTTAAGGAATTTTGAACTATTTTCCCTTGATACCAGAGTATTTATTTATTTTAATTTAGAAGACATATAAAAGAATGCTGCTAAATATCATACTTTATTGAAATAATATGTAAGGTAGAAATCCAGTAGATTTTTGATGTTTGGGACAACATTTACAGTCATGTTTTACTTATAGTCTATTCTCTAATCTAAACATATATGTATGAACATCACAACATATTCATCCTAGCACATCCTGTTGCGGCAAAGAGTTGGAAGAGAAATCAGTATCTATCCATTAGGGAATTGTTGAATATACTGGGGTGAAGAATCTAAAGAAACATAAGTACACATAAACTAACTTGAGGCAACTCAGTAGAATATGGAGAATATATAGTGATGAGAATGAAAGGAAAAGGAAACCTAATGTTGAATAATTGTAGTAATTTAATTATAATAAAACATCTTCAGTAAAAAAGATATGGCAAAACTGGGGCAATGAATGTTTCATAAATATACTATTAGATGCATATTATTGTAATTACCACTATGCTGTAGAAATTATTTTTGTTTAACTGTTTTTAAAAGGCAAAGTTTAATGATGAATGATTTATTTAGAAACCACCAAGAAAAAACAAAAGGCAGCAGTGCATGCTTTTTCTAAAAGAATACCATGGCAAATACTTTTTGGTTTTTTTCCAAGTGAAAAATGACTTAAACATAATCTATTAGTTTTGTAGTTTTTCCATTGTTAATATATTGTTGTATGCTTTTGTATTGTTTAGTTTTTGTTTTTTTAATGAAATGCACCTTTCCAGTCTGAGATTAAAAGTGACCATTAATAATGGAATATATCTCAAGATTAGCTTCATGATACCATTCTGTTACAGCTACAAAATAGTTGATGTGGATCTTTCCCTCTGTAGGTATGATATTAATTGGTGTTGATGAAGAACAAGGCCCTCAAGTATACAAATGTGATCCTGCAGGCTACTACTGTGGATTTAAGGCTACTGCAGCTGGAGTCAAACAAACTGAGTCAACCAGTTTTCTTGAAAAGAAAGTGAAGAAAAAATTTGATTGGACATTTGAACAGACAGTAGAGGTGAGTTTATAAAAATTGTTAATTTAAATTTTTAAAAAAGATTTAAAGCTATAGTCAACAAAAGCTATAATTCACATTTTTAGAGAACTCCATGTTTTACAAGGCACTTTTCTCACAATAGCATTATTTAATAGGTAGTGAAAATTGTCTTCATTTTATAGGTAAGGAAAGTCAGGCTCTAAATGATTCAGTGATTTGCCTACCTTGTCTCACACTGTAAATATTTCAGTTAGGATTTGGACCTGCCTCCTCCCTTTAAATCTAGTGCTCTTTTCCCTTCTCCATGATACCTCTCTTGAATTAATTGCTTAATGTGATCAAAATGCTTTTTATCTTTCACTACATAATTAAAATTGGCTGTGAGTGTGGAAGTTTAGTAACAAAATTGATCTTGTAAGACTTAAATTATTTCCATTATATTATCATTATCAATTTGCAGATTTACATAAAGAAGAAAGATAAAATCCCAGAAGGATGATGGAAGAATAAAATTGTAGAAATGTCTGTGGTTGTACATATTAATCATATTGAATGGTTCATAATAGGTGATCTAAGAAGGAGGAGAAAAGTATAGTGTAATTTTTTGGGGGGTGAAGTTTTATTTTTTTCATTTAACAAAAATTTGCTTTCCCTCCTGCCTTTCTCCTCTTATTTCTCCCCTCACTTTGGGTGGGATGGAATGGGAAAACAAGACCATGATAACAAATGTGCATATTTAAGCAAAACAAATTCCTGCGTTGGTCACATCCAAAAAATTGAGCCTCATTTTGCAGCCTGAGTTTATAATTTCTCTTAACAAGAGATAAGTTTCATAATTAGGCATCCTTCCTTTAGAGTCAGGGTTAATCATTGCATTATGCAGAATCTTAAACTTTTCAAACTTAATTTATCTCTATAGTGTTATTTTTATATATTCTGATTCTGTTCATATTACTCTATAACAGTTCATATAAGTCTTTCCAGATTTCTCTGACACCATCCCATGTATAAGTTCTTAAAGCATAATAATCCATTACATTCGTGTGCTACAGTTTATTTAGTGATTCCCTAATAGATAAAAACTCAATTAGTTTCCAGTTTTGGGCTACTATAAAAGAGTCCTTTTCCTCTTTCTTTTATCCTTTTCATTGTTCTTAATCTCGCTACAATCTTTGACTTTGTTCATCTTTCTCATCTTTGTTCATCATTTCTCTTCTCCTTTTTTTGTGTTTTTAATGCTTTCTCTTTCTTGGTTCTCCTACCTATGTAATCGTTCCTTCTCAAGTTTATTGATTGTTGTCTTTATCAGGATCCCACTTGTTAATCTTAAGTGCTGCCTGGCACTTTATGCTGGATCTTTCTCTCTTTTCCATTTATATTATCTTATTTGATCTCATCAGCTCCCATAGTTTGTTATCTTCTCTATGCAAGTGTTTCTCAAATTTATTCTTCTAGCTTTAACCTCTCTCCTGATCTTTGTCTCTCATCACCAGCTATTTTTATACATCTCTGAATGGATGTCTGAGAGAGATTTTTTTTTTAATAGTTTTTATTTACCAGCTATATGCATGGGTAATTTTACAACATTGACAATTGCCAAACCCTTTGTTCCAATTTTTCCCCACCTTCCCTCCCTCCCCCCCCAGATGGCAGGTTGACCAATACATGTTAAATATATTAGAGTACAAATTAAATACAATATATGTATATATGACCAAACAGTTGTTTTGCTGTACAGAAAGAATTGGACTTTGAAATAGTGTACATTTAGCCTGTGAAGGAAATCCAAAATGCAGGTGGACAAAATTAGAGGGATTGGAAATTCTATGTAGTAGTTCATAATCATCTTCTAGAGTTCTTTTGCTGGGTGTAGCTGGTTCAGTTCATTATTGCTCTGTTGGAATTCTTTGGTTCATCTCATTGATGAAAATGGCCACATCCATCAGAATTGATCATCATATATTGTTATTGAAGTATTCAACGATTTCCTGGTCCTGCTCATTTCACTGAGCATCAGTTCATGTAAGTCTGAGAGAGATCTTAAACTCAAAAATATACAAAACTAAACTTGTTTTCCTTCTCTTCCTGACTTCCATTTTAACTCTCAAAGGCATTAGTATCGTCCCAGTCACCTGGGAGTGACCACTCTCTTTCATCTCTTAGCCAATTAGTTCAGTCATCGATGTCTGGTAAGACCTTCATTCTTCATAATTTTTCATATGCCCTTAGTTTTCTGTGCAGGTCTTTGTTACTTCACATCTAAAGTTATAAGAACCTTGCTGATTAGTCTTTCTGTTTCACATCTCTATTTTAGATCTTCTTATATTTAGTTGTTAAATAGATCTTCCTAAAGTGAAAGTCTGAACATCTCTCTCTGTCTCTGTGTGTGTGTGTGTGTCTCTCTCTCTCTCTCACACACACACACACACACACACACACACCTCTTCCCCTCCCCAATTTAATTATTCCAAGGTCAAAAATAAAATCCTCTTTTTGGCTTTAAAGGCCTTCACAACCAGGCCTCTTACTACTCTCCTCTATGGTCTAGTAGTACCAACTTCTTTGCTGTTCCTCAAACAATGTACTTAACATTTTTGTTGTGTGTCCCCTTATCCCTAACATCTTACTTTCTACAAGATGTCTTTCTCAATGCTTCTTAATGCTAATGATTCATTTCTAAGAATATTTCCAGATTATTCTGTATGAATCTTGTTTGTATGTAGTTGTTTGCATGTTGTCTTCCTATTAGACTTATAGGTTCTGTGGATGAAGTGATCTCCTACTCAAAGCAGTACTTGGAACGTGGTATAAACAAAAAACAATTTGTTATTTATTTAACTTGAAGTATAGACCTAATAATGGTGTAGTTGATTGAGTCAAAGGAATATGCAAAATTTAATAAATTTTGTAGCAAAATTCCAAATTGCTTTCCAGAATGATTAGACCAATTCTCATGGCTCTATTAGCAGTGCATTAGTATACTTGTTTTCCTATAACTTATTTTTTCTCCCCAACATTTATTATTTTCTACTTATGTTTTTTGTTTTTGCTGAGGTAGTTGGGATTAAGTAACTTGCCCAAAATCACAAGCTAGGAAGTGTTAAGTGTATGAGGTCAGATTTGAACCAATATCCAATATTCACTGCACCAACTAGTTGCTGCAATTTTCTGTCTTACTAGGTAGGTATGAGATAGAATCTCCGAGTAGATTTAATTTGGATTTACTTGATTATTAGTAATTCAAAGCTTGGATTTTTTCTTAAAAAACTGCTTGTTCATGTACTTTGACTATTAATCTGTTGGCATATGGCTGTTACTAATTTGAATCATTTCCTCAGATATATTGATGGTAAAAGCTAACAGAAACTTGCTGTGCAGTTAAATTGGGAAATTTCTAATTTCAATTGTATGTTTTGTTTGTACATGCCTTTTTAACTTTAGTCAAAATTTTTCTGTGATTCTCTATATCACTTTTTAAATCCTCTCAACCTCTCCAGAAATAGGATAGGAAATTTCTGTCTTGTTCTCTTAGTTTGTTTACATTGTGACCTTTTATATCTAAATCATATAGTCATTTAAAACCTTTTTTGATATGTGGTGGAATATGTTGTCTAAAACTAGTTTTTGTCAGATGACTATCCAGTTTTCATAGTGCTTTTTATCGAATAGTGAATCGTCTAGGTGAATTTTTTTCTGTGTGTTGTTTGCTTAAGTGGTTCCACCAATCAACTTCTCTTTTTTTAACCAGTACTAATTATTTTCATTATTGCTTTGTAGTATAGTTTGAGATAAGGTACTGTTCTGCCTTTTTCCTTCCCATTAAAAGAAAAATTTCCTTCATATCTGTTCCTGTAGATCTTATCACCTATGTGTACCACCACAAACCAACCCTACCCTTTTTAAAAATTTTATTTAATATTTTCTCCAGTTATATTAAAAACAAAAAAAAAAATTTAACATTTGTTTTAAAACACATTTGAGTTCCTGGTTCTCTCCCTTATCCCCATCCCTAGCACCCATTAAGAAACTACATGTGAAGTTAGGCAAAATATTCCCATAAATGTCATTCTGTGAAAGAAAACATAATCCCCCATTCTTAACTTAAAAAAAAAAACCTCTCAAAAAAAAGTTTTTAAAAAAGGGAGTATGTTCACTCTGAATTCAGACACAATCAATTTCTTCTCTGGGTATGGATAGGATTTTCATAAGTCCTTTAGAGTAGTTGTAGAGTATTGTACTGTTGACAACTTCTTTGCTGTTCCTCAAACAATGTACTTAACATTTTTGTTGTGTATCTCCTCATCCCTAAAATCTTACTTTCTACAAGATATCTTTCTCAATGCCTCTTAATGCTAATGGCTCATCTCTAAGAATATTTCTAGATTATTCTGTATATATTTTGTTTGTTCATTCATTCAAGGAGAATGAATGAAGGGAGAGTTCATTCAAGGTTCATTCATTCCCCCTCTTCCCCTCCATTGTAAAAGCTTTTTCTTGGCTTTTTATTTATGACAGAAAATTTACACCATTCCAATTCTCCCTTTCCCTTTCTCCTAGTATACTCCACTCTCACCCCTTAATTTCATCATGTTCTTTTTAGGTACTATCCTTTCATATTCAACTCACACCTATATATAGACAAAGATCTATATATACTTCTTCAAACTTCCATAATAATGAGAAAGTTCTAATGAGTTAAAAGTGTCATTCTCTCATTTAAGAATGTAAACTTTATTAAGTCTTATTACCTCCTTATACTTCTTAGTCAAATTTTTGAAAATCATATTTTCTATTCAGCTCTGATCTTTTCATTATGAATGCTTGAAAATCCTCTATTTCGTTGAATTCTTATCTTTTCCCCTGAAGGATTGTACTCAGTTTTGCTAGGTAGGTGATTCTTTGTTGTATTCCTAACTCTACTGCTCTCCAAAGTAACATTGTAAATCCTCTAATCCTTTAATGTAGAATCTGTTAAATCTTGTGATATCCTGTCTTTGGTTCACCACTGTACTTGAATTTTTTTCTTTCTGGATGCTTGCAGTATTGTCTCCTTGACTTGGGAATTCCAGAGTTGGCTATAATATTTCTGGGAGTTTTCATTTGGGGATCTCTTTCAGGATATAGCTTTCAATTTCCATTTTACCTCTGGTTCTAGAATATCAAGATAGTTTTTTTTTTTTGTTTGTTTTTTTTTTAACCTTCAAAAAGCTTACATTGTATGGGGATAATACAACAATTATACAATTAAATAAGTATGGATTACATGTGAAATGATAGAGACAGCTAAATTGTATGGTGGATGGAGCTTTGAGCTGAAAGTAAAGAAGACCTGAGTTCAGATCCTGCTTTTTTCATTGACTAACCGGGTTACTTTGGGCAAGACTTGTTTATGCTTCTCAGTCTCAGTTTCCTCATCTGTAAAATGATGTGATTGGACTTGATGACCTCTAGTATCTATTCCAGTTCTAAATCTGTTTTTGTATGAAAGTTCAGTAAGAAGAGAATAGGAACAATCAGAAAAATCATAGATTTAGAGGTGACAGATATCTTAGATTGTCTAAATACCTGGTGAGATCTAGCTCTTTTTAAATTATAGTAATTTTACTTTTTAATACACATGCTTTATGAATCATGTTGGAAGAGAAAAATCAAAGCAAAAGGAAAAACCATGGAACAGATAAAAAAAATTTTTTTAAATGAACATACCATGTTGATTTACAAGCAATCTCCTTAGATCTTTTCCTAGATGCAGGGAGATTTATGCTTTGACAAAAGCTGGACATTCTTTTTTAATACTTATTTTTTAAATTCTTTTTGTTTTCCTCAGTTAGACATAAAAACATTTTTTATTATACATGTACATTCGTTCTTTATTATATATTTCCTTATGAATCATGCTGGTAGAGAAAAATCAGAACAAAAAGGGAAAAAACGAGGGAAAAAAAAGTGAGCATAGGATGTGTTGATTTACATTCAGTCTCCAAAGTTTTCTTTCTGGATGCAGATGGTATTTTCCAACCAGAATTTATTGGGATTGCCTTAGATCACTGAACCTCTGAGAAGAACCAAATCTGTCATTTGATTATTGCACAATCTTCCGGTTCCTCTGTATAACCTGGTTACTTGGTTCTGCTTGTTTTGCTCAGCATCAGTTCATGTAAATCTTTCCAGACCTTTCTGAAATCAACTTGTTCACCTGTTTTTATAGGACAATAATATTCCTTTACTTTCATATACCATAATTTATTCATCCATTTCCCAAATAATGGGCATCTACTCACTTTCCACCACAAAGAACTACTACAAACATTTTTTGCACATGTGGGTACTTTATACCTCTTTTATGATTTCTTTGGATTACAAACCCAAGCTGGGCATTCTGTAAGGGAAGACATAAGGAAAGTGTGATTATTTTGGGTTTTTGTTTGTTTGTTTTACAAAGCATATGCTTGGGTAATTTTGATAATTTCTTGAAAGATAATGTCCAAGGTCTTTTTTGATCATGATTCTCAGACCAGTAATTTTTAAATTACGCTCTCTTGGATCTGTTTTCCAGGTCACTTGTTTTTCCAATGAAATATTTAACATTTTTCCTTTTTTTCTTTCTTTTTTTTTTCCTTTTTATTTATTTATTTATTTTTTGCTTTATTGTATCTTGATTTATCATAATGTCACTGGCTTCCATTTGCTCAATTCTAATTTTTAAGGAATTATTTTCCTCAGGGAGCTTTTTGTACCTCCTTTTCCAGTTAGCCAATTTTGCTTTTAAGGCATTCTTTTCATTAATTTTTGGGTTTCTTTTTGCACCACTCTCAATTCTTTTTCTAATCTTTGCTATAATCTCTCTTACTTGATTTTCAAAAATCTTTTTTAAGCTATTCCATAGCCTGAGCCCAATTTTTATTATCTTCTGTGTGTGTATTTGGATCTTCCTTGTATCATAGTAACTTTATAAGGTCAGAAACTTTTTTTTGTTGTCTGCTCTTTTTCCTAGCTTATTACTTGGCTTTTAACTTTTTGTTAAAGTAGGGCTCTGTTCCCAGGGTAGCGAGTTCACTTCAGGAATTCAGCGCTCCTTCTAGGGATCTGACCACAAGCACTCTTTTTTTGCCCTAAACTCTTAGGAGTAGCCCCCTACACTGTAGCTGTAAGATATAGTGTGCTAAAGCAATGAGTCCTGTTTTGGTGTGGCTAGGGCTAGGGCCATGGCCAGGGACTGCACAAAATCCCCTTTCTTTTTATCTTGCTTACCTTTTTATATTGTTTACCTCAGTGGAATGTCAACCCATTGAGATCAAGAATTTTTAATATCAATTATCATACTATCTAGTTTATTGTAAGTGTGAAACTACCTATGTAAAACTGCTGAAATGAGGGAGAGTATCTAGTGCAGAAGGTAACTAATATGCCAGTATGGCTGGAATTTATAGTATACAAAGGATTGTAATGAAACAAGTTTGGAAGTCGTATTTTGGAGATCTTTAAATTCCAGGAAACAAAAGTTTTTATTTTATTCTAGGGGCAACTAGAAGTCACTGTTTTTTCATTAAGGTCATAGTCACTTGTAGATTTATCATTGTTACCTGTTTTTCAAATTTGACATACAGCACAATTTCATAAGTTGCCTTTACACATCCACTTGTCTCCCTGTGGTAAGTGAAAGATGAAATGACTAAAGGAAATAAAGATTTACCCTTTCAAAAATAAATTTATTAAGCAATGCATGCCAATTTCCAATTAAGCAGAACTAGACCTCTTCCACTTAAACCTGCACCCCAAATATAGGGAGAGACAGACTTTTTATACTTTAAAAACAATTAAAAGGAAATAATACAACATTAGATAATGATTTTTTAATTGGAGGAAAGATTAGGGACTTTCCAAGTTGGGAGGGGGAGATTTAATAGGTACAATTCAGAAAAAGAAGTGTCCCATTGCCCTCTCCTTCCCCTGCAAATGTCTATTCAGTCAAAGGAACAAAGAAATAAAGATCTTTAATTTTAATCTTTACAGGGCCAGTATGGAGTCAGTGTGGTTCACTCATTTCCCACGATTAGCCAACTACTGTCCTAATTCTCTCATACCTGATTAAGTTTATGTTTATATAAGAAATGCTAACTTTATAATGTTGATTTTCTAGAAATACCAAAACATTCTAGGGGCTTTAAAGGAGAATTAGTTCTTTACTATTTTTTTGAAATTTACTCATTATTTATTCATTTAAATTTCATTTGCTTATTAGTTTTATTAATTTAAAATTAGAATTTAATTGAAAGATTAAAATTGTCATGGTGCAATAATTCAAGACAGTTCCAGTAGAAGGGGAATGGAAAATGCCGTCTGCATCCAGAAAGGACTATGAAGACGATATGAATAGCAGCATAACATAGCTTTAGTTTGTCATGTTTTTTTCCCCTTGTGGTCTGATTTTTTTTTTTTTTTTTTTTTTTTTGGTACAACATGACAGATATGGGAATATGTTTAAAAGAATTGCATGTATCTGATTTATAAACTTGCTGTATTGGGTGGGGAAGGAGACAGAAAAACTTGAAACACAAAGTTTTGTAAAGGTGAATGTTGAAAACTGTCTTTGCATATAATTTGGAAAATTAAATGGTATTTAAAGTTATTCTTATACTCTTACAATTAGCTTTTTTTTTTTTTTTTAAGTCTTATATTTACAGAAAGGGGGTCATGTATGATTTCCATGAATTACAGAAGAAATATTAAAAGTAAATATTAGCATTGATGTTTGGGAAGAAAAAGTAGTGCTTTCTCAACTTAAGGGATTTTATTAAGAAAAATTCCAAACTATTGTTCCTAAGATCATAGAAATACCAAGAGTCTGAAGCTGTTCTTCAGATTTTAGCCTTTTCTCCTTATAGGTAAAATAGATATTTATCAAGTCTCTCACGGGGTTATTGGGAATAAAATGCTTTTTGGTAGGGTAATATGTAATTATAAGGTATAGCTTTAAGGCCATATTAGAAATAAAACCCAGCTCTATAGAGAAGAAAATCTATTGGTCTTTTTATGTATAGCTTTGAGTACTGGAAATTTGATTATAACTTTTATACCACTGGAAATTTTATGTTGTGTTAAATAGTTTGAGCTAGAATAGTAAGAACTCAGACCCATCAGAAAAATTGTTCATTAGAGATAGATTGTGATTTGAAAAAGGAAGACCTATTGAGATCTATATTAAATAATTATTAATAAAAATGATTACCAATCAAAGAACTTAACAAGGAAGTATGGGATAGTCAAAGGAACCCAGGCTTAATAGTCAGTAGAGTCATGGCCCATTGATTTGGTGAAGTAGGGGAAAAGAGTTCCTTGGCCCCTTTCCCCTTTCTACTTCTGATTCAAAACTTGGATCTGGAGTCCAGACATCAAACAATTATGTTTGTTTTGTTTTCTCTTGTTGAATAATTATTAGACAGTGTAACTGTCTGATCTGCTTGACATTGACAAAATAACCAGTAGGGAGAAAGGAGGTTGGAGGGGGAAGGTGTAAGATATCACCACTCCATCACACTAACCCTGATATTGAACAGGTAACTTAATCTATGAATTTGTTTTATCTATAAAATAGAATTAATACCTACCTTTCCTATCTCAAAATTGTTAGAAGAATCAAATCAGATAAAATGTAAAAAATGTGAACTATTTAAAGAATATATATTTTTGTATTTTTCTTGCAGACGGCAATAACATGCCTGTCTACTGTTCTATCCATTGATTTCAAACCTTCAGAATTAGAAGTTGGAGTAGTTACAGTTGAAAACCCTAAATTCAGGTGAGTTATATTTTCAATCATATTCATTTACTTGAAGATGGATATGGACTAAGACAGGAACTATTTCTTGGTCATTTGTGACCCAGTTAATGATAGAGTAGGAAATTTCAGAACAAGAGCCTTTGAATTATATATAACTACTTGTTTTCCTTAAACATCTGGGGGAAAAAATGCTAAACCTACTTGAATGACTTATTGAAAAAAATTTTTTTCTTTTTACTTTTGAGCAGTTCTGAATGGAGCACATTTTTAAAAACTTTTACAATATTGAATTCAAAGTCATAGCCAAAGGAAAAAATAATTATTAAATAGCAATCTTATTTTCATGTTTTAAGATATTTCATTTTATAATACTTATCTCAAAAAAATTTACTGCCTCAGTTTCTGCTTTTTTCTAAAGATATTTGAATACTCAATTTCCTTAATTTCATTAACCAGCAAAATTCAATCTTATTACAAGATACTTCACTACTTAGAGCTCCTTGCATTCATTAACCTAATACTCTCTGTGCACCTTGAACTTAAATGATGAAGTAACAATTTGAAAAGTTTCTTAATTCTCTTGACAAAAGTTCCTAAGTAAGAAAACATCACCTTTTCCTTCCAAAATATTGCTGCTGATAGTTTTGTTTTTCATTTCACTTTTTTAGGGACTTTAAATTCTGGTGATAGTTTAACCTAATTTTTTGATCAGTTTAGATCTTGCTTTAAAATGCAGTTGTATAACATACCTTTGCTAAATTTTTTGATATTTCTTTTAGAAACAGACTTTAGGAAAATACAGTAGACTAATTGATAGATATTTTTGTCCAATGTTTAAACATTTAATTTTTTCCCCTTTGCCTTCTAGGATTCTCACAGAATCGGAGATTGATACACACCTTGTAGCTCTAGCTGAGAGGGATTAACACTGTAATTAGTCTCCCTAATCAACTATGTGCTGACCAGGATATTTGGTGAATACCAACATATTCGTCATCATCAGTAACTCTTAATTGAAAGAAGAACCATATTCCCATGAAGTGGACTTGGCTCTGTTATAAATAAAACAGAGGTTTTAGAAAATGTGTCCTTTTCTTTTTTTACTAGATTAAAAACTAAGCCTTGAAGTAAAAACATATTTAAAGTTTGCCAGTCCCAAATTGCAAATTCATTGAATATGAGTCTCCTATTAAGAGTGTTTTAAGAGTCAATTTTTTAGTATAGCTATGAATAGCCAAGATTTAGATAACACCCTAAGATCAGGATTAAGCTTCAAATAACCAAATGTCTTTTTGTCTGTGTTTTAAAAAGCAAATATGTTAATACGTAAAGCAATCCATAATTAAATACCTAACTATATGAGCATGAAATTCACCTGTCTTTTTTTCCTAGAAGTGCTCTTATTTTGCAATTTAATTGCAACATTTAAATTCTATCAAAATTTTTTTTTCTTTTTTTAAGCACTAAAATTTTATTGATTTTTTTTTTTTTTTTTTTTTTTTTTTTTTTTTTGTTGTTGTTGTTGTTGCTGCTGTTGTTTAGACATTACCCTTGTTTCCCACTGTATCCCTCTCACTTCAAAGAACCATTTCTTAAAACAAAAAGAGAGGTTCATTAGGCTGTTTTTTGGTGAGTATTGGCCCTGGAGTTAGGACTGCATTCAAATTTGGTCTCAGACACTTCGCTTCCTAGATATGTGACTCTGGGCAAGTCAATTAACCCCAGTTGCCTTAAAAAAGTAGTTAAAAGAAAAGTTCAGAAAAACTAAACAGAAATTTTTGATGTGATATTCAATGTCCTGTCCTAAAACACTTTACCCCCTTAAAAAAAAATCATTGTAATATATTATATTACATTATAAAAAATATTGTAATATATTATTTTACATTATATAATTATCATTATTATAATTTTGCACTTTCAGTTTTTCTCTTTCCCAATTCCTACTTTTATTTCAGCATATATAGACTCTCCCTTAAACACCCTAACCATTATAACTCATTTCAGCTTCAGCCACAAAGACAGTCATACCCTTGATATTGCTATCACCCACAAATATACCACCTTTATGTTCAAAAATTACTTCCTACCTTTTTCTTTGCATTTTCTTAAGAAACCCTGTTCTGTGTCATAGTATACTATGACCTTCAATTCCTTCATTCCCCAGTTCTTTCCCAGGCCATCACTTCTGCACTAGCCACTCTTTTTATTAATCTTGACCTGTTGGTGAACCAATTCAAATCTACACTGTCCATCTCTCAAATTTTTAGCTTCTCTCATTCTGCTTCAGCTTTGGATCATTCCAACCATCTGCCACCCTTGCTTCTATGCATATGCTATTGAGCAGAGGTGGAGAAAATCACACAATTAGTCTCAACTGGGCCCTCACAAACTCAAATGTTGCTATTGTGGCTTTTCTAAACTTCATCCCTTAAATCTCCTATGATTTTTTTTTTTTTTTTTTTTTTTTTGGTCGTCTTATTCTTTTCACCTGAAGACTTTCTTCAGGGAAAATTTTGAGTTACCTTTTCTTATATCATTTATATGTCTTCTACTAGTTCCTTCACCCCTCTTCCCTGATAAGACCTCACTCCTAACCCTCTCTATTTGCTCATTTCCACTGTGGTAGAGCCAAGGTGGTGAAGAGTATTCACTTCTTTGATCTTTTCCTGGCTTCTCTCAGATTAACACCAGATCAAACCTCTAAATGTGTTTTGGAGTGACAGAACCTGTAAAGTCTTCTGATTCGGTTTTCTTGGAGTCTTTGGGAGCAGTCTTTTCAGTTCAGTAATCACCACAAGAACAGCCAGGGGTTAAAGTCCAAATCCTTTATTACCTCCTTCAAAGTCTTGTCTCCTTTCCTGGGGCCTGGTTAGCTTTCTTAAAGGCCTTCTGGACTTTTGGTTTCAGTGGAGATACTAAGGAGGACAGCCCTGCCACCAAGGTGATGTGAGATGGGATGAATGAATCTGAGTCTAAGGGCTTGTGCTTCAGCCTCCAGTCTGCTTGTCTTCTCTGTCAACCTGGCTGAAGCTTCTAGCTTATTTATATGCTCTACACCAGGGGTTCTCAAACTACGACCTGAGGGCCAGATGCGGCCCTCTGGGTTGTGGCAAGTGGGCTGAGGGGCAGAGACTGAGTGTAAGTTTTTGTTTTTACTATAGTCTGGCCCTCCAACAGTCTGAGGGACTGGCCCCCTATTTAAAAAATTTGAGGACCACTGCTCTACACTGAATATAAACCAATCACTAGGAAACCATTATTTGTTGTAAGATTAAAATCAATCATACTGAACTTAAGAGTACTGTTAATCACCATGATAAACTAGATAACCATTATCTCATCCATTCCACTTAGTACCTTGTAAGAATCCTTTCAAGTTCAGAGTTCTGGCCTATAACATCTCCCCCTTTCTTTTTGTTTTAGAACGTAAGGTGGTCACTCTCCCTGACTTCTCAAGGAAGTGAGAATTCCAAAAAAGGAGGTGATCATGCCTTCCCTGACTGCTAAAAAAGAGGTGAAAACACCATAAAAGGAGGTGATCACACTCTCTCTGATGTCTCAGGAAGGGAAGGAAATGGGAAATCAAACCAGATTAGCAGGTTTCTGAAGGGTCTCACTTGAAAACAGGTATACATAAATTGTCCAAAACCAGTCTATTGTCCATCACTTCATGTGTCAGAAAATCCAATGATTCCTGTAAGTTTTGAAATCTTGTATCAGTCTTATGTCTCTGGGAATCCAATAATTCCTAATGGTTTTCAAGTCCTGCAACAATCTTATCATGTCTCAGAGGATCCAATGATTCCTGTGGATTTTTAAGTTCTGCAACAGTCTTTATCAACAATTTTTATCTCAGAAAATCCAATAATTCCTGCTGGTTCTGTGATAGTCTCATTGTCAGCCATGCTCTCTTTCAGTGTCAGATGTTTCTTAAGTCGTCTCCTTTATTTTGAGGATTTTTCTTTTTTTCCGTCTCCAGGTGCTTGTTGGCACCCATCTGATTCCTTCTCCATCTGTAAAGATACAAGCAAACCCTTTTTCCCAAGCAGTTAACTATCTAGTCCTTTCTATTTATCACTTTCTAAATCTTTCCTCATCACCTGGCAATTGCATTGGAGCTGCTTGCACTGTACACTATTTTTCTGGCTTTAGAAAGCCTGTATTCTCCCCAATTGTAATCTTCCATCTGATTGTTTTTTGGCTGATTGATTATATCAGAATCCTGAACTTCTAAAGACTTTCTGGGTGTAACCTCGGTTACCATCATGCCCCACCTGTTTTTTGTTTGAGATCTTGGAACTGGGCCCCACTTCTTATTTCCCTGAGTCAATCTATAGTCTGAGGCCCAGTGGAAGCCTCGATTGCATTTTGGACATGGGATTTTAGGTCTTCTCTCTGTCTTCTCATTCTATCTCATTGGTCTTTCAGATGTCCAACTTTACCACACTTTAAGCATTGACGAATCTCTCTGGACGGCCCTTGCTAAGAGGGACTCTGTTTTCCCATGTTTTGCACCATAGTCTGGGTACAAAAAGCATTTGTGCCTATTGTGGCACAGCGTCTTATGATCTCCTCTAAAGGAGCATCCTTTTGTAGTCCCCATATAAGTCTTCTACAAATCTCATTATCATTTTCCTTAGCCAGTTGTCTGATCATTATTGCTGTTGAGGCATTTTCTCCAATCTTTTTCGTATGACAGCTGTTTGCAAACATTCCATGAAATCAGCAAAGGGTTCATTGGGACCTTACTCTTTGTGAAGGCTTCCCCTCTATCTTTTCTTAGGAGAGAGCCCCATGCTTTTATAGCAGCAGCAGCAGTGTGCTCATATGCTGCTATGGGGTAATTATTCTGTGCTGAAGTGTCTGTATACTGAGTTTTACCTTCTAGTTGGTCAAAGGTGATTTGTAGATTAACTCCAGTTTGCTTATTGCATTGGGCTTGTATCTTGCATAGTTCACTGTACTCTAAAAGCTACAAGAAGTTTTGTCCAGGTTCTAAACATGTCCTTGCTATAGATTTCCAATCACTAAGGGTTAAGATTTCATAAGCCAAATTCTCTAGTAACATCTTAACATAAGATGATGTAGCCCCATAAAGAGTGCAACCCTATTTTAAATCCTTGATTTTTCCCAGATCAGTTTCTCCTTTGCTGACCTGAAGAATCAAATTCTTCAAACACAGGGCATACATTCATTTTAAAATCAGATACATCCTGTCCATTATAAATTTATCTTTAATGCCTTTTGTAATCTTGCTTCACAGATGGTGCTGATTTGTGTCACTGCCCCTTTCCTTCCTCCTCCTCCCTCCACCCATGAAGGGTTCATTGAGGAAGGTAGGTCAGGGTCTGGAGAATGCCCTAATGGCTCCTGCTGTGAAGCATCACAATCCTTAATTTCATCAGAGTTGCATTTAACTCCATTCTTATCTGATTCATTTTTTTTCACCTAGTTTGTTAGTATCCTCCCTTTCCTGTTCTTTCTTCTTTTTTCTTATTCTAATACTTATATAATTTCTTAAAGCCAGTTGTATTAAATTATATGTATAAAGTGTTTCTATAGAAATTGAATAAAGTCACATAGTTGCTCTCCTAATTTCCATTCGTCTAGATCTAATTCTTTTTCTTTAGAGAACCAAGGAGATGTGTACTGTACTGTTTCTAAAAGTTCAATGATCTGCTCCCAAGTTACAATCAAACCTTGGTTTTTCATAAGTTTAACCAAGTTTTCGACACTTGAAGTGGAAAAGAAGACTCTTTTCTAAACAAATGTTCCATTTTAGCTGAAGCACTACTTTAGCCCTTTACAAAGTTTTCTTCTTGTACTTACCCTAATTTCTGGGTCACAGATGTAGGTCCTTCGTGCCACGTTCGGACACCAGAATATAATGTCCTCTGGTTCAGTTTTCTTGGGGTCTCTGGGAGCAGCCTTCTTTTCAGTTCAGTAATCAGCTGGTGTTAAAGTCCAAATCCTTTATTACCTCCTTCAAAGTCTTGTCTCCTTTCCTGGGGCCTGGTTAGCTTTCTTAAAGGTCTTCTGAACTCTCAGTTTCAGTGGAGAAACTAAGAAGGACAGTCTTGCCACCAAGGTGGTGTGAGATGGGATGAGTGAATCTGAGTCTAAGGGCTTGTGCTTCCAATCTGCTTGTCTTCTCTAACTCTGTCAACCTGTCTGAGGTCTCTAGCTTATATGCTTTACACTGAATATTAATCAATCATATCACTATCATTATTTGTTAAGATTAAATCAATCATACCAAACTTAGAGTACTATTGATCACTATGCTAAACTAGATAACCATTATCTCATCAATTCCATTTAGTACCTTGTAAGAATCCTTGTTTCAAGTTCAGAGTTCTGGCCCATTTCAAGAACCCACAAATATTTGGAGTGTAACAAATTCCCAGAAAGATATTTTGGAGGAACTTAACAAAAGGCCTGTCTCAATTGAGCAGGGGGGAACTCTGCCTAGCACAGGCACAGTGCAGGGAAGCTTAGGGGAGAGACCTCCATGGGGGGGGGGGGATTTAGTGGGAGGTTCTTAGCCAGAATACAGCAGTGTTGGCTACTCTATCTTGGTTCAGAAGCTAGTGAATTAGCAGACTAGTTGTGAGACCTCCAACATAACTACAGAAGACCAATAGTGAGCTCTAGAAACTCAACATAAGCAGGACTTGGCCCTGTCCACTCAGCAGGAGAAGGAAGCCAGCAGCACCTTTAGAGGAAGCTTCAGACAATCTCCCATTTACTCTAAGAGCAGACCTTAACCTTAAAAAATGAGTAAAAAAAAAAAACCAAAAAGAGCTCTGGCCCCATAGATAGCTATTATGAAGACCGAGAAGAACAGAGTGCAAACCCTAAGGACACTAAAGACAGAATATCTCCATATGAAATCTCAAAGGGTAATATAAATTGACTCAAAAGGCTTTCTTGAAAGAATTCAAATAAAATATTAAGAGAGAAATGGGGAAAGGAAATGAGAGCTTTGGAAAAGGAAACAGAAATTGTCTAAAAAAAAAAAAACAGTCCTTAAAAAGTAATTTTGGTAAAATGGAGGAAAGAAAACTCCTTGAAAAACAGAATTTGTGAAATAGAAAAAAAAAATCCATTGAACACTTACTTATTTAAAAGTTCAATTGGCCAAATGCAAAAGGAGATAAAAAAGCTAACTGAAGAAAATAATTCACAAAAAATTAGAAACTGAACAAATGGAAGTGAATAACTCAATGAGACATCAAGAATCAGGGAAACAAAATCAAAAATATGAAAAAATAGAAGAAAAACAACTGAACTGGAACAGATTCAGGAGAGACAAAATCTAAGAATTACTGGATTATCTGAAAAGTATGATGAAAAAAAACCTAGACTACATCTTTTAAGAAATTATCAAAGAAAACTGCCCTGATAAGTAAAGATCCAGATAGGAAACTCACATAGCACAATTAGGAAGTACAGAGGCCTTGAAGCCTGAGATATCTAGATGTGATTTCTGTGAACAATGCAGACTGCCTTGTGAGTGGAAGCTCTGATTGCATTGAGATCTCATCATTAATGGAAGGCGTCTCCTCTAAATGGCCGTACATGTGACCTCATAGACCTGATATAAGAAGTGGGGATGAGGAAGTAAGGCAAGGGCAGGATGTGAACACGTGGAATAAAGATCTTAAGCTTCTGAGCCGCTGTCCTTGGGTGCTTTGTTGAACATGAGAACCACTGCTCTGAGAGGTAGTGGCCAGAGATCTCTAAAGACCTCTGATTGGGGTAAGATTGGTAAAGAACCATTAAGTCCAGTAGGAGACTTTTCTGAAAGCCTGGGAATTAGGCATGACTTATAATCAGTAATCTCTAGGTGGGAGGTTACAAGGGTAGCCTTGGAGGCAGTGCTGTAAAATTATCATGCCCTGTAATCCGAAGGTTCAGCAGCTCTTGTCTAGAAGGAAAAGCAGAGAGGCATTATAGGTCTGGGTATAAGTCATGACCAAGCCTGAGAGTACAGTCATGCACACAGCTCAAGCATATAAGTTAGAAAATTGGACGGGTGATCCTTTAACAAAAATCATACCCAATGAGGAGCAAGGGGTTTGCTCCCCAATGCTGAGGCATTTATACTCTTCATTAACACGTCTACTGGGGTATATGCCCTCAGACAACCAAGAGAGCAAAGATGGAAAGAATACATTAAGAATTGAACAACAGAGGCAGCTAGATGGCACCAGCCTTGATTTCAGGAGGACCCGAGTTCAAATATGATCTCAGACACTTAACACTTCCTAGCTGTGTGATTCTGGGCAAGTCACTTAACCCCATCCTCAGGAAAAAAACAACAGGAAATTTGCTTCCCACACCCAAAAAGTATAGCTCAGCAAGAAGGGATGGGTGAGGGGATTAAGCTGATAGAACAAAAGATGCAGGAACTTTGTGGGTAGAGTTAGAGGACAAACCAAAAACTACCTTAAGACAATTAAAACCAGAAGAGCAACAACTCCACCTAAAAATTGAGGCAGAGAACAGACAAAAGATTATTTCACTGAAGAGAGAATAAGAAATGTAATGGCTCTGCCTACAGGCTAAGCCAGAGAAGAGACAAAAAATTACATTACAGAGACCTATTGCTTTTATGATAAAACACAGAAAGAGCAACTCCCCAAACGGCTTTATAGGAAGCTTTGATAAGGGCAGCTGCTGAGGGGAAAGATGTAATTCCATGGGATTCTGATTAGGGCCTCCAGTTCTATCCAGTAGAGGATGATAGGGACTGAAGTCAGACCCATGTCCCTATCCCATTTAAAATGTTGAAGGAAGTGAAACAAGCTTGTGTTAATTATGGCCCGAATGCTCCTTATACCATATAAATGTTAAAGCTGTTATTAAGTAGGTATGCCTTCACCCCGAATAATTGGAAATCCATGGCATCTGCCTGTTTTACTCCTGGCCAATCAGCTGTATAGTTATCAGAATCTGCTAAAAACAAACAAACAAACAAAAAAACCAGCTCGGAAGTATGCTGTGGCCAATGATCATCAGGACCCAGAAGAGAGTGTTCTTTTAATTACTGGCACTGGCCGCTATTCAACAACTCAGGCTCAGACTGTATTTCCACCTATTTGCACAGTATGCTATACAAGCTTGGGAGAGAATAGATAAGGAAGGTTTGGTGCAGCAACATCTTACTTCAATAAAACAGGGCCCCCAATCACCTATTCAAGATTATGTGTCCTGATTAAGAACAGCAATTGACAAGAGTTGTAGGGAAAGGTGGCGCTTCAGACATCTTCAGGCAACTGTTAAAAGAGGGAATGAATAAAGTGTGCAGCTATATAATGGCTGGACTTTCTAAAGAAGCTAATCTCTCCGAGATTATAGACAAATGTTATGAAGCAGATTATGAGGCTGTCAATGCAGATGCAGTGGCCTTAGCTGTCATCCAAGGAATCATACAGGGGATGAACAGGAAGGATGATAAATAGAAATGTTATAGCTGTGGCAAAAAAGGACATTTCCAAGTCCAATGAGATAAGCAGCCACTAAGGGATAGAAAATCCCTTTGTTTTGCTTGTGGCAAGATAGGGCATGTTGCAAAATTTTGTAGGACCAGGATGAGAAATAATTCTGTGGTCCAGGGAAATGGTTGCAATGACTCTATGGGGGCAAGAACATTGACAAAGGGTGGGACTATTAGCCATCCCTTGTAATAATTTCCACTGCCACAAGGAGCTGAAACGGAGAAGGCAAACTTCTCCCTGTCAGTAGGATTTAAGGGAACAGAGTAAAAGCAATCCTTTATGTCAATAACCACCATATGATATTCCCTAGAAACCATATTAGGAGATGAAAGGCCTGGTTGTAGGGGCATCCATGGGTTGCACAGCAGCATTCACAGCTCTCAAATCAATTAATATGCACCATGATTTCTTCTTATTCCTAATTACAAAAACAGGTGAGTTATAAGCACTAAGGGAGGGCTCAATATGATCCAGTTTCTTTTGTTCAATAATGATGGCTCTCTTGTACAAATAAATAAAAAAAAGATGATAGGAAATATGACATATTGAATCCTCTCTTAGGGTCCACTACATACATTACTTTTTTTCTTTCTTTTGTCATTTGGTATTTTAGGTTAAATTAAAAAAAAAAAAAAAAAAAAAAAAAAAGAAAACAAAAGAAAAGAAAATTTCCATTTCAAAAAATAATCTATATAATAAGTACAACACATTGTTTTCAAAACTGCCCAGCTTTTTTTTGCTTCGTTATTGATTTTCTTTTGTTCTCTGCTTCTTACATTTTACTTTATTTCCTCTCCCCACACATCCTAAACATGATTGCAATTGTTTGGATATATATGATACACAGAGATATCTATAAACATGTACTTATATACACATATATTTCTTCCTATCATCTGTTTCTTTGAAGGTGGATACTTTCTTCATAAGAAGTCCAAGTCTTCCCATGTTTTTCTAAACCAATCAAGTCATCATTTCCTTCACTGCAGCAATAGTCCAACCCAATCACATTTCTATCTGAGAAATTGTCTATGAAAACTCTTCTGCATTTCTTCTGTTTTTACTACATAGATTTTATTTGTACAAGAAAATTTTAATTTAAAGTAATCAAAATTATCCTTTTTATACTTCAATAATGCTCTCATCTTACATAATTTAAGGTCTGATACTGCTGAATCTACTTCCTTTACACTCCCCTCAGTTTCTTTGAAGTCCCTGGCTTTTTGTTTTTCTGGGTGAACTTTATTATTTTTTTCTCCTCAGTATGATATTTTAAAAGCAATTTAATTGGGATAACATTGAATAAATAGATTAGTTAGGTAAAATTGTCATTTTAAAATTTATTTTGCCTTTATATATACATGAACAATATTACTTCAATTATTTAGATCTGAGTTTATTTGTATAAAAAGTGTTTTTGTAATCATACAGTTCTTGTGTCTGTTTTGGCAAGTATATGTTCAGGTATTTTATACTGTCCAAATATTTTAAATGGTCTAAAGTAATATTGAATAATATTGCTGACAGTGTATTTTATCTATTTTCACTTTTGATTAAATCTACTTTCACTTTAACATTGTCTGAGATCACGATTATAATCCCTGCTTTTTTTTTTTTTACATTCTAAATCCTACTCCTGCCCTTTATTTTGTTTTTGTGAGTCTCTCATTTTTATTTTCCCGAAAAGCAACATATTATTGAATTCAAATTTTTATTCTACTGTCAGTTTCCATTTTATGAGTGAATTCATCCCATTCACATTCTAAGCTACAATTATGTTGTATATCTTCCTCCTTCCTATTTTTCCCCACTATTCTTCTCACCTCATTTACCTCATTCATTTTACTTCTATCCATTATCTTGTTCTCCTGTTCTTAATTTACCTACTCCATTGAGCCCTCCCTTATCTTCTTCCCTCATCTTATCATCTTGCCCTCTTATTTCTTTCTAAATTTAAAAGACTTTTATACACTTCTAGATATGTGTATGTAGGTATACACACACACACACACACACACACACACACACACACACACACACACACATATACATATGCTGTTACCCTATTAACTCATTCCTGATGAGAGTAAGGTTCCAGCACTTTCTGCTCTCCTCTCCATTAGCTTCTTCTGTATCATTTTTTCCTTTTATGACTCATTTGTATGAGATAATTATTCCTTTTAAATCTTTCTCTACAGTTTTAGTTTTGTTTTAGAATCACCCAATAATACTCAGCTCAGTCCAAGCCTTTCTTTCAAACGATCCAAATAATGATGACAATCATAAAAGTACTGGTAATATTTTCATAAATATGAAATAAACTATTTGACCATATTGAGTCCCTTATAATTGGCCTTCAATGTTTACCTTATATTACTCTTGGATGTTAGGTGTCAAATTTTACCTTAAGTTCTGTGTTTTTAGCAAGATTAGATGATGATCAATTATGATACATTTAGCTCTTCTCATCAATGCAGTGATCCAGGATGACTCCAGTAGACTTGGGATGAAAAATGTCATCCACATCTAGAGAAAGAATTATGGAGACTGAGTGCAGTTCAAAGCACAGTATTTTTTGTCCTTTTTTGTTTGTTTGCTTTTTCTTTCTTGCATTTTTTCCCCCTTTTAATCTCTTATTTTTTCATTTTTTTAAATTTTGTTTTATGATTTCTTGGAATCTTAGAATGTCATTAGCTTCCCTTTGTCCAATTCTAGTTTTCAAGGAATTGTTTTCTTAAGGTTTTGATTCTTTATTTCCTATTTTTGACTTGCTTTTCATAATTTCTTGATTTTCTTTCATTTAAAAAATTTTTTTTCCTCAATCTCTCTCATTTTATTTTTAAGTTCTTTTTAAAATTCTTCCAAGAACTTTTTTTCTGCTGGGGACCATTTGATATTGGCCAGTTACAATGGTCTTGTGAAGAAGAGCCATCTGCACCCAGAGAAAGGATGTGTAGGGACTAAGTGTGGATCGCAATATAGTATTTTCACTTTTTAAAATTGCTGTTTGCTTGCATTTTGTTTTCTTTCTCTCTCTTTTTTCTTTTTGATCTGATTTTCCTTGTGCAGCTTGATAATTGTAGAAATATGTATAGAAGAATTGCACAGGGGGCAGCTACGTGGCATAATGGTTAGAGCACCAGCCCTGAAGTCAGGAGGACCTAAGTTGTTTGTTTGTTTGTTTTTTTTTTTTTTTTTTTTTTTTTTTTTTTTTTTTTTTTTTTTTTTTTTTATTTATTTATTTATTTATTATATATATATATATATATATATTTTATAATATTATCCCTTGTATTCATTTTTCCAATTTACCCCCCCTCCCTCTATTCCCTCCCCCCGACGACAGGCAATACCATACATTTTACATGTGTTACAATATAGTCTAGGTACAATACATGTGTGCGAATATCACTTTCTTGTTGCACAATAAACATTAGAATCCGAAGGTACATGCAACCTGGGCAGACAGATATTAGTGCTAACAATTTTCATTCCCCTCCCAGTGTTTCTTCTCTGGGTGCAGCTACCTCTGTCCATCATTGATCAACTGGAAGTGAGTTGGATCTTCTTTATGTTGAAGATTTCCACTTCCATCAGAATACATCCTCATACAGTATTGTTGTTGAAGTGTACAGTGATCTTCTGGTTCTGCTCATTTCACTCAGCATCAATTGATTTAAGTCTCTCCAGGCCTCTCTATATTCCTCCTGCTGGTCATTTCTTACCGAGCAATAATATTCCATAACCTTCATATACCACAATTTACCCAACCATTCTCCAACTGATGGACATCCATTCATCCTCCAGTTTCTAGCTACAACAAAAAGAGCTGCCACAAACATTTTGGCACATATATGTCTCTTTCTGCTCTTTAGTATTTCTTTGGGATATAATCCCAGTAGTAGCGCTGCTGGGTCAAAGGGTATGCACAGTTTGATAACTTTTTGGGCATAATTCCAGATTGCTCTCCAGAATGGCTGGATTCTTTCACAACTCCACCAGCAATGTATTAGTGTCCCAGTTTCCCCACATCCCCTCCAACATTTGTCATTATTTGTTCCTGTCATCTTAGCCAATCTGACAGGTGTGTAGTGGTATCTCAGAGTGGTCTTAATTTGCATTTCTCTGATCAGTAGTGATTTGGAACACTCTTTCATGTGAGTGGATATGGTTTCAATTTCTTCCTCTGAGAATTGTCTGTTCATATCCTTTGACCATTTATCAATTGGAGAATGGTTCGGTTTCTTATAAATTAGGGTCAGTTCTCTATATATTTTGGAAATGAGACCTTTGTCAGAACCTTTGTTTTTAAAAATATTTTCCCAATTTGTTACTTCCCTTCTAATCTTGTTTGCATTAGTATTATTTGTACAGAAACTTTTTAGTTTGATGTAATCAAAATCTTCTATTTTGTGATCAATAATGATCTCTAGTTCTCCTCTGGTCATAAATTCCTTCCTCCTCCACAAGTCTGAGAGGTAGATTATCCTCTGTTCCTCTAATCTATTTATTATCTCCCTCTTTATGCCTAAATCATGGACCCATTTTGATCTTATCTTGGTATATGGTGTTAAGTGTGGATCCATATCTAATTTCTGCCATACTAATTTCCAGTTTTCCCAACAGTTTTTTCCGAATAATGAATTTTTATCCCTAATGTTGGAATCTTTGGGTTTGTCAAAGATTAGATTGCTATAGATGTACCCTTTTTTGTCCTTTGTATCTAATCTGTTCCACTGATCTACCGGTCTATTTCGTAGCCAATACCAAATGGTTTTGGTGACTGCTGCTATATAATATAGCTTTAGATCAGGTACACTTAGAACACCTTCCTCTGAGTTTTTTTTCATTAGTTCCCTTGCAATTCTTGACCTTTTATTCTTCCATATGAATTTTGTTGTTATTTTTTCTAGGTCATTAAAATAGTTTCTTGGGAGTCTGATTGGTATAGCACTAAATAAATAGATTAGTTTGGGGAGTATTGTCATCTTGATTATATTCGCTCGGCCTATCCAAGAGCACTGAATGTCTTTCCAATTATTTAAATCTGATTTTATTTTTGTGGCAAGTGTTTTGTAATTTTTCTCATATAATTCCTGACTTTTCTTTGGTAGATGGATTCCCAAATATTTTATACTCTCAACATTTGTTTGGAATGGAATTTCTCTTTGTATCTCTTGCTGTTGCATTTTGTTAGTGATATATAAAAATGCCGAGGATTTATGTGGATTTATTTTGTATCCTGCCACTTTGCTGAAATTTTGAATTATTTCTAGTAGTTTATTAGCAGAGTCTTTGGGGTTCTCTAAGTATACCATCATGTCATCTGCAAAAAGTGATAGTTTGATTTCCTCATTTCCTACTCTAATTCCTTGAATCTCTTTCTCGGCTCTTATTGCCGAGGCTAGCGTTTCTAGTACTATATTGAATAGTAATGGTGATAGTGGGCAACCTTGTTTCACTCCTGATCTTACTGGGAAAGGTTGCAGTTTATTTCTATTGCATATTATGCTTACTGACGGTCTTAAATATATACTCCTGATTATTCTAAGGAATAATCCATTTATTCCTATACTCTCAAGAGTTTTTAGTAGGAATGGATGTTGGATTTTGTCAAATGCTTTTTCTGCATCTATTGAGATGATCATATGGTTCTTATTAATTTGATTATTAATATGGTCAATTATATTAATAGTTTTCCTAATATTAAACCAGCCCTGCATTCCTGGAATAAATCCTACTTGATCATAGTGTATTATCTTGGATATGATTTTCTGAAGTCTTTTTGCTAATATCTTATTTAAGATTTTAGCATCAATATTCATTAAGGAGATTGGTCTATAATTTTCTTTCTCAGTTTTCGATCTACCAGGTTTAGGTATCAGTACCATGTCTGTGTCATAAAAGGAGTTTGGTAGGACTCCTTCATCCCCTATTTTTTCAAATAATTTATATAACATTGGGGCTAATTGTTCTTTAAATGTTTGGTAGAATTCACATGTGAATCCATCTGGCCCTGGGGATTTTTTCCTGGGGAGTTGATTAATAGCTTGTTCTATTTCTTTTTCTGAAATGGGACTATTTAAGCAATTTATCTCCTCCTCTGTTAATCTAGGGAGCCTATATTTTTGGAGAAAGTCATCCATTTCACTTAAGTTATCAAATTTATTGGCATAAAGTTGGGCAAAGTAACTCCTTATTATTTCTCTAATTTCCTCTTCATTGGTGGAAAGATCCCCCTTTTCATTTGTAAGACTATCAATTTGATTTTCCTCTTTCTTTTTTTTGATCAAATTTACCAAAGGTTTATCTATTTTATTGGCTTTTTCATAAAACCAACTCTTGGTTTTATTTATTAATTCAATAGTTTTTTTACTTTCAATTTTATTGATTTCTCCTTTTAATTTTTGTATTTCGAGTTTAATTTTTGGTTGGGGGTTTATAATTTGGTCTTTTTCTAGCCTTTTAAGTTGTAAGCCCAATTCGTTAATCTTCTCTTTCTCAATTTTCTTCAAATAAGCCTCTAAAGATATAAAATTTCCCCTTATTACTGCTTTAGCTGCATCCCAAAGATTTTGATATGATGTCTCATCATTATCATTATCTTGGGTGAAGTTGTTAATTGTTTCTATAATTTGCTCTTTCACCCAGTCATTCTTTAAGATGAGATTATTCAGTTTCCAATTACTTTTTGGTCTATTTACCCCTAACTTTTTACTGAATGTAGCTTTTATTGCATTGTGATCTGAGAAGAAGGCATTTATTATTTCTGCCTTCCTACATTTAATTTTGAGATCTTTATGTCCTAATATATGGTCAATTTTTGTATAGGATCCATGAACTGCTGAGAAGAAAGTATATTCCTTCCTATTGCCATTCAGTTTTCTCCAAAGGTCTATCATACCTAGTTTTTCTAATGTTCTATTTACTTTTTTAATTTCTTTCTTGTTTGTTTTGTGGTTTGATTTGTCTAAATCTGAGAGTGCTAGGTTGAGATCTCCCACTATTATAGTTTTACTGTCTATTTCTTCTTGCAGTTCTCTTAACTTTTCCTTTAGAAAGTTAGATGCTATACCACTTGGTGCATATATGTTTAGTATTGATATGGCTTCATTATTTATGCTACCTTTCAGCAGGATATAGTTTCCTTCCTTATCTTTTTTAACGAGATCTACTTCTGCTTTTGCTTGATCTGAGATAAGGATAGCTACCCCTGCTTTTTTGGCTTTACCTGAAGCATAATAAGCTCTGTTCCAACCTTTTACCTTTACTCTGTATGTATCTCCCTGCTTTAAGTGTGTTTCCTGTAGACAACATATTGTAGGGTTCTGCTTTTTGATCCAATCTGCTATCCGTCTCCGTTTGATGGGATCGTTCATCCCATTTACATTTACAGTTAAAATTACTAATTCTGTATTTCCTGCCATCGTATTATCCCCAGATTATGCTTTTTTCCCTTGACCCCCCTGATCCCCCTCCCCGATATTTAATTTACAGACCCTCCTTGTGACGCGCAACCCTCCCTCTTTTTTTTTTTTTTTTTTTTTTTTAGGATCCCTCCCCCCTCCCTCCAAGTCCCTTCACTTATTCTCCTTTTCCTTTCCCCTTTTCCTCTCCCCCCTTTTAATGAGGTGAGAGAAAATTCTCTGAAAAACAAATATGTTAATTATTTACTCTTTGAGCCTCTTCTGATGAGAGTAAGATTCACACAATGATTCTCCCCCTCACTAAGTTCCCTCAGATATGGTGTATTTTCTATGTCTCTTCCTGGGATGTAGTTTCCCTCTTTTTATCACTCCTTCCCCTTTTTCTGAACCGACCTCCTTCCCTTTACCACACCCCCCTTTTTTTCTTTTATATCAGTAAAATCAAATTATCCTTGAGTATTTTTTATATACCCACAACAAAGTTACAGTTCTCAAGGGTTCTGTGTACCTTTTTCTGTTTCTCTTCAGTCTTGTGGATGTAGATCAAATTTTTTGTTTAAGTCTGGTTTTTTTCTTAGAAACATATAGAATTCCTCTGTTTCATTGAATGACCATCTTCTTCCATGGAAAAAGATGCTAAACTTAGCTGGGTAGTTCATTCTTGGTTGCAGTCCTTGATCTTTTGCCTTTCGGAATATCAGGTTCCAGGCCCTTCTATCTTTTAATGTGGAGGCAGCCAGATCTTGGGTGACCCTTATTGTGGCACCTTGGTATTTAAATTGTTTTTTTCTAGCTGCTTGCAGGATTTTCTCCTTTGTGTGGTAATTCTGCAGCTTAGCCACAATATTCCGTGGTGTTCTTTTTTTAGGGTCTATTTCAGAAGGAGTTCGATGAATTCTTTCCACATCTACTTTCCCTTCTGTTTCTATTATCTCTGGACAGTTCTCTTTGATAATTTCCTGTAAAATAGAATCTAGGCTCTTTTTTTGGTCATAGTTTTCTGGAAGTCCAATAATCCGCAGATTATCTCTCCTAGATCTATTTTCCAGGTCTATAGATTTTCCCAGTAAGTATTTGACGTTGTTCTCCAGCTTCTCATTTTTTTTGTTTTGTTTGACTGATTCTTGGGTTCTCTGTGAATCATTCATTTCTATTTGTTCCATCCTGACTTTTAAGGAGTTATTTTCTTCTTTCACAGTTTTTAGTTCTTTTTGTAAATGCCCAATTTCATTTTTAAATGAATTATTTTGCTCTATTGAATTTTTTTCCATTTCCCTAATTTTTTTTTTTTGAGAATTATTTTCTTTTTCCAATTCAGAAATTCTATTTTCTTGAGACTTTTTTATCTTTTCCAATTCAGAAATCCTACTTTCCTGTGTTTTTTTAACCTTTTCTAATTCACTAATTTTGTTTCCCTGCATCTCCTGTGAATTCTTTATTTTTTCCAACTCCAATTTCAGGACATTGTTATTCTCTATCATAACTTCTCTTTCCTTTCCCCATTTTTCTTCGATCTCCCTCAATTTCTTAAGAGCTTCTTCTAGGAGAGAGTTATGTGATGGGGGGCAGGAATCATTCCTATTTAGGTTGTTATCTTCTGAATCTTTGCTGTTAACTTCCTCGGGGTTGGATACCCGCTCTTTCTCTGTATAGAAGGAATCTATAGTTTTTCTAGCTTTTTTGCTCATACTTAAAAAGTTTTTTGGGGTCTGTCCCTGGGGTAGGAAATTATTTACTTCTTTACCAGCTTCCTCCCAGACCGGATGGATGCAGCGGCCCCTGCGCCTGCGCTAAGAGAGAGCTCTGGGAGAGAGTTCCCCACCCCCTCCCTGGAAGTGCCTCAGAGGTGATTAGCACTACTGTGCTTCGAGGGCGTAGAATAGTGAAGACTGCAGGAAGCCCAGCCTATGTGTCCGGGTGGGGAGTGGACGTCTGCAGCAGGTGACGTGAGAAGCCCCTGCGCTCAAACTGGAAGTGTCTGCCAGAAACCTCGGTCCCTAGTTCAAAGGTTCCGCTTCTCTGGGACTTCCTGGAGCTGAGTTCCACTCCCTCCAGCTAAGCTAGGCAGTGTGTGTTGCCTTGGGCCGTATCCACCCACTTGTCAATCTCTTAACTATTCTCAGGTGGTAGCTGAGGCCGCACCCCCTGGTGCCTGAGTCACCCCCAGGGTCCGGGGAAAATCTAATCTGAGTTTTAAAATATTTTGGCTTTCTCTTCTGAACTGCTAAATAATTAGCAGAGAAGAGCTAACAGCCTGTGCCAGATTCCTTTACCTCAGTGGCTTCTCTGATCCCAGAGCCCCTCCCAGCGCAATGGGCGCAGTGTGCCCCTACCCCACCGTCTGTGCTGGTCTTTCTTATTCCTCCCCTGAGAACTGACCTTTCCTGTTGAAACTCCAGATTCTCTTCAGCTGGTAAGTCGTGCTTCCAGTCCTTGTGGTATCTATCAGTCCTGAGCTAATTTTGAGACTTAATTTATCTAATTGGTTGTGAGGGAGTGAGGACGTTCACTGAGTCGTGTGTTTCCTCTCCGCCATCTTGGCTCCGCCCCCTGTTTGTTTTTTTAATAGCTTTTTATTTACAAGATATGTGCATGGGTAATTTTTCAGCATTGACAATTGCAAAGCCTTTTGTTCCAACTTTTCCCCTCCTCCTTACCCCTTCCTCCAGATGGCAATTTGACCAATACATGTTAAATATGTTAAAGTATAAATTAAATACAATATATGTATATATGTCCAGTTATTTTGCTGTACAAAAAGAATTGGACTTTGAAATATTGTACAATTAGCTTGTGAAGGAAATAAAAAATGCAGGTGGACAAAAATAGAGGGATTGGGAATTCTATGTAATGGTTCATAGTCATCTCCCAGAGTTCTTTAGCTGGGGTGTAGCTGGTTCAATTCATTACTGCTCTATAGGTGGCTACGTCCATCAGAATTGATCATCATATAGTATTGTTGTTGAAGTATATAATGATCTCCTGAGGACCTGAGTTTTAAATCTACCCTCAGATACTTAACAATTCCTAGCTGTGTGACCCTGGGCAAGTTGCTTAACCCCAATTGCCTCAAAAAAAAAAAAAAAAAAAAAAAAAAAAAAGAATTGTACATGTTTAACATATTGAATTACTTCTCATCTAGGAGAGGAGATGGGGGGAAGAAAAGGAAAAAAAATTTTGGAACACAAGGTTTTGCAAAGATGAATGTTGAAAATTATTTATGCATATTTTTTGAAAACAGCCTTAATCAAAAACTAAAAAAGTTTTTTTTTAAATTAAAAACAAACAAACAAACAAAAAACCCTGAATCAACTGGTTAAGGGAAAGCCCTGATTGGGCCTTATAAACTAGTGTTTAGGAAGTTAACCAACTACAAGATTATCCCTAGGGCTCCAAAAGTAAAAACAGTAATCTCTGAAGAGGTAACCACATCTTTAGGAATCAAACCACCCAGAGAACTTGTGGATTAGGCAAGTGAGATTAGGATTCATATCATTAGGAATATCTGAGTGATTTAGTTTTATATTTTGGTCAGTATAAACTTATTTCCCCAAATTCTTCTTCAAATAAAGAATCTGTATCCCCAAGTTATGAAACAAAAATTGAAAACATAATATTTTGAATTCATGGTATATGAATGTTTCTAAATGCAAGATAATCCAATTTGTAAAGCAGAAAGCATGTATGACATCTGTGTGAGGTTCTTAACTATGTCCAAATGGTAAGGTAAATGGCCCTTGACTTTGTATTGAGATTGGAGAAACCACAACAGAGGGTCAAAATCAAGAGTATAGTGTCTCTGAAACATATGGAATGTATCAGATTGGCTTATGCTCTTTGGGGTATTTTATATGATAGTTTGTTAAGGCTGGAGCTATGCAGGCATATTCATGTATGAATAAACAATAGAAACAACCAGAGTCTGTGAACAGGAATAGCATGTTGAAACAACAGAAAACAGCCTTGCAGGGTTATACAATACTTTCCTGAGTATAGGGCTGAGGTCAAAATGAGATCCTATCCTGGATCATAAAATCACTTCCACCCTGAATGTTGAGCTGACAATATAAAGTGTTATTATTACATCCTTCTGATGGTGGCCTCTTGGGGACAACTTTTAATAAGACAAAATATGATTTTAATCAGGAGGTAGAGGAAAGAAAGTTTTTTTCTTACCTTAACATAATGGTTGAGCCAGGTACTCTAAAAGCTCATTCTTCACATGAAGTGTGGACTCAGTCAGACTTGTACTGGAGGCCTTTAGCTGCTTTGAATTTGCTTTCATGATTCCTCTTCTCATCAATTTTATGAATGTGGAAGGCTCTTGGAAATGCTTTCAAATGCCAACAACAAGAGGAGCAACTTGCAGAATGGTTGTGGTTGCAGCAGCACTAACAGGATGAAGCTTGAAGCAAGGTAGGTGTTGAATAAACTATACTCAGTGGAAATGAAATGTGAATTGACTAATCAGCAAATTATTTAACACAACATAGTTAGTGCCAATGAAATTTCAATATTGGTCTCCCAAATAATAATACTAAATGATTTTTGGTATCTGATACTACCAGATTTTGTTCTAATCTATGATTTATCTTTTTTATTTTCCCTTTCCCTGGGGAAACCACTTAAACTTCCAGCCAATTTCAATATTTAACAATTCTATTAACTTTCCCAAAGTAACTAGCATGGGGATAAAAATTCAATGAATAGAGAATTTGGAGAGTTCATTTTGCCTAGGCAGTCCCAGAAGCTATGAACCAAAGACAAACCAAAATAGAAGGCAAGAATTAGTTCAATATGTGTCTTTGGCCATACAGTCCCTAAACAGACATTGTGCTAGAACAGAATCATTGAATTTAAGACCTGGAAGGGTCATAAGCAGTTCAACCCACTCCCAGCAAATGATCACTTAGTTTCTGCCACCCAGCTGGTAAGGAAAGGAAACCTCCCATAGCCTCCCACCATTAGCAATCGGTAACTACACTTTTGGATAGTTATGATTGATAAAAAAATTTTCCTGACATCAAGTTAACTTCTTTGCAATTTTCACCAGTTGTTCTTGCTAGGATCAATCAAAGCAAGCCTAATGACCTTTCATCTAGCCTCTTTGAGTGGCATGATTGACTATAAAGCTAGAAGTAGGGTTGCATTCAAATATATTAGTCACCAAGAACCACTTTCTTTTTTCTTTGGCTATCTTATTCCTATCTGGAAGCATTCCAATGACAGAAAAATTTAGCTAGTGGTGTAGTAGTGGAAGAGAACTAAGTATACTATTTCTTTCCAATATGACATCTTGGTTAGTCCATCAATTAGCTTTTTAAACTTTTTATCTTTAGTACCAACTCACACCTATTAGATTTCCTAAAGTGACAAAAAGGAAAATGATGAATATTGGTAGGGATGTGGAAAAATTGGGATAGTAATGCACTGTTACTGAAGGTATAAACTCTTTCACCCATTCTGGGAAGTAATTTGGAACTATACCCAAAGGACTATAAATAAATCCATGCATACCCTTTAGTCTAGAAAAAAAGAGGAGAGGGATAGGAGGACCTATTTTTTAAAAATGTATTTATAGTAGCTCTTTTTGTAGTGGCAAAGATTTGGAAAAGGGGGATCTAAGGAGAACAAAGAGCTTGAGCTCTCCTTAGTTTTCCACAGAAACAATATGAAACCAAGTCTCTGAACAGATACTGGATTGAGAGAACTTACAAAGAGATGGAATGGAACAATTTTTGAGCTCAAGATGAAGATAGCTTGGAAGGATATCAGGAAAAGTCAGTCTCACTTGGGGGAAATGGTAGTTATAGCCCAGCACAGTGTCTGAACAAGCCAATAGGAGCTATGAAGGGAGTTTACATAGACAGATGTATGTGGATATAAGTTGACTTTTATGTGATGATGAAAAAAGACATTAAGGTATGGGAAAATGATTGTAGTAGGAGACAAAGGAAGAGGAGATAAAATGGGATAAATTAGATCATATGAAGAGTCAGAAAGGGAGGGGGGAATGAGCATTTGTCCGAAGCTCTCATTAGATTTGGCTCAAAGAGTGAATAACATACATAGTCAGTTAGGTATGGACATTTATCTTACCCTATGGGAAAGTAAGAGGAGAAAGGGGAAAGAAAAGGGAGGAGGAGTTACGGGAGGGAGGGCAGATTGGGAGAGGAGGAGTCAGAAGCAAAACGCTGGCAAGGAAGAAAAGTATGAAAAAAAAAGAAAAAAGTATAAATAGGAAAGAAAATAGGATGGGAAAAAATACACTACTGGCAATAATAACTGTGACTGTAAATGGGATGGACTCTCCCATAAAATAGAAACATACAACAGAGAAGATTAAAGAACAGAATCCTAAACTATGTTGTTTACAAGAAACACATATGAAGCAGAGAGATATATACAGAATAAAGGTAAAAAGCTGGAGCAGAATATATTAAAGTAAAAAAAGGTAGGAGTAGTGATCTTGATCTCAAAGAAAGCAAAAGCAAAAGTAGATATAATTAAAAGAGATAAGGAATAAAAATACATCTTGCTAAAAGGTACCATAGATAATGAAGTCATTAATATTAAATATATATGCACCAAGTGGCATAGCATATAAATTCTTAAAGGAGACATTAAGGCAGTTACAAGAAGAAATAGACAGCAAAATCATATTAGTGTGGGATCTCAACTTCCCTCTCCCAGAATTAGATAAAATTAATAACTAAATAAACAAGAAAGAAGTTAAGGAGATAAATAGAATCTAAGAAAACTTAGATTTCCATAGAAAGATGAATGGAGATAGAAAAAGTATGAGGGAATGACCATCAACTAGAAAATGACTGTACAAGTTGTGGTATATGATTGTAATGGAATATTACTGTGCTACAAGAAATGATGAACAGAGCAGACAGATTTCAGAAAAACCTAGAACTGATGCAAAGTGAAGTGAGCAGCACCAGGAGAATATTGTACCCAATACAGCAGTACTCTGTGATGATCAAATGTAAATGGTGTAGCTATTTTCATAAATCAATGATACAAGACAATTCCAAAGGACTTATAATGAAAAATGCTACCCATTGCCAGAGAAGGAACTGATGGGGATTGAATATAAATGAAAACATACTGTTTTTCACTCTTTGCATGTTTTTGTGTATTGTTTTTCTCTTTGGGTCTATATCTTCTTTCACAATATGACTAATATGGTAATATGTATTGCATAATTGAATATGTGCATTTTCTATCAAATTGTTTATTATCTCAGGGAGAGGGGAGGTGAAGGAAGGAGAAAAAAAATTGGAACTCAAAAATTTTAAAAATGTTTAAAATTGTCTTTATATGCAGCTAGGAAAAACAATATATATATATATATATATGTAAAATTTTATTTACTTATTTATTTTTTTTTGCTGAGGCAATTGGGTAAGTGACTTGCCCAGGGTCACATAACTAAGAAATATTAATTGTCTGAGACCAGATTTAAACTCAGGTCCTTCTGACTTTAGGACTAGTGCTCTATCCACCATGCCACCTCCCTGCCCCAAACTACTTTTAAAAGAGTTAAAATTATGTAAGTGAAATGAGAGCTATAGAGAAGAAATATGAAAAAGAATTAATAGATTAAAATAATCAATATTAACAGCTTTAATTAATAATTTGTACACAGGGAGTACAAAACCTTATTCTTGTTATAAATGGCCTAAAAATTAGAATGGAGCAAATAGAGATTATTGTCTTCAGGTGACAAAAAATATTAAAATCATTTAAAGATTGAATAAAATATAAAATATCTCATCTGAAAAACGATTAAAGAAAATATGAAATATCTCATCTGAAAAACTGACCTACAAAATAAATCAAGGGGAGATAATGTAAAAATCACTGGACTATCTAAACTGCTTAGACAAATTGAAAATGAGGTCAATGTGAAAACAGAACCCTGAAAGAAAACCCAAAATGAAAGCTCTCCAAAAAATCATTGCCAAAATCTAAAATAACTAGATCAAATAACAATATGTAAGTGACTAAAAAGAAAGAATTCAAATACCAAGCTAGCACAAGATTTAGTAGCTACCATTTATAAAGAAGCAGAGCACATGCAATGCAATATTCTAAAAGGCAAAAGATAAAGATTTATGACCAATATATTGAATAATTCAATAATATTGAAAATTGTGGAGGGCAGACCTTTGGAGAAGTATACTCAAAAGAAGTATACTAGAAACAAGATGTTAACTCAGTGGAATTGATGAGACAATGGTTATCTAGTTTACATATACTTCGTACTTAGCATGGTGATGCAATAGTTCTAAAACTGATGTAATTGTGATAGAGAATTAAAAATGAGGACAAAGTCAGCTAGCTATCTTTGACTATCCTCATGGTGGCTCTCCTGCCTCCTGCACTATGGGGGAGACTGGCAGAATGGCAGAATGCTGGAAGAAACTTAGGACAGTTAGTCAGACTGTGCATCAGACTGCTAGAAGAGACTGGAGTGAGTGATTCAGACTGGGACACTGAAGGAGACAATAAAGACTTTGGACTTTATTCCTGACTATTCTTGTAGTTATTATTCTGCTGAGACCAAGGCTGGTTCTGCTATGGTCCAGTCTAGCTCCTCTGAAGGGCTCAGAATAAGTCCTTGTCAGAATAAGGAAAGGTCCTGGCCCCACGTGTGGACGCCAAATGTAGCAAGCTGTCGTCTCCAGAAGCTGCTGGATTGCTCTCTGGGAAGAGATCTGCTGTGTCTACTCAAATCTCTCAGACAGATTCTTCTTCCTGTAGTGAACCGTTGTCTCCAGGCAGTTGCTGTTAACTCTTGTCCAGAGAAGTGACTTCTCTTTCTTCAGAGAGCCCCGTCAGGCCTGATGTAATGCAGAGACTTCTCCTCTTCCTGGAGTGCTGTCCTCCAGCCCTTGTCCTTCCCCAGTCCAATCTGCTCTCCAGGCCCAATGTTGCCTCTTTTATCCTCCCAGAAAATGGGCGTGGGATAATGCAGGGGCTTCTGGGAAGAACCACTTCAACCAATGAGCTTGCTCCTTCTAGGATTCCTAAGGTGTAAACTCCCTTTACAGGTCTGAGCCAGAGAACTGTCAAGTCAACCTGAGTTCTCACCTTGTAATTGTCCAGACAACCTGAATTCTCACCTTATCACTGTCCAGACAACCTGAGTTCTCACCTAGTAATCCTAACATGGTTCCAAGGCCCTCCTGAAAGCTAGCCCAAACAAATGTGGACTTAAGGTTTACATTCAGCAATTTGACTGACATGATTGTGAGTTCAGTGAAGTCCCCATGACCTTGAAATAGGGTGAGAACAAAAATAGATAAGCAGAAAACTTTGGTAAAGGCTAGCCTAGTGTTTCAGCTGAAATGGGACAAATGTTTAGAAAATAACCTTACTGGAGGGGCGGAGCCAAGATGGCGGAGAAGGCACACATGACATTCTGAGCTCCTCTCATACCCTCATTAGCAATTTTAAAAATCAGCTTCAAAAATAGCCCTAGACTGGTAAAGTTCACGAAGATTGGAAGTACAACTCACCAGCCAAAGATAATCTGGAATATCACCAGAAAAGGTTTATTCTGAGTGGTGGGAACAGACCAACACAGGTAGGGATATAATTGGGAGTGGGGCAGCCTCTGCGGTTGGAAGGTTTACATAGAGCTCTCTGCCATATCCTGTCTGCTTTGCTTTGGTCGCAGAGTAGTGGACCAGCAGAGAAATTAGAGCCTAGGGTAGAGAGTACACTGAGGGATGCCAGAGCTTAACAGGATCTGGCTGTGCCCACCCAGGACTGGAAGTGACTCAGGGCAGACCATAACACAGCTCTTCAGTGTCATTCTGCAGCTAGGGGCTCTTGTTGGGGGGCAGTCACAAACCTGCATGGCAGGGACACAGCCTGGGGCAGCCTCTAATCTGTACAGTTGGGGGCTTGGTGTGGGATAGTGGAATCTCCCCAGCTCAATTATGCTTCCCAGGCAGAGACACTTCTGGTGTTGTGAAGGTTAGAGCAACTGCTACTACTCAAAGCAGGCTTTTGTGGGCGGTAGTGATACTCTCGCTGCTTAACCTCTAGCCCCAAGGCAGTTGTTAATCCTCACAGCGGGGCTCCTTGCAGGGCACTTATATAGCCTGGCCCTTGAAACCCAGGCCTAGTCACTTCCGTGTGCAGCTCTTCCTAGAGCACTCCCACAGCTCAGCTGCTCCTTGCAGCCCATTGAGAGGAGAGCTATTGTCCATATACCCATCCTTGCTCTTCAGAGGAAGCTGGTAACCTCCTTGCCTTGAAGGCAGACCCTAAAGGCTTTTTAAAAAATGAGTAAAAAAATCAAGAGAACAATTGATAGCTTCTGTACAAAAAGAGAGTAGGTTTCCAAACCCGAGGAGACTAATAGCAAACAGCCTCAAGAAAATACCCCAAATAACACTCTCCTAGAAGAGACTATAAAAATCTCAAAAGAGAATTAGAAGCAAAATGGGGAAAGGAAAGAGAAGCTATGGAAGAGAGTAACAACCTCCTGAAATGTAAATTGGAAAAGGTGAAAAACTACCAGGAAGTGCAGGGAAATAGAATTTGTGAATTTGAAAAGGTAAAGAGCTCTCAGGAAAGTAGGATTTGTGAATTGGAAAAAGAAAATAACTCATTAAAAACAAATTGATGAAATGGAAAAAAATTCCATAGAGCAAAACAACTCATTTAAAAACTCAATTGGACATATACAAAAAGAAGTAAAAAAAAACTAATGAAGAAAATAACTCATTAAAAATCAGAACTGAACAAATAGAAATAAATGATTCATTGAGACACCAAGAATCATTCAGGTAAAACCAAAAAAAAAAAAAAAAAAAAAAAAAAAAACCAAAAAACTGGAGAAAAATGTGAAATATCTACTTGTAAAAATGACAGACCTGAAAATAAATCTAGGAGAGATAATCTGAGGATTATTGGACTTCCCAAAAATTATGATGAAAAAAAGAGCCTAGATACTATTTTACAGGAAATCATGAAAGAGAACTGTCCAGAGATAATAGAAACAGAAGGGGAAATTGGCATTGAAAAAATTCATTGAACACCTTCTGAAAAAAGGCCCTCAAAAACAAAAACAAAAACAAAAACAACCAAAAAAAATTCCACGGAATATTGTGGCTAAATTTCAGAACTATCAGACTAAGGAAAAAATATTACAAGCAGCCAGGAAAAAATAATTCAAATACCGAGGTGCCACAATAAGGGTCACTCAAGATCTAGCTTCCTCTACATTAAATGATTGAAGGGCCTAGAATCTGATATTCCAAAAGGCAAAAGAACTTGGAATGCAGCCAAGAATAAACTAAGTTTAGCATTTTCTTCCATGGAAGAAGATGGACTTTTAATGAAACAGATGAATTCCATTTGTTTCTAAGGAAAAAACCAGATCTAAACAAACAAAAAAAAATTAATCTTCAACTATAGGACTCAAGAGAAGCAGAAAAAGGGAAAAGGAATTCTTGAGAACTGTATTTCTGTTGTGGACATACATTAAGACCACATATATAATTTGATTTTACTGATATAACATTTAAAAAAGGAGAAGTAGAAATGGAAAGGTGATAGTGTCAGAAAAAGGGAAAAGGGGAGATAAAAAGGGGGAATCTACAGCCCACAAAGAGGCAAAAAAAAAAAACCACAACAAACCCTATCATATCTGAGGGAATTTAGAGAGGGGGAGAAACATTATGTGAATTTTACTCTCATCAGAGTTGGCTCAAAGAGAAAATAATTGACATATTTGTTTTATAGAGAATTCTCTCTCACCTCATTAAAAAGTGGGAGAGAAAAAGGGAAAAGGAAAAGAGTAAGTAATAAGGAGAGGGTACAAGAAAGGGAAAGGGATTTAAAGGGAGGAGGGAAGGATACTAAAGAAGGAGGGCTGTGTGACACAAGTTGGGGCCCATAAGTTAATACTAGAGAAGGAAGATGGCGGCGTGGAGGCAGACAGCTGCTTGAGCTCCTCGTTTTCTCTCAGAACTTACTTCATGACAAGCCTCTGACTTAATGCTTGACCCAGAAAGAAATCCACAAATAATCACCAAGAGAAGACATCCTTGAAAGTCGCCAGAAAAGGTCTGTGTTTGCTCGGGGGAGGGTCAATCAGACTGGGCGCAGACTGAGGGCAGACAGCCAGAGCAAGACAGGCAGCTCACACAGCTCAGACCGGAGGGGGAGGGGTGTGATCTCTGCCGTTTCTGTGAAAGGGCTTTTGCCCCAGTGTGGATGCTCCGTCTTGGCAGCAAGCCAGGAGCGGTGGAGAGGGTGTAAACACCGGAGGTGAAGATTAAAACCCCAGAAAGCCAGCGTCTCTCAGAGCCTGGCCACCCCCAACCCCCACCTGGACTGACTCGGTGCGTTCTCGGAGCCTCAGAGCGCAGACTCAGTACAGTCATTGCTATTCTGTTAGTGGCTCTCTGCTGCCCTACCCCCAGTCTGTAGAGGAAGCCCATTAATACCATCCAGCCCCATCCCCCGCAAAACAGACCAATTGTTTCTCTTGTCAGTTTGTTTTCTTTGATTCCTACTCTGACAAAATGAACAAAAAATTCAAAAGGGCTCTAACCATTGACAGCTTCTGTGTGGAGAGGGAGCAGACTTCAAATGCTGATTAGACTAGGAACAGACTGTCCCCAGATGTATCCCCTGGGAGGGATATAAACTGCTCCTCAATACAAAAGAACCTCATAGAGGAAATCAAAAAGGCTCTCACAAGAGAGCTGGAAGAGAAATGGGAAAAGGAAAGGGAAGCTTGGCAAGAGAGCCTGGAGAAGTCATCCCATGCATTCAAAGACAGAGTGGATAAAGAAATCAAATCATTGAGAAACAAGATTAGTGAGCTGGAAAAGGTAAACATCTCCAAGGAAAACAGGATTAGTGAGCTGGAAAAGGTAAACAACTCCAAGGAAAACAGGATTAGTGAGCTGGAAAACGAAATCAGCTCTCTAAAAAATAAAATAGATAAAATGGAAAAAAATTCCATAGAAGATAAAAACTCAATTGGACAATTACAAAGAGATATAAAAAAAGTGAGTGAAGAAAATACATCATTGAAAATTAGACTAGAACAAGTAGAAATGAATGACTCAAGGAGAAACCAAGAGGGAGTCAAGCAAAACCAGAGAAATGAAACAATTGAAAAGACTGTCAAGTACCTTACCAGAAAGACAACAGACCTGGAAAACAGATCCAGGAGAGACAATTTGAGAATAATCGGACACCCTGAAAAATGGGAGGAAAAAAATAGCTTGGACACCATTTTCGAGGAAATTATCAAAGAGAACTGCCCAGACGTTTTGGAAACAGAGGGTAAAATAGACATTGAAAAAATTCATCGATCACCTACTGAAAGGGACCCTAAAATCAAAACGCCAAGAAATATAGTGGCCAAGTTCAAGAACCATCAGACAAAGGAAAAGATATTGGAAGCTGCTAGAAAAGAACAATTCAGATATGGAGGATCCACAATAAGGATAACCCAGGATCTAGCAGCGTCCACATTAAAAGAATGCAGGGCCTGGAACATGATATTCCGAAAGGCTAAGGAACTTGGTATGCAGCCAAGAATAACTTACCCAGCAAGAATGAGCATCGTTTTCCAGGGAAGAAGATGGACATTTAACGAAATAAATGAATTCCATCTATTTTTGATGAAAAAACCAGACCTACATAAAAGGTTTGATCTTCAAATACAGAACTCAAGAGATTTCTAAAAAGGTAAAAAGAAATCTTGAGAACTATACTTCTGTCAAAAAAATATGTAAAGAACATATGTACAATTTGTCTTAGAAACTAGAGGTGGAAAGGAGATTATATCATAAAAAAATGTAAAGTGGTGGTACTACATCTCATGAAGAGGCAAAGGTAACCTATTATATCTGAGAGAAAGAAAGGAGGGAGATGAACATAGCGTGTATCAATAGACATATTCGATTTATGGTGAAACTTCTTCCACTTCATTGAAAAGTGAAAGGGAAGGAGTAAGCTAAGGGGAAGGGAATACAGTAATTTCGAGCTAAAGGGGTAAAATAAGGGGAGGATCTTAAAGGTGGGGGAGGGATCCTAAAAAGGGAGGGCTGTGAAAAGCAAGTGGTGTTCACCAGTTTAATACTGGATAGGAGGGTAAAAGGGAAGGAAAGGGGAAAAGCATAAGCAGGGGTTAATAGAATGGCAAGCAATATAGAATTAGTCCTTCTAACCATAAATGTGAATGGGGCAAACTGCCTCATAAAGAGGAAGCAGTTAGCAGACTGGATTAAAAGTCAGAATCCTACTATATGTTGTTTACAGGAAACACACCTGAAACAGGGTGAGACATTCAAACTAAAAGTAAAAGGGTGGAGCAGAATCTATTATGCTTCAGGCAAAACCAAAAAAGCAGGAGTAGCCATCCTCATCTCAGATCAAGCAAAAACAAAAATTGATCTAAGTAAAAGAGATAAGGAAGGGCATTATATCCTGCTAAAGGGAAGCATCAATAGTGAAGCAGTATCAATATTAAACATGTATGCACCAAGTGGTGCAGCATCTAAATTCTTAAAAGAGAAATTAAGAGAGCTGCAAGAGGAAATAGATAGCAAAACTATAATAGCGGGAGATCTCAACCTTGCACTCTCAGAATTAGATAAATCAAACCACAAAATAAATAAGAAAGAAGTCAAAGAGGTAAATAGAATACTAGAAAAATTTGATATGATAGATCTTTGGCGAAAGCTAAATGGAGACAGAAAGGAATATACTTTCTTCTCAGCAGTTCATGGAACCTATACAAAAATTGATCATATACTAGAGCATAAAAACCTCAAAATCAAATGCAGTAAGGCAGAAATAGTAAATGCATCCTTTTCAGACCATAATGCAATCAAAATAACATTTAATAAAAAGCCAGGGGAAAATAGACCAAAAAATAATTGGAAACTAAATAATCTTATACTAAAGAATGATTGGGTAAAACAGCAAATCATAGACATAATTAATAACTTCACCCAAGAAAATGACAATAATGAGACATCATACCAAAATGTGTGGGATACAGCCAAAGCAGTAATAAGGGGAAGTTTTATATCTCTACAGGCCTACTTGCATAAAATAGAGAGAGGGCCAACGAATTGGGCTTACAACTCAAATTGCTAGAAAAGGAACAAATTAAAAACCCCCAGACAAACACAAAACTTGAAATTCAAAAAATAAAAGGTGAGATTAATAAAATTGAAAGTAAAAAAACTATTGAATTAATTAATAAAACTAAGAGTTGGTTTTATGAAAAAACCAACAAAATAGACAAACCCTTAGTAAACCTGATTAAAAAAAGGAAAGAGAAAAAGCAAATTGATAGTCTTGAAAATGAAAAGGGTGAACTCACCACTAATGAAGAGGAAATTAGAACAATAGTTAGGAGCTACTTTGCTCAACTTTATGCCGATAAATTCGATAACTTAAATGAAATGGAAGAATACCTTCAAAAATATAGCTTGCCCAGATTAACAGAGGAAGAAGTAAGTAGTCTAAATAGTCCCATCTCAGAAAAAGAAATAGACCAAGCTATTAACCAACTTCCTAAGAAAAAGTCCCCAGGACCAGATGGATTTACAGGTGAATTCTACCAAACATTTAAAGAACAACTAACTCCAGTGCTATGTAAACTATTTGAAAAAATAGGAATTGAAGGAGTCCTACCAAATTCCTTCTATGACACAGACATGGTACTGATACCTAAACCAGGTAGATCGAAAACTGAGAAAGAAAACTATAGACCAATTTCCTTAATGAATATTGATGCTAAAATCTTAAATAAGATATTAGCAAATAGACTTCAGAAAATCATCCCCAGGATAATACACTATGACCAAGTGGGATTTATACCAGGAATGCAGGGCTGGTTTAATATTAGGAAAACTATTAGTATAATTGACCACATTAATAATCAAATTAATAAAAACCATATGATCATCTCAATAGATGCAGAAAAGGCATTTGATAAAATCCAACATCCATTCCTACTAAAAACGCTTGAGAGTATAGGAATAAATGGACTATTCCTTAAAATAATAAGGAGCATATATTTAAAACCTTCAGTAAACATCATATGTAATGGTGATAAACTAGAACCTTTCCCTGTAAGATCAGGAGTGAAACAAGGTTGCCCACTATCACCATTACTATTCAATATAGTACTAGAAACTCTAGCCTTGGCAATAAGAGCCGAGAAAGAGATCCAAGGAATTAGAGTAGGAAATGAAGAAATCAAATTGTCACTTTTCGCAGATGACATGATGGTATACTTAGAGAACCCCAAAGACTCTGCTAAAAAGCTATTAGAAATAATTCAGAATTTTAGCAAAGTCGCAGGATACAAAATAAATCCACATAAATCCTCAGGATTTTTATACATTACCAACACAATCCAACAGCAAGAGATACAAAGAGAAATTCCATTCAAAATAACAGTCGATAGTATAAAATATTTGGGAATATATCTACCAAAGGAGAGTCAGGAATTATATGAGCAAAATTACAAAACACTTGTCACAAAAATAAAGTGAGATTTAAATAATTGGAAAGACATTCAGTGTTCTTGGATAGGCCGAGTGAATATAATAAAGATGACAATACTCCCCAAACTAATCTATTTATTTAGTGCTATACCAATCAGACTCCCAAGACACTATTTTAATGACCTAGAAAAAATAACAACAAAATTCATATGGAAGAATAAAAAGTCGAGAATTGCAAGGGAACTAATGAAAAAAAAGTCAGAGGAAGGTGGTCTAAGTGTACCTGATTTAAAGCTATATTATAAAGCAACAGTCACCAAAACCATTTGGTATTGGCTAAGAAATAGACTAGTTGATCAGTGGCATAGGTTAGGTTCACAGGGCAAGATAGTGAATAAAAATAGCAATCTAATCTTTGACAAACCCAAAGATCCCAAATTTTGGGATAAGAATTCATTATTTGACAAAAACTGCTGGGAAAACTGGAAATTAGTATGGCAGAAACTAGGCATGGACCCACATTTAACACCACATACTAAGATACGATCAAAATGGGTCCAAGATTTAGGCATAAAGAATGAAATCATAAATAAATTGGAGGAACATGGGATGGTTTACCTCTCAGACTTGTGGAGGAGGAAGGAGTTTGTGTCCAAGGGAGAACTAGAGACCATTATTGATCACAAAATAGAACATTTTGATTACATCAAATTAAAAAGTTTCTGCACAAACAAAACTAATGCAAACAAGATTAGAAGGGAAGTAACAAATTGGGAAAAAATTTTTACAGTTAAAGGTTCTGATAAAGGCCTCATCTCCAAAATATACAGAGAATTGACTTTAATTTATAAGAAATCAAGCCATTCTCCAATTGATAAATGGTCAAAGGATATGAACAGACAATTTTCAGATGATGAAATTAAAACTATTTCCACTCATATGAAAGTGTTCCAAATCAGTATTGATCAGAGAAATGCAAATTAAGACAACTCTGAGGTATCATTACACACCTGTCAGATTGGCTAAGATGACAGGAACAAATAACGATGAATGTTGGAGGGGCTGTGGGAAAACTGGGACACTGATGCATTGCTGGTGGAGTTGTGAAAGAATCCAACCATTCTGGAGAGCAATCTGGAATTATGCCCAAAAAGTTATCAAAATGTGCATACCCTTTGACCCAGCCATACTACTACTGGGCTTATACCCCAAGGAACTACTAAAGAAGGGAAAGGGACCTGTATGTGCCAAAATGTTTGTGGCAGTCCTTTTCATAGTGGCTAGAAGCTGGAAGATGAATGGATGTCCATCAATTGGAGAATGGCTGGGTAAACTATGGTATATGAATGTTATGGAATATTGTTCTATAAGAAATGACCAACAGGAGAAATACAGAGAGGCTTGGAGAGACTTACATCAACTGATGCTGAGTGAAACGAGCAGAACCAGAAGATCATTATACACTTCAACAATGATACTGTACGAGGATGTATGCTGATGGAAGTGGATTTCTTCAACATAGAGAAGAGATAATCCAATTCCAATTGATTAATGATGGACAGAACCAGCTACATCCAGAAAAGGAACACTGGGAAATGAATGTAAACTGTTATTTTTACCTTCTGAATCCAATTCTTCCTGTGCAACAAAAAATTCGGTTCTACACACATATATTGTATCTAGAATATACTGTAATATATTTAACATATATAAGACTGCTTGCCATCTGGGGGAGGGGGTTGGGGGAATAAGGGAAAAAATCTGAATAGAAGTAAGTGCAAGGGGATAATGTTGTAAAAAATTACCCATGCATATGTACTGTCAAAAAAATGTTATAATTATAAAATAAAATAAAAATTAAAAAATAAATAAATAAATAATCCCTAAAAAAAAAAAAAATACTAGAGAAGAAGTTCATGGGGGGCAAGGGAAAAAAAGCATAATTTTAGGATAATATGATAGCAGGAAATACAGAATTAGTAATTTTAACTGTAAATGTGAATGGGATGAACTCTCCCATTAAGTGGAGGTGGATAGCAGACTGGATCAAAAGTCAGGATAATATGTTGTTTAAAGGAAACACATTTACAGCAGGGAGATACATACAGAGTAAAGGTAAAAGGTTGGAGCAGAATCTATTATGCTTCAGATGAAGTAAAAAAAGCAGGGGTAGCCATCCTTATCTCAGATCAAGCAAAAGCAAAAATTGATGTAATTAAAAGAGATAAGGAAGGAAACTATATCCTGCTAAAAAGTAGCATAAACAATGAACAATATCAATACTAAACATATATGCACCAAGTGGTACAGCATTTAACTTCCTAAAGGAGAAGTTAAGAAAGTTGCAAGAAGAAATAGACAGCAAAACTATAATAGTGGGAGATTTCAATCTTGCACTCTCAGAATTAGATAAATCAAACCACAAAACTAGAAAAAGACCAAATTAAAAAACCCCAATCAAATACTAAACTTAAAATTCTAAAATTAAAAAGAGAAATTAATAATATTGAAAGTAAAAAAAAACTATTGAACTAATAAATAAAACTAAGAGTTGGTTTTATGAAAAAACTAATAAAATAGATAAACCATTAGTAAATCTGATTAGAAAAAGGAGAGAGGAAAATAAAATTGTTAGTGTTAAAAATGAAATGGGAATTTTCCACCAATGAAGAGGAAATTAGAGAAATAATGAGTTACTTTGCCCAATTTTATGCCAATAAATTTGATAACCTAAGTGAAATGGATGACTACTTCCAAAATTATAAGCTTCCCAGATTAACAGAGGAGGAAGCAAATTGCTTAAATAGTCCCTTTTCAGAAAAAGAAATAGAACAAGGTATTAATCAATTCCCTAAAAAAAATCTCCAGGATGAGATGGATTTATCTGTGAATTCTACCAAACATTCAAAGAACAATTAGCCCCAATACTATATAAACTATTTGAAAAAATAGGGAATGAAGGAGTCCAACCAATTTACTTTTATGACACAGACATGATACTGATAACTAAACCAGATAGGTTGAAAACTGAGAAAGAAAACTATAGACCAATCTCCTTAATGAATATTGATGCTAAAATCTTAAATAAGATATTAGCAAAAAGACTTCAGAAAATCACCCCCAGGATAATACATTATGATCAAGTAGGATTGATACCAGGAATGCAGGGCTAGTTCAATATTAGGAAAACTATCAGTATAATTGGCCATATTAATAACCAAATTAACAAAAACCATATGATCATCTCAATAGATGCAGAAAAAGCATTTCCTCAAATCCAACATCCATTCCTATTAAAAACACTTGAGAGTATAGGAATAAATGGACTTTTCTTTAAAATAATCAATAGCATCTATTTAAAACCATCAGTAAGCATCATAAACTGCAACCATTCCTAATAAGATCAGGAGTGAAACAAGGTTGCCCACTATCACTATTACTATTTAATATTGTATTAGAAATTCTAGCTTTGGCAATAAGAGTTGAGAAAGGGATTAAAGGAATTATCACTCTTTGCTGATGATATGATTGATGATAAATTTAGAGAACCCCAGAGATTCTACTAAAAAGCTATTAGAAATAATCCACACCTTTAGCAAAGTTGCAGGATACAAAATAAATCCACATAAATCATCAGCATTCTTATATGTCACTAACAAAATCCAACCTTTAGAGCTACAGCGAGAAATTCCATTTAAAGTAACTACCGATAGCATAAAATGTTTAGGAATCTATCTGCCAAGGGAAAATCAGAAACTATATGAGCAAAACTACAAAACACTTTCCACACATATTAAGTCTGATCTATCCAATTGGAAAAATATTAAATGCTCTTGGATAGGGTGAGCAAATATAATAAAGATGATAATACTCCCTAAACCAATCTATTGATTGACTATACCTATCAGACTCCCAAAAAATATTTTAATAACCTAGAAAAAATAACAACAAAGTTCATATGGAAAAACAAAAGGTCAAGAATCTCAAGGGAATTAATGAAAAAAAAAATCAAATGAAGGTGGCCTAGCTGTACCAGATCTAAAATTATATTATAAAGCAGCGGTTACCAAGACCAATTTGTATTGACTAAGCAATAGCCTAGTTGATCAGTGGAATAAGTTAGGTTCAAAGGACAAAATAATCAATAACTTTAATAATCTAGTGTTTGAAAAATCCAAGGACCCCAGCTTTTGGGATAAGATCTCAATGTTTGATAAAAATTGCTGGGAAAATTTTAAATTAATATGGCAGAAACTAGGCATTGACCCACACTTAAACCATACACCAAAATCAGGTCAAAATGGGTTCATGACCTAGTCATAAAGAATGAGATTATAAATGAATTAGGAGAACATAGGATAGTTTACCTCTCAGACCTGTGGAAGAGGTCTGAATTTATGTCCAAAGAAGAACTAGAGATCATTATTGATCACAAAATAGAAAACTTTGATTATATCAAATTGAAAAATTTCTGTATAAACAAAACTAATGCAGATAAGATTAGAAAGGAAATAATAAACTGGGAAAACATTTTTATGGTCAAAGGTTCTGATAAAGGTCTTATTTCCAAAATGTATAGAGAATTGACTCTAATTTATAAGAAATAAAGCCATTTTTCAATTGATAAACAGTCAAAGGATATGAACAGAAATTCTCAGATGAAGAAATTGAAACTATTTCTAGCCATATGAAAAGATGCTCCAAGTCATTATTAATCAGAGAAATGCAAATTAAGATAACTCTGTGATACCACTACACACCTGTCAGATTGGCTAGAATGACAGGGAAAGATAATACAGAATATTGGAGGGGATGTGGGAAAACAGGGACACTGATACATTGTTGGTGGAATTGTGAATACATCCAGCCATTCTGGAGAGCAATTTGGAACAATGATCAAAAAGTTATCAAACTGTGCATATCCAGCAGTGTTACTATTGGGCTTATATCACAAAGAGATTTTAAAGAAGGGAAAGGGACCTCTATTTGCAAGAATGTTTGTGGCAGCCCTCTTTGTAGTGGCCAGAAACTGGAAACTAAGTGGATGCTCATCAATTGGAGAATGGCTGAAGAATTGTGTATATGAATATTATGGAATATTATTGTTCTGTAAGAAATGACCAACAGGATGATTGCAGAAAGGTCTGGAGAGACTTACATGAACTGATGCTGAGTGAAATGAGCAGAATTAAGAGATCATTATATATAATAATAAAAAAAAAAAAAAAAAAAAAAGAAACCAGAAAAAAAAGAAAAAAAAAAAAGAGATCATTATATACTTCAACAACAATCCTATGATGATTAATTCTGATGGATGTGGCTATCTTCAACAATGAGATGAACCAAATCAATTCCAATAGAGCAGTAGTGAACTGAACCAGCTACACCCAGTGAAGAACTCTGGGAGATGACTATGAACCACTACATAGAATTCCCAATCCCTCTATTTTTGTCCCTGCATTTTTGATTTAACATGTATTGGTCGACCTGCCATCTGGAGGAAGGGGTTGGGGAGAAGGAGGGGAAAAGTTGGAACAAAAGGTTTGGCAATTGTCAATGCTGTAAAATTACCCATGCATATATCTGGTAAATAAAAACTATAATTAAAAAAAAAAAAAAAAAAAAAAAAAAAAGAACCTTTCCCACCCAAGGGAATTGTGTAGAATGCATAGTTAAACTAATAAAGAACCGAGGTTTGATGTAACTTGGAAGCAGATCATTAGACTCTTAGAAACATTTCCTTGGTTCTCTAAGGAAGAAAAATTAGAGCCAGATATGTGGGAACTGGTGGGAGAGCAACTGATTGACCATTACGAAGCTATGGGTCCTGATTCAATTCCTGAAGAAACATTTCTTATATACAGCATAATACAACTGGCTTTAAGAAATTACATAAGTTTTAGAATAAGGAAACAAGAGAAAGCAGGAGGGGGAATGGTACTGACAAAGTAGCTGAAAAACATGAAGAATTAGACAAGAAAGGAGTTAAGTACAGTGCTGATGAAATTAAGAAGTATGGTGCGTCATGATCCTCCTCCCTCAAATTCCCTTTTGTGGGCGGAGGGAAGAGAAGCAGGGGGAAAAGCAGTGACACAATCAGCACCACCCATCCAGAAGCTTTGTCCACCTCCTATGACAAAATTACAAAAGGCACTAGTAAAAGCTAAAGAAGAAGGGCAAGATACATATGATTTAAGAATAGAAAGGTATCCTGTGATTGAAGAGTTTGATTCTTCAGGTTAAGAAAAAAAGAAAATACCCTCCAATTAATCTAGAAATTATCAAAGATCTGAAAAAGGTTTCCACTCTTTTGTTAAAGATTAGTCTTTTGTTAAAATTAGAGAATTTGGCTTTTGAAGTTTTAACCCCTAATGATTAGAAATCTATAGCAAGGACAGGTTAAAAACCTGGACAAAACTTGGTGTGGCTTTCTGAGTATAATGAATTCTGTAGAATACAAGCCTAAGGAAATAGGCAACCTGGAGTTAATATATCAACCTTTGATCAACTAGCAGGTTTAGGTCTTTATGGAGACACTTTATGGAGCAGAGATTAATTACCCTATAGCAGCATATGAGCAAATTGCTGCTGCTATCAAAGCATGGGGCACCTCCTAGGAAGTCAAGATTGAGGGGAAGCCTTCACAAAAAAAGCACAAGGTCCAAATGAACCCTCTGCTGATTTCGTGGGATGTCTGCAGATAGCTGTCATATGAACTATAGGTCAAAATATAGCAACAGAAATTATGATAAGATAATTTGCTAAAGAAAATGCTAATGAGGTTTGTAGAAGAATTATAATAGGACTACACAAGGATGTTCCTTTAGATGAGATCTTAAGACACTGTGCTATAGTGGGCACAAATACCTTTTATACCCAGGCTATGATGCAGACTTCTCAAGATCTAAACATGGGAAGTCAGGGTCCTTTTCAGCAAGAGACTTCCAGAGAGACTTTTCAGTGCTTTCAAATGGCTCCATCACTAACTGTGCCCACCACTGGAAGAGCATGGCAGTTATGGCAATTGACTTATGAACAAAAAATTGTTGATAAGACTATTGTAGGACTTTAAAACTAGCAGGAATCAATGGATTCCCTGACAGATGAAGTAATGGACAATAGATTGATTTTGGACTATCTCTAGGACTTATGGACATGTATAATTTCTCATGTTGATTAATGCTGTTTGTTACATCACTACTAAGTGCCTGTGTTATATTATTATGTGCTTCTGTCATACCTCTCATGCTTATGGATTTATGTATACCTGTTTCAATTTTAGCCCAGAGGAAAACTGCTAACAATATCTGGTTTGGTGTTCTCACCTCCATGAGAAGTCAGGGAGGACATGATCACCCCCTTTTGGTGTTTTCACCTCTCTTCCTGAGAAGTCAGGGAGGGAGTGACCGTCTGTGTTCTAAAACGAAAGAAATTGGGAGAAGTAATATCTGGGCTAGCTTTCTGGAGGGCCTTGGGACCAGCCTTGGTCTCAGCAGAATAATCACTACAAGAATAGTCAGGAATAAAGTCCAAAGTTTCCCATCCTGAACCAGTCTGCTCCACAGTCTCTTCCAGAAGTCTGATGCACAGTCTGACTGACTGTCCTCAGTTTCTTCCAGCAGTCTGCCATTTTGCCAGTCTCCCCCATAGTGCAGGAGGCAGGAGAGCCACCATGAAGATAGTCAAAGATAGAATGTCTGTGGCTGACTTTGTCCTCAGTTTAAATTCCCTATTACAATTACATCAGCTGTAGAACTATTACATCACCATGCTAAGTACTAAGTATATGTAAACTAGATAACCATTGTCTCATCAATTCATCTTGTTTTAAGTATACTTCTTTCAAGTATACTTCTCCAAAGTTCCACCCTCTAAAGAAAACTATCTTTGCATGTATTTTGAAAAGTACAAAGCTACTATTTTAAAAAGAAAATAAAGAAATACATTCACTTTAACAGGACTACCTTAAGGAACAGGGTCTATAGCAGATGGCCTTAAGGAAAGACGTCTCCAATACTTCAGAAGTGTGTACCAGAACTCTGTGGTGCTAGGGAAATGGAGCCAGTCTCGTTTTAGGAGAATGAAGTCAGAATCAATCAGTCATAATCTTGTCCATCTAATTCACAAGAATAATAGATAATAACTTATCAGAAATTTTGTCAAAAATCCATTTAAATGATAACAGCATCTTCTTTCATCTCTTAGTTTAATAATCATGTCAAAAAAGGGAAGGAAGCTTATCTATCATGTCTTTTTATCTTTTTGTAATCACTGCTTCTCTTTATAGATGCCCTTCACCTACCATTTTATTTATCTATTCCAGAATTTTCCCTAGAAACAAAGTCAAGTTCACTGTCCTATAATTGGCAGATTTTTTAAAAAAAATCAGAACAAAATTTGTTCTTCCCCAATTTCATGATATCTCTTTTGCTTTCCATAGTTTTTCAAATATGACGGAAAGTGGCCCAGCAGTTACTTCTGCCTGTTTATTCAGGACCTGAGGATGTAGTTCATTTGAACCATGTTAATTGAATTTATCAAGAGAATCCTACTGTCTCCTTACCTAGCCTGGGTAGCAAATCCCTTGTATAAGTAATTTTTGTTTTTGTGTTTGTTTGTTTTTTCCTGTGGAAAAATCATTGTTCTTTGCCAAGAAAAGCAAACCAAACAAAATGATCATAATAAAATCTATTTTTGCCCAGTTGGTGAATAGTATTCTTCAATGACAAAATCACTTCTGCCCAGATACTCTCTATCATGCCTACTGATTCTATTTCCTGAATTTCATCACATGAATATATCTTCTTAATTTACAATGTTAATTCTTCCTTTATCTAATATTTCATTTGAATGAAGCATACTCATCTAGTATATGTTCCAGTCATAGATTTTATCTTGTCAAATGTCAGCGATACTTATGAGGCCAATTGTTCCCTTTGTATTAGGGTCTCTAGTTCTTGTTTGTTGCTTTATTTTTGGGCAAAACTGAATATAGTTGTGTAACTCTAGGCAAGTCACTCAATCTCTATTTTGGCATTTCTTTATAGAAATTTCTGGATTTTGCTTCTCTCTCAATCCAGAAGTAGTAGGATTTGGATTTATGTATAGGTCTAAAAATTGTTTTTCAATCTTTCTTCCATGTCTCCCATATTTTATCAAATTTCTTCTCCCATAAACTGAATCCATGATCTATTTTACTAGTCCAAATTCTTTCAAGTCACCTACACAATTTTTATTTCTCTCTTTGCCTCATATTATCTCTTCTATCAGTCTCTTTCCACAGCATTCCCTTACAATAGATCAAACCAGAAGCTTTGCTTATCATCCAGACTCCACTTCAGGAGATTGAAACCATTCTTTTGAATTACTGGACAGAGTTCACCTCACTTGGAACTGAAGAGGTGGGTCTAAACAGATAGGGGCAGTGTTCCTCTGTACTTATGTAAAAAGCTTGAGTACTATAGTGCTATATTTTATCAAATAAAAATCTCAGTTTTCTTATATTTATTCTGTTTAGAACTACAAAGAGGGCAAATTTAATACTAATAATAGTCAATATTTACTTAGTGCTTACTGTATGTGCCAAAACACTTTGCAAATACTATCTCATATGAGCCTCACTTTGGAAAATTGATTCTATTATTATTTCTATGTTACAGTTGAGGAAACTGAGATTATTTAGTTACTTGCTCAGGGTTACATGCCTATACATAGCTAATCAGTGTCTGAAGCTGGATTTGAATTTAGATCTTTCTAACTCCAAGCCAAGTTTTGAGGATGGGTTCCTAATTCAAAATACAAGGCACAAGACAACATGTGAAGAATTCACAGTGGCTTCTCTTTGCCAAAAGGTATCTTTATGAGAAAGTTACAGACAAAATGAGGAGGTAAAATAGATACCAAATGGTAAATATGAAATAGATTATGGAGAGTATGTAGTTAGCAAAGAAGGAGGTTTTAACACTCAGCAAGGAAAAGGAAAAGTTTTCTTGTAAAACTCACAATTAGCCAGGAGAAAGGAAATATGCCATAAAGTAGGAGTGTGCATTGACTAGCAGGCTAAATATAGAGGAGTTTAGCACCTAAAAAAGTTATTGCCTTTCCCCTGCTTGCCTCAGAGAGTATTATAATCTTACCACTTACTCACGCTTTCTTTGCCAACCCATGAACTCATCACTAGCATTCTATCTACTGTGCTACCCAAATTTAATGTTAATGAAAAAAAAAATCAACAATTAGAGCTATACCAAAATAGTAGTTTCCCCATTATTAGAGATTTTCAAGTAAAGACTGCATGACTACTTGCCAGTTGTATAGTAGAGGGGGTTCCTGTTATAATGGGTTATCGATAACAGGTATCACAGGTGATCTATGAGGTTCTTAACTTGGAATCATCTAGTATACAGAATGTCAGATCTGGAGTTAGAAAGATCTGGACTCACATTGTGCCTATTACTAGTTATTGTAACACGGAATGAGTCTTTTTATTTCTTTGGCTATAAGTTTTTTCATCTATAGAGTGAGGGTATTAATAGCACTTGCCTTAAAGTGAGTTTGAAATGATGAAAAAAATATTTTGAAAACCTCAAAGTGCTTTATAATTGGCAGTTATAAAAGCTATTAAAATATATTATTTTTTATGATTGTGACTAGTATTTTATACCAAAGGAAATTTCCTCTATGACTCTTGAACAAGACAATAAAAAATGGGGAAGAAGAGGAAGATATATTATACTGACTCAGTTCTGACTTCCCATTCAAACATTTCCAAGAGTGATTACAACCTCAATGCAAATCACCTAAAGAACTCAGCATTTCAGTTCATTGAATCTATACAAAAATTGACCATATATTAAGACATAAAGACCTCAAATTCAAATGCAGGAAGGCAGAAATAGTAAATGCATCCTTTTCAGAGCATGATGTACTAAAAATTACATTCAATAAAAAGCCAGGGGAAAATAGACCAAAAATAAATTGGAAACTAAATAATCTCATTCTAAAAAATGATTGGGTGAAACAGCAAATCATAGACACAATTAATAATTTCACCTAAGAGAATGACAATAATGAGATGTCATACCAAAATGTGTGGGACGCAGCCAAAGCAGTAATAAAGGGAAAATTTATATTTCTAGAGGCCTACTTGCATAAAATACAGAGAGAAAGACAAAATCAATGAATTAGGCTTGCAATTAAAAAAGCTAGAAAAAGAGCCAATTAACCCCCAAAACACTAAACTTGAAATTCTAAAAATAAAATGAGAGATTAATAAAACCAAAAGTAAAAATTAAACTACTGAATTAATAAATAAAAGTAACAGTTGGTTTTATGAAAAAAAACCCAACAAAATATATAAACCCTTGGTAAATTTGATTAGAAAAAGGAAAGAGGAAAATCAACTTGTTAGTCTTAAAAATGAAAAAAGCAGAACTTGCCACTTAATGAAGAGGAAATTAGAGCAATAATTAGGAGTTGCTTTTCCAAACTTTATGACAATAAATTTAAAAACTTATGAGATGGATGAATACCTTCAAAAATATAGCTTGCCCAGATTCACAGAGGAAAAAGTAAGTTGGTTAAACAGTCCCATTTTAGAAAAATTAATAGAACAAACTATTAATTAACTCTCTAAGAAAAAATCTCCAGGACCAGATGGATTTACATGTGAATTCTACCAAACATTTAAAGACCAATTAACTCCAATGCTATATAAACTATTTGAAAAAATAGGGATTGAAGGAGTCCTACCAAATCCCTTTTATGACATAGACATGGTACTAATACCTAAACTAGGTAGGATGAAAACAGAGAAAGAAAATTATAGATCAATCTCCCTAATGAATATTGATGCAAAAATCTTAAATAAAATACTAGAAAAAATATTACAGAAAATCATCTCTAGAATAATACACCATGACCAAGTAGGATTTATACTAGGAATGCAGGGCTGGTTCAATATAAGGAAAACTATTAACATAATTGACTATGTCAATAACCAAATTAACAAAAATGATATGATCATCTCAATAGATGCAGAAAAAGCATTTGATAAAATACAACACCGATTCCTATTAAAAACACTAGAGAGTATAGGAATAAATGTACTTTTCCTTAAAATAGTTAGTAGCATCTATTTAAAACTATCAGTAAGCATCATATGTAATGGGGATGATCTGGAACCATTCCCAATAAAATCAGGAGTGAAACAAGGTTGCCCACTATTTTCATTACTATTCAATATTGTATTAGAAATGCTAGCTTTGGCAATAAGAGATGAAAAAGAGATGAAAGGAATTAGAATACGTAATGAGGAAACCAAATTATCACTCTTTGCAGATGATATGATGATATACGTATACTTAGAGAACCCCTAGAACTTTAGCAAAGTTGCAGGATACAAGATAAATCCTCAGCATTTTTATATATCAGCAATAAAATCCAACAGCAAGAGATACAGAGAGAAATTCCATTTAAAATAACTGTCAATAATATAAAATATTTGGGAATCTATCTGCCAAAGGAAAATCAGGAACTATATGAGCAAAACTACAAAACACTTTCCACACAAATAAAATCAGATCTAAACAATTGGAAAAACATTAAGTGCTCTTGGATAGGGCGAGCAAATATAGTAAAGATGACAATTCTACCTAAACTATTCTATTTATTTAGTGCTATACCGATCAGACTCCCAAGAAACTATTTTAATGACTTAGAAAAAAATAACAACAAAATTCATCTGGAAGAACAACAGGTCAAGAATTTCAAGGGAACTAATAAAAAAAAAATCAAATGATGGTGGCCTAGATGTACCAGATCTAAAACTGTATTGTAAAGCAGTGGTCACCAAAATAATTTGGTATTGGCTAAGAAATAGACTAGTTGATCAGTGGAACAGGTTAGGTTCACAGGACAAAATAGTCAATAACTATAGCAATCTAATGTTTGACAAACCCAAAGACTCCACCTTTTGGGATAAAAATTCACTATTTAACAAAAACTGCTGGGAAAACTGGAAATTAATATGACAGAAACTAGGAATGGACTTACACTTAACACTGTACACCAAGATAAGATCAAAATAGGTTCATGATTTAGGCATAAAGAATGAGATTATAAATAAATTAAAAGAACATAGGATAGTTTATCTCTCAGACTTGTGGAGGAGGAAGGAATTTGTGACCAAAGAAGAACTAGAGATTATTATTGATCACAAAATAGAAAATTTTGATTATATCAAGTTAAAAAGCCTTTGTACAAACAAAACTAATGCACACAAGATTAGAAGGGAAGCAATAAATTGGGGAAACATTTTTACAGTTAAAGATTTACAGTTAAAATTAAAGGCTTAATTTCTAAAATATATAGAGAATTGACTCTAATTTATAAGAAATCAAGCCATTCTCCAATTGATAAATAATCAAAGTATATGAATAGACAATTCTCAGATAATGAAATTGAAACTATTTCTACTCATTTGAAAGGGTGTTCCAAATCACTATTGATCAGAGAAATGCAAATTATGACAATTCTAAGATACCACTACACACCTGTCATTTTTGCTAAGATGACAGGAAAATATAATAACGAATGTTGGAGGGGATGTGGGATGCATTCTTGATCTGGAGAGCAATTTGGAACTATGCTAAAAAAAGTTATCAAACTATGCATACCCTTTGATCCAGTAGTGTCACTATTTAATATCCCAAAGAGATATTAAAGAAGGGAAAGGGACGTGTATATGCAAAAATGTTTGTGGCAGCCCTTTTCATAATGGCTAGATACTGGAAATTGAATGGATGCCCATCAATTGAAGAATGGCTAGGTAAATTGTGGTATATGAATGTTATGGAATATTATTGTTCTGTAAGAAATGTCCAGCAGGATGAATACAGAGAGACTTCCGTGAACTGATGCTAAGTGAAATGAGCAAAATCAGGAGATCATTATATACTTCAACAACAATACTGTATGAGGATCAATTCTGATGGAAGTGGCTACTTTCAGCAATGAGAAGATCCAATTTAGTTCCAACGATCAGTGATGAACCCAGAGAAAAAACATTGGGAAATGAATGTGGACTGCTTGAATTTTTGTTTTTCTTCCCAGGTTATTTTTACCTTTCTAAATCCGATTTTTCTTGTGCAACAAGAGAACTGTATAAATATGCACACATATATTGTATTTAAGATAAACTTTAACATATTTTACATTTATGAGACTGCCTGCCATTTAAGGGAGGGAGTGGAGGGAAGGAAGGGAAAAGTTGGAACAGAAGTGATTGCAAGGGACAATGTTGAAAAATTATCCATGCATATGTTCTGTCAATAAAAAGATATAATTTAAAAAAAGAACTCAGCCTTTTAGGAATGAACTCTAGCATTTCAACTCCACTCCAGATAACCCAGTTCATTTAAGGCTCTTGTACCCAAATTCTTGGTTTAGTAGGAGGTTTAGTAAGGAGATTGGTTATCTAATTTGAAAGAAAATCCCTTTCTTTTGGGAATGACTATTTCATTCTTGGAATGGGAGCCAGACAAAGAATGCTTTTAGTTGGTTGAAGTAGCCATAAGGAATCATGATCAAAGAAACAAATTAAGGAAGTCTCTATTATATGACTAATTTTATAATTTCCCCTTCTTCCTCTCTTCTTCGACTTATTTAGTTCCATCTACCCCAAAGAGTGTGGTAAGGACAAATATTTCTACATGTGGTAAAAGTTTTTTCAATCAAAAAAAAAAAAAAAAGAAAAAAGAAAGAAAGAAAGAAAGAAAGAAATGAAAGGGGAAAAATAATTCTTTTGAAATAGTCATAACCAGGTGACTAAAATTCCTTGAGAACTAGTACAAATATAAGTTTTATAAGCCTATGAATTATATATGCATATTTCTATATCCTTCTATCCATGTCTGTCTTCATTGATATATCTATATATCTTTCTACATCCATATTTACTTACACACAAATTTAAGTAGCCCTCATCATAGTGTATGGTTCTTCTTGAATTTTTATCCTCTGGAACATGGGATAACAGGAACTCTTAGTCAAATTAAGAATGACCAACAACACTCACTTGATCACTCCTATCCCTAAGGAAGGGAGACAGAGAAAGAGGAAGAGAGAAAAGGAGGGAAAGATAGAGACAGTATGAGAAAGAGAGAAAGAGAGGAAGAGGTGGGGGACTGGGGAGAGGAAAAAAAAGAGAGATGGAGGGAGGGATGGAGAGAGAATTTGTTAAGAATAATCTTCTGAGGGGCAGCTAGGTGGCGCAGTGAATAGAGCACCAGCCCTGAATTCAGGAGGACCCAAGTTCAAATCTAGTCTCAGACACTTAACACTTCCTAGCTGTGTGACCCTGGGCAAGTCACTTCATCCCAGCTTCAAAAAAATAAAAAATAAAAAAAGAATAATCTTCCGGAATGCATATATGCATTACATCCATGATCATGCTTTCTATAGATCTTGTTTGTACTCATTATGAGAAAAAAAAACTAGCAAAGGAATGAACATTAAAAGTATGATATGGGGGGGGGGGGTTCTGCTTTATATCAGCCTTTGGTGCTTTTATTGAGGGAGTGACACAAACAGCCAGAGACCCTTGAACTCAGTGAAACATTAGCAGGCACAAGCATTGACTTGTAAGTAGTATCCTAACAACAGTCCTCCATCACACAGCAGATCAATCTTCTGGTATTTTAAACATTTTTTGGTACCTTTGGAATTTTGAAGATGTATTTTATTTACTTCTTATTGTTTGATTTGTCTTTTAAATAGGCTGCTGGGGGACACTGAAGCCAGTAACACTATACTGGTAGCCTCAGCACCTGGCACAGGGCCTGACATGGAACAGGGACTTAAATCTTGCTTTACTATGTTATTGCTAATACAGTACTACATACCTTAAATTTTATTTAGCATTATTGGATTGCTAAATGCTATTGTAAAAAGGTTTTTATAGTAAGCCCAGATCACCTATCAAGGAGATACTTTGCTTCCAGAAGACATCTTATGTTTTTTCAATCATGTTCAACTCTTTGTGATCTTTCTTGAAGAATTTTATTGGCAAAGATACTGCAGTAGTTTGTCATTTACATCTCCAGCTCTTTTACAGATAAGAATATTAAGGCAAACAAAGTTAAATGACTTGCCCAGGGTCACATAGCTAGTGTCAGGCTGGATTTGAACTCAGGCATTTCCTTACTCTAGGTCTGAAGATGTATCTCACTATACTATCTTATCTCAAGTATAGCTACATTTTTTAATTACACATTGATGAACATGTTAGGGCGATGGAACTGGAATGATGCCACTGACTTTACAATATAGTTGTTGATGTTTTGACAACAGTTATGCTAACTTTGACTTGAACTGTGGAGTCTCACAGCTAAAGATAGCAAATACTTAAAACTCTCTTGTTTGAAAGGCTGAAAGAATAGCTCTAACTTCATATCCCATTCCCTCTTATTATCTCTGACACATTGCCCCCACAATTGTCCTACTTATTTCTCTAATTTTCAATCACAGTACTTTGTTCATGGACACCATTTGTTTTGGAGAGACATTTAATTCTTTCAGGGATTCCTCTTGGAACCTTGAAAGAGTAGTAGTATTAACCTTTCTGGGGACTCAGCTCATAACTTTGACTGTAGTTGTCACAGAAAGTACACAACATAAGAACTATCTTCTGGGTTCTTTCTATTCACTTCATTCTATATCAGTTCATAAAAGTCTTTTAATTTCTCTGAAACATCATTTCTTTTTGTGCAATGATATTCTATTAATTCATAAGTATAATTTGTCCAATCATTCCACAATTGATGGTACCCATTCTTCTTCAGTACTTTGCTATAACAAACAATGCTATTGTAAAAAAAATTATGGATCAACAAGAAGTTAACAAGCATTTATTAAATTGTCTATAATATGTTAGGTACTTTTTTAAATTTAAATTTTTTTTCTATTTATACATATACATTCATTAAAAAAAACACAACATGTTTCCTTATAAATCATGTTGGGAGAGAAAAATCAGAACAAAAGGGAAAAACCATGAGAGAGGAAAAAAACAAAAGGAAAAAAAGTGAACATAGCATATGTTGATTTATATTCAATCTCCATAGTTCTCTCTCTGGATGTAGATGGCATTTTCCATCCAAAGTTTATTAGGATTTCCTTGGATCACTAAATCACTGAGAAGAACCAAATATTTCATAGTTGATCAATGCACAATTTTACTGTTACTGTGTATAATTGTACTGTGTATAAATCAACTTTTTCATTTTTTATAGAACAATAATATTCCATTACTCTGATATACCATAACTTATTCAGCCATTTTTCCATTAATGGGCATTTACTAATTTTCCAATTCTTTGCCACCACACAAAAAGCTGCTACAAACATTTTTGCACATGTGGGTCCTTTTCCGTCCTTTCTGATTTCCTCAGGATACAGACACAATAGTGGTACTGCTGGATCAAAGGGTATATGCATAGTTTCAAATTGCTTTCTAGAATGGATGCATCATTTCACATGTATTAGGCACTATTGGCTAAGCCATGGAGATACATAGAAGACAAAAACAGTCTATGCTCTCACAGGGAGACACAGATATATTAGGAAGTCAGAATTGACATATGATTGGATATGAAGTGCAAAAGTGAGAAATCAAGGATGATGCCTAGGGTTTGAACAAAGGTAACAGGATTGTGGTGCCCTCTACTGTAACAGGGAGGTTAGAAAAAGGGGAAGCTTTTGGGAAAAAAAGATAAGTTCAATTTTGGACATGTTGAGATGTTTATGGGACATTCAGTTCAAAATGTCCAAAAATGCAATTGGAGATGTGAGACTGTAGGTGAGAAGAGTAGTTAGTGTTTGATAAATAGATCTGAAAAGCACTTTTTAAATTGGTCTGAAGGAATTGTGGTAATTAAATGGACCGTACTGACTCCTTTTTGTGATTCAAAAAACAAACAACCCTTCTTGTGATTCAATTCTGAATCTTGATCAGTTGCTTTTCTATTCAATTATGGGTTTAGTCCAAATTCTGTTTTGTAAGAAAACTTTATTGAATTATGGGAATCGAGAGAAAACTTTATTGCATTGTTTGAACCTAACCCTACAGAGCTGGGAGGGAGAACCATCTTTTTTTGTTGCTTAGAGATCTTTAACTAAGGATCTAGTTTATGCTGATCAGAAACCTAATCAGAGCTGAAGATTGAGTCAAAGAATTTTCTAATAGTTATACATTTCAAGGAATACTTATGTCTTATCTGAAACTGACCCTGTACTAGTCAATAAGCTATTATTTCATCCATTCTGAAGAGCAATTTGGAACGAGGGCCAAAGGACTATAAAACTATATAAATATATTTGATCCAGCAGTACCACTCCTGCATCTGTATCCCAAGAAATCATAAAAGAGGGAAAAGGATTCACATGTGAAATGTTTGAAACAGCTTTTTTTTTTGTGTTGGCAAGGAACTGGAGATGGAGGGGATGCTCATCAATTAGAGAATGGCTGAATATATTATATCAGAGTAATGGAATATTATCATTCTATAAGAAATGATGATCAGGCTGATTTCAGAAAAGCTTAGAAAGTTATATGAACTGATGCTGAATAAAGTGAGCAGAGTCAGGAGAACATTGTACAACTAAACAATAAGGTTATGTGATGATCAACTATGCTCTTCTCAGCAATATAGTGATACAAGACAATTCCAATACACTTGGGATAGAAAATGCCATCCCTATCCAGAAAAAGAACTATGGTGACTGAAAATTGAAGCATCTATTTCCATCCTTTTTTCTTCCTTGTGGTTTTCCCCTTTTGTTTTGATTTTTCTTTCTTAACATGACTAATATGGAGATATGTTTCAAATGATTGTACCATGTATAACTTATGTCAAATTGCTTGCTGTCTTGGAGTTAGGTAGGGAGGAAAAATTTGGAAATTAAAAACTTAAAGAAATGAATGTTGAAAACTATTTTACATATAGTTGGAAAAATAAAATACAAAAAAATGAAAAAAAAGTTATTGTTCCTTTGAACACTTGAGAGGAGTGAAACACCTATTTTTCTGGTATCAAGAAATAGTACCTTTTTATTTTCCCCTTTCAATTTTCCCTCATCTTTTTTCCAATTAAAAATCAGATTACTTATTTTATATTCTCATTTGTACCCTTTTAATTGCTTCCTTTTATTTAATTGATCTGATTTGACTATTTTTAATGCATAAAAATCTCTCCTTTTACATTCAGGATCCAGTGTCAAAGTTGAAAAGACCTGGTTCACAGCTTCAGACTCTCTCTCTCTCTCTCTCTCTCTCTCTCTCTCTCTCTCTCTCTCTCTCTCTCTCTTCTCTCTCTCTCTCTCTCTCTCTCTCTCTCTCTCTCTCTCTCTCTCTCTCTCTCTCTCTCTCTCTCTCTCTCTCTCTGTTTTTAAATAGCTTTTTATTTACAAGATATATGCATGGGTAATTTTTCAGCATTGACAATTGCAAAACCTTTTGTTCCAACTTTTCCCCTCCTTCCCTCCACCCCTTTCCCCTGATGGCAGTTTGACCAATACATATTAAATATGTTAAAGTATATATTAAATACAATATATGTGTACATGTCCAAACAGTTATTTTGCTGTACAAAAAGAATCGGACTTTGAAATATTGTACAATTAGCTTGTGAAGGAAATAAAAAATACAGGTGGACAAAAATAGAGGGATTGGGAATTCTATGTAGTGGTTCATAGTTATTTCCCAGAGTTCTTTTGTTGGGTATAGCTGGTTCAATTGGAGGTAATTTGGTTCATCTCATTTGTTGAAGAGGGCCATGTCCATCAGAATTGATCAACATACAGCATTGTTGTTGAAGTATATAATGATCTCCTGGTCCTGCTCATTTCACCTAGCATCAGTTTGATGAGGATTAAATGATGAGGAGTAAATTGTGGGGAGTAAACTGAGGTCTAAACAGAGATGGGTCAGTTCCTTTTCTCTCTCTCCTTCCTTCCCCAAAGTAACCAAGGGTGGGTTTGGCAGCAAATGAATTTGCTACTTAATGCTGTATGGAAACATAGTCTTTATTGATTAGAATGGAAACACTGGAGAGCCGGTGGGCAAAATGGCTGCATGGTACAAGGCCCATTTTGCAAAGAGTAGATTTTTGAGTTCTCTCTTTTATACAAGAGCACAATCATTTAGATGCAATGATGTAAGGAGGTTCAGGAGAGTGATGTAAATAAGATAAGGACTCTCTTGTTATCTTTTGGGGACAGACAGAAGTCTCTTCCCAAAAAGGAATTTCCTGATGCCATATGGTCTGAGAAGATTAGAATGGGGGATGTAAAACCCTGGCCAGTTCAGAGAGCCCAAACTAGTTTGACTACATCTTGTATCAAAGGTCCAAGTCCCAAAAGAAGTTGGAGATCAAACAAAGAATATCAAGGGGCTACCGCCCTCAACAAGTTCATGTAAGTCTCTCCAGGCCTTTCTGAAATCATCCTGTTGGTCATTTCTTATAGAACAATAATATTCCATAATATTCATATATCACTATTTATTCAGCCATTCTCCAATTGACTCAATTTCCAGTTTCTGGCCACTACAAAGAAGGCTGCCACAAACATTCTTGCACATACAGGTCCCTTTCCCTTCTTTAAAATCTCTTTGGGATATAAGCCCAGTAGTAACACTGCTGGGTCAAAGGGTATGCACAGTTTGATAACTTTTTGAGCATAGTTCCAAATTGCTCTCCAGAATGGCTGGATGTATTCACAATTCCACCAACAATGTATCAGTGTCCCTGTTTTCCCACATCCCCTTCAACATTCAGCATTCTTTTCCTGTCATCCTAGCCAATCTGACAGGTGTGTAGTGGTATCTCAGAGTTGTTTTAATTTGAATTTCTCTGATTAATAATGACTTGGAGCATCTTTTCATATGGCTAGAAAGTTTCAATTTCTTAATCCAAAAATTATCTGTTCATATCCTTTGACCATTTATCAATTGGAGAATGGCTTAATTTCTTATAAATTAGAGTCGATTCTCTTATGTTTTGGAAATGAGGCCTTTGTCAGAACCTTTGACTGTAAAAATGTTTCCCCAGTTTATTGTTTCCCTTCTAATCTTATTTGCATTAGTTTTGTTTGTACAAAAACTTCTCAATTTGATATAATCAAAATTTTCTATTTTGTGATCAATAATGATCTCTAGTTCTTCTTTGGACATAAATTCAGACCTCTTTCACAGGTCTGAGAGGTAAAATATCCTATGTTCCTCTAATTTATTTATAATCTCATCCTTTATGTCTAGGTCATGAACCTATTTTGACCTGATCTTGGTGTACGGTGTTAAGTGTGGGTTTCTGCCATACTAATTTCCAATTTTCACAGCAATTTTTGTCAAACATTGAGTTCTTATCCCAAAAGCTGGGGGTTTTGGGTTTGTCAAACACTAGATTATTAAAGCTATTGACTATTTTGTCCTTTGAACCTAACCTATTCCACTGATCAACTAGTCTATTTCTTAGCCAATACCAAATGGTTTTGGTAACCACTGCTTTATAATATAATTTTAGATCTGGTAAAGCTAGGCCATCTTCATTTGATTTTTTTTTCATTAATTCCCTTGAAATTCTTGACATTTTGTTTTTCCATATGAACTTTGTTGTTATTTTTTCTGGTTCATTAAAATAGTTTTTTGGGAGTCTGATTGCTATCAGCTTCAGACTTTTAACACTAACCAGCTGTGTGATCCTGGTAAAGCTACTCAACCCCAATTGCCTTAAAAAAAAAAAAAAAAAAAAGAAAAGAAAAGAAAAAGAAAAAGAAAAAGGCCTGGTTCTGAATTGGGCAATTGGGTGGTATGGTAGATATAACACTGAGCTTAGAATTGGGAAAACTCATCTTTCTGACTTCAAATCTGACCTCAGATACTTATTAGCTATGTGATCCTGGAGAAGTCACTTTATCCTGTTTGAGTAAAATGAGCTGGAGACAGAAATGGCAAACTATTCCAGTTTCATGGAGAGTCTGATACAACTGAACAACTTGCATACATTGCTTAGTAAATCAATATCTTTGGAAGCTTAAACTTTTATTTCTTCCATTATTTCATATTTTACCTTCCGCAGATCTATGAACCTCAGAGTACTATTACCAGGTAAGAAAAAAAAATGCACATTTTAATGACTTTTGGTATATAATTCCAAATTACTTTCCAGAATGACTTGATTAATTCATACATCCACTGAATATCCTAATGTTCCCACCTTCTACTAATTGTTATTTTCATTCATGGATTTTTGGCAATTTCTTGGGAAAGACTTTTAATTTATATTTCTCTTATTAGTGATTTAAATATATATATATATATATATATATATATGTATATATATGTATATATATACATACATTTTTTTGTGTGTGTTTTTTTTTTTTTTTTTTTTTGAAAATGTCTGTTCCATGGAAGTTTCCAAAGGAAAAAATCCAAACGATCAAAAATATGTGAAAAAAAATGTTCTGAATAATTAATAGAGAAATGTAAAATTAAAAGTTTTAAAATTTTATATCATACCTATCAGTCTGGAAAAAACAAAAAAATGGAGGAATTAATAGGAAATAAAGCATATTATTTCATTATTGGTGGAGCTGTGAATTGGTCTAGCCATTCTGGAAAGCAACATCCTAGTACAGAATCATACTAAGTATTGATTGGAACATCAAAATATTCTTCTGGTTGCTTTATTTTCACTTTAGTGTATCTTCCAATCCACGGCTAAAGAGATTTTCCTAAAGCACAGACCTGATTATATTACTTGTACCTTGGTTAAATTCCAGGATTTCTTAGTATTCCCAGGATCAAAGAAACCTCAAATACTTACATTGGCTTTGAAGATCTTCCATAATCTAGCCTTTTTCTAATTTTTCCAGGTTTTTTTTTACCCTTTACTCTCCTCCATGTATTTCATAAACCAACAATATTAGTCCACTGCTGCTCCACACACAGAACATTGTGTTTTTGTACTAGCTGCCTCTCATGCTTGGAAAGCTCTCAGATTTTCTGCTCTGCTTCTGCTTCCCTGACTTCCTTCAAGACCATTCAAATTCCACGTTTTATAAGAGTTTCTCTATTCCTCCCCAAGTTTCTTCCTTTTGAGATTTTAAATTTATACTACACATAGTTATTTGAAGATCTCCTACCTCCTGTAGGATGTGAACTCCTTAAAGACAAGGAAAATATTTTGGTTTTCTTTGTATCCTGAATATTTAGGAAAGTGCTTGGCACATAGAAAGTGCCTAATTAGTTATTGGTATTATATAATGACTAATATTTATATAGTACTTTAAAATTTACAAAGTGCTTTATATATATAATTTCATTTGATCCTCACAATAACTTGTTTAAATAGATAGTCTTGTTATTTCCATTTCATAGTGAGGAAACTGAGACTGACGTGATATGGAAAGAGTGAGAAATATATATAGTACATAGAAGGCTGACCTTGGAGTTCAGAAAATTTGGCTCAGTTCCTGACCACAGAAAAAGTCATTTAACCTTTACCCCAGAGCAATTCTTTAAAGTTACAGACAAGTTGGTGATCAGTATTAATATTAAGAGTTTTTCAGTTTGTCAAGTACTAGATTGTTATAGTCATTGGCTATTTTGTTCTGTGAGCCTAACCTATTCCACTGATCAACTAGTCTATTTCTTAGCCAATACCAAATGGTTTTGATGACCATTGCTTTATAATATAGTTTTAGATCTGATATAGCTAGGCCACCTTCATTTGCTTTTCTCTTCATTAATCCTTTTGAAATTCTTGACCTTTTGTTCTTCCAGATGAATTGTTATTTTTTTCTAGTTGAGTAAAAGTTTCTTGGGAGTTTGGTATAGCACTAAATAAATAGATTAGTTTAGGGAGTATTGTCATCTTTATTATATTTTCTCCACCTATCCATGAGCACTTGATATTTTTCCAATTGCTTATATCTGACTTTATTTGTGTGGAAAGTGTTTTATAGTTTTGCTTATATAATTCCTGATTTTTTCCCTTGTCAGATAAATTCCCAAATATTTTATATTGTCAACAGTTATTTTAAATGGAATTTCTCTTTGTATCTCTTGCTGTTGGATTTTGTTACTGATGTATAAGAATGCTGATGATTTATGTGGATTTATTTTGTATCCTGCAACTTTGCTAAAATTGTGGATTATTTCTAATAGCTTTTTAGTTGATTCTCTGGGATTCTCTAAGTATACCATCATATCATCTGCAAAGAGTGATAATTTGGTTTCCTCATTACCTACTCTAATTTGTTTAACCTCTTTTTCTTCTCTTATTGCCAAGCTTATTCTCTCCTTGTAAATAAATAGCATTTCTAATACAATATTGAATAGCAATGGTGATAGTGGGCAACCTTGTTCACCCCTGATCTTATTGGTCTAAAACTATATTATAAAGCAACTGTCATCAAAACCATTTGGTACTGGCTAAGAAATGGAGAAGTTGATCAGCGGAATAATAGGTCAGGTTCACAGAACAAAATAGCCAATCACTATAGCAATCTAGTATTTAACAAACCCAAAGGCTTTACCTTTTGGGATAAGAATTCACTATTTGACAAAAACTGCTGGGTAAATTGGAAACTAGTATGGCAGAAAGTAGGCATAGACCCACACCTAACACTGTATATATACCAAGGTAAGGTTAAAATGGGTTCATGATCTAGACATAAAGAATGATACTATAAACAAATTAGAAAGAATATAGGATATTTTACCTCTCAGATTTGTGGAGGATAAAGGAATTTGTGACCAAAGAAGGACTAGAGATCATTATTGATCATAAAATAGATAATTTTGATTATATTAAGTTTAAAAGTTTTTGTACAAACAAAACTAAGATAAGATTAGAAGAGAAGCAATAAATTGAGAAAACATCTTTATATTCAAAGGATCTGATAAAGGCCTCATTTCTAAGATATATAGAGAATGGACTCAAATGTATAATAATTTAAGCCATTCTCCAATTGATAGTCAATGAATATGAACAATTTTCAGATGAAGAAATAGAAACTGTTTGTAGCCACATGAAAAGGTGCTCCAAATCATTATTATCAGAGAAATGCAAATTAAGACAACTCAGAGATATCACTACACACTTGTCAGATTGATGAAGAATACAGGAAAATATAATGACGAATGTTGGAGGGGATGTAGGAAAAACTGGGACACTGATACATTGTTGATGGAACTGTGAATGGATCCAACCATTCTGGAGAGCAGTTTGGAACTATGTTCAAAAAGTTATCAAACTGTGTATACCCTTTGATCTAGCAGTATTTCTACTGGGTTATATCCCAAAGAGATCTTAAAAGAGGGAAAGGGACCCATAAGTGCAAAAATGTTTGGGCAGCCTTCTTTGTAGTGACAGGAAGCTGGAAACTGAGTGGATGCCCATCAATTGGAGAATGGATGAATAAATTATGGTATATGGATGCTATAGAATACTATTGTTCTGTAAGAAACGACCAGCAGAATGATTTCAGGAAAGCTTGCAGAGACCTACATGAACTGATGCAAAGTAAAATGAGTAGAACCAGACACAGCAACAAGAAGACTATATTATATGATGATCAATTCTGATGGATGTGGCTCTCTTCAACATTGAGATGATTCAAACAGTTCCACTTGTGCAGTGATGAAGAGAACCACCTACACCCAGAGAACCATAGGAACAGAAGGTGCAATACATTATAACATTCTCACTCTTGTTATTTGCTTGCATTTTTTTCTGTTTTTCTTTTTCTTTCTTCTTGATCTGGTTTTTCTTGTGCAACCAGATAACTGTATAAATATGTATACATATATTGGATCTAACATGTATTTCAACATATTCAACATATGTTGGACTATCTGCCAGATGGGAGAAGGAGTAGAGGGAAGAAGGGGAAAATTTGCAACAAAAGGTTATGCAAGGGTCAATGTTGGGAAAATTAACCCATGCATATGCTTTGTAAATAAAAAGCATTTTCAATAAAAAAAAAAAAAGTAAAAGCTGAAGTTCTAAAATGAATAAAAAGTATTTCATATTAAAAAAAATACTAAAGAGTTTCCATATCTTCTGTGGGTCTAAAATGTTCAATCGTGATAAAAACAACTTCAAGCCAATAACCATTTTTTTTCCCCCTGAGGCTGGGGTTAAGTGACTTGCCCAGGGTCACACAGCTAGGAAGTGTTAAGTGTCTGAGACCATATTTGAACTCCGGTCCTCCTGAATTCAAGGCTGGTGCTCTATCCACTGCGCCATCTAGCTGCCCCCCAATAACCATTTATTAAAGAAAGTTCAATGCACCCCCAATTTCCCAACCCTTTAATGAATGGGACTTCAGATCTTCCTCACAATCTGAAATGCCCCTTTTCTCTAGGGCCTCAGTTTTATAGTGCTTACTACTAGGATGATACAGACAATAGTTAAATACAATACCTTACTAATTGACAGATCTATATCTTGACCCTATAGCTGGTAAAAGCTAGGCAGAGCTGATGATCATAGGATGGGCAGGATAAATATCACCCACTAGCTACTCATAGTTGTTTTCCCATGTTGTACCCAATGGAAAGGGATGATGAAGGACAGACGGATAATAAAAATAGCTGGGGGATTTTCCATATGATTAAGTCATTTCTGACAAGCTGGGCTTGGTTACTTGCTCATAGGGGGAAAAGGGTGGAAGTCCTCCAAGTGAACTTATATCCTATAGTTTGAAGTTTGGGGGTGGGGAGTCTAAGATAAAACCTTATCTAGTTATCCCTAATACAAGATATGCAAATATGTATTAATAAATGTTAGTAGGCACAAAAATAAAGTCAGATTTAAATAATTGGAAAGACATTAAGTGCTCTTGAAAAGGCCGAGTGAATATAATAAAGATGACAATACTCCCTAAACTAATCTATTTATTTAGTGCTATACCAATCAGACTCCCAAGAAATTATTTTAATGATCTAGAAAAAATAACAACAAAATTCATGTGGAAGAACAAAAGGTCAAGAATTTCAAAGGAATTAATGAAAAATAAATCAAATGAAGGTGGCCAGGGGCAGCTAGGTGGCGCAGTGGATAGAGAACCAGCCTTGAATGCAGGAGGACCTGAGTTCAAATCTGATCTCAGACACTTAATACTTCCTAGCTGTGTGACCCTGGGCAAGTCATTTAACCCCAGCCTCAGGGGGGAAAAAAAAAAATGAAGGTGGCCTAGCTATACCTGATCTAAAACTATATTATAAAGCAGCAGTCACCAAAACCATTTGGTATTGGCTAAGAAATAGACTAGTTGATCAGTGGAACAGATTAGGTGCACAGGACAAAATAGGGCACAACTATAGCAATCTAGTGTTTGACAAACTCAAAGATACTAACTTTAGGGATAAGAATTCATTATTTGAAAAAAACTGTTGAGAAAACTGGAAATTAGTATGGCAGAAATTAGATATGGACCCACACTTAACACCATATACCAAGATAAGATCAAGATGGGTCCATGATTTAGGCATAAAGAATGAGATCATAAATAGATTAGAGGAACAGAGGATAATCTCCCTCTCAGACTTGTGGAGGAGGAAGGAATTTATGACCAAAGGAGAACTAGAGATCATTATTGATCACAAAATAGAAGATTTCGATTACATCAAATTAAAAAGCTTTTGTACAAACAAAACTAATGCAAACAAGATTAAAAGGGAAGTAACAAATTGGGAAAACATTTTTGCAGTTAAAGGTTCTGATAAAGGCCTCATTTCCAAAATATGTAGAGAACTGACTCTTTTATAAGAAATCAAATCATTCTCCAATTGATAAATGGTCAAGGGATATGAACAGACAATTTTCAGATGATGAAATTGAAACTATTTCCAATAATATGAAAGAGTGTTCCAAATCACTACTGATCAGAGAAATGCAAATTAAGACAACTCTGAGATACCACTACACACCTGTCAGATTGGCTAAGATGACAGGAAAAAATAATGATGAATGTTGGAGGGGATGTGGGAAAACTGGGTCACTGATGCATTGTTGGTGGAGTTGTGAAAGAATCCAACCATTCTGGAGAGCAATTTGGAACTATGCCCAAAAAGTTATCAAACTGTGCAAACCCTTTGATCCAACAGTACTACTACTGGGCTTATATCCCAAAGAAATACTAAAGAAGGAAAAGGGACCTGTATGTGCCAAAATGTTTATGTCAGCCCTTTTTGTAGTGGCTAGAAATTGGAAAATGAATGGATACCCATCAATTGGAGAATGGTTGGGTAAATTATGGTATATGAATGTTATGGAATATTATTGCGCTATAAGAAATGACCAGCAGGATGAATACAGAGAGGCTTGGAGAGACTTACATGAACTGGTGCTGAGTGAAATGAGCAGAACCAGATCATTATACACTTCAAAAACGATACTGTATGAAGATGTATTCTGATTGAAGTGGATATCTTCAATATAGAGAAGATCTAATTCAGTTCCAGTTGATCAATGACGGACAGAAACAGCTATACCCAAAGAAGGAACACTGGGAATTGAGTGTAAACTGTTTGCACTACTGTCTATCTACCCAAGTTACTTTTACCTTTGGAATCCAATTCTTATCGTGCAATAAGAAATTTGGTTTTACACACATATATTGTATCTAGGATATACTGTAACACATTTAACATGTATGGGATTGCCTGTCATCTAAGGGAGGAAGTAAGGGAGGGAGGGGAAAATCTGGAAAAGAAGTGAATACAAGGGATAATGTTGTAAAAAAATTACCCATGTACTGTCAAAAAAATTATATTTATAAAATTAATTAAAAAAAATAAATGTTAGTAGGCAAGCATAACAGGAATAAATACTACCCCTACAGAATCATACTAGACTGAATACTGATTAGGGAAAAAAATAATGGTTAAATTAATCATCTGACATATTTTCATATAAGGATAAAATTATTGGTCCAATGATTAGAAGGCAAACTTGGAAATTATCTTTGCTAAAAGTTCATCTGATATCTATTGTCTGTTCTCATTCTACATTATTGATTATTGATTCAAATTTATAAGAATAGTCAAGGTATATGAGCAGACTTTTTCAAAGGTAGAAAGTTCCTATGAAAAAAGTGCTGTAAATCGCTAGAAAAATGTAGATAAAAATGACTCAGATTCTACCTCACATCTAAAAAACTGGAACAAAAAAATGAAAAATGTTCATTTTTTTTGTACCTATATTGCTGGCATATAGTAGATATGAACAGTATGAAAATAGGTAAATTAATAATTATTATTATATAATTATATACAATAAGATATTTGCGGAATTATGAACTGGTCTAATGATCTAGTGATTCTAGAAAGTAATTTAGAACTAAGCTCAAAACATTGTTAACTATAAGACTGATTTATATAATAACTACAAGTGTAAAGACAAAACTTTGAAAGACTCATCAATTTTGATCAATGCAAGAATTAACTAGATTTATAAAAGAAAAATGAAACATGCTACTCATCAAATTTGATAAATTCAAATTGCAAAATGATCAATACATTTTTGGATATGTCTAATACTCAATGTACGATTTGAGAATTTGTATTTGTTAAAAAAATTTTTTTTAGTCTGGTAAAGTTGTGAGGGAAAGAAGGAATGATTAACACAACACAGACACAGACACACAATTAAACAGATTATCTTTTAAAATCCATAAAGAACAGAAGGCATCAGAGATATACAGGATAGCATTTAAAAGTTACACATTGAATTTAATATGTTCTCATAAAGAAATGTAATAGATTGACAGTTTCATGTACAATCCTCTTTTTTTGTTTTACTATGTTATGAAGTGCTCATTTCAGTTGGAGGTGAACATCAGAATAAAAAAATACAAAGAAAAAAAAAATCGATAGGTCCATTCAATCCTTTCCTCCCCATTTCCATCCCCACATATACAAATAAACACATTCAAAGACTTGCAAAGAATAGCATGTATAAAATCTGTATCACTATTTACCCTTTTAGGACAATCTTTTGATCTCTCTGGCTCCTTTCTTCCCTGTAAAAGACAGGGATTACAATGAACTCAATTCATTAGGCATTTATTAACTGCTTACTTATGTACAAGACTACTGAGTTAAATTATGTATACTATCAAATTTCTAAGTTCCCTTGCAATCTTTAGTATTCTATGAACTCCTCTTTGCCAAAATTTCTTCCCCTTTGGAGACAGCACTTCAAGAAAGATTTTAAAAGTAATCTCACAAAGTGTTCCCACTTCCTTTTCACAAACAAAATAGATGTAGGTAGTTCCAAAATTGATATGCAATATTACCTCTGAAAACTTGCCAATGGACAATCCAGGAAATCAGTATTTACAGATTTCTATCTTATTTGGAACTGGCTAAACTGTGATGGAAAAATAATTTCCAGTTATGATCTATTTCCACATTTCAATTATCACTTCCTATTCATTCTTTCTAAGTAATTGAAATTTTTTTTTAAAATGTGATTTAATAAATGGAGATCCCAACAAAGTATTTCTTAATCTTCTGCCAACTGGAAGCATCAAGCAGTTCTGATTTGCTCAGGATCATGGAGCTTGTCTGTGTAAGATGCAGCGCTTGAAGTTTAGGTATTCCTTAACACTATGTCACAAGCTGTTTACCCGCTACACTATTTGGTTTTATGTACACATACACATACAAGCATGTATATATACACACATATATATGTACATATAAAATTTTTTTCATAGTTCTTTACACATTCATCTGATTACCCCAGTAATCTTATGGGGGTCCTGAGAATATTATCTCTATTTTACAGGTGAATAGACAACTTTGAGAAGTTATTAACACCATTTCTTGCAGCCTAATTCCATGTTTACATTTGCTCAATCAACAGGCATTTAAATATCTACTACGTGCCAGTAGTATAGGTACAAAATCTTTTCCTTTCTAATTTCCTCTATTAAGGTTTGAATTGGATTTTTTTTTTTTTGCATAATTTACCAAATTAAAATTCCCTCCAATGACTTTTGAAGATTTTCCACATGTTTATATGAACTACTATCATTCTTAACATTTCCTCTGTGGAAATGGATCAAACCTAGGGTTATAGTAGAGTAATGAACATCAGGTGTGGAATAAGGCTATCAAGATGTATTCAATGTATCTGGTTTATGTTGCTTAATTGTTCTTCCTTGTTACAAGGAAAGTACATAGTTCTATAGATTTAGATTTTAAAATCTTTTAAATCTAAACTATAGAATTAGACCCTAAAAATCCTTTACATCAACCTCCACATTTTACAGATGAGTAATCTGAAGCTCAGAGTTTAAGTGACTTGCACTTGCACAAGTCTTACACTAAAGTAGTAGAGTGGGATTCAAAGCTAGGTTCCTTAGATACAAAAGCCTGTCTTTTCCATTACACTGCAGTAGGTGGGTATAGTGATTTTTGCATAGCAAAGATGGAAAAGAAAAAAAGCATCAAACCCCATAAAGTTTCCTTTAACTAGCAAAAGTATAGGCCACTGCTTGTCATTCTCATACTGATCCCTCTTTATATTGTCCTTGATCCTTTGCCAAAAGGAGATTGTGGGTGTCTTCAGTGTTTCTCAGAAGCAACAAATGGAACTAGGGTAATCCTGATGGTTGCAATTAACTTATTCTTCTCTACCCTGGAATAAATATGTTCTCCCTTGACTCTAGTATTAATCTGAGTATGACGTGAATAATCTATCATTTATATAAAGAGAATAGAGAAAACACCAACAAACTAGGATGATGCTGGCATAGAAAATCTGTTTAATAAATATACATCTTAAAAATACCAAAACATTACCAACAAAATACACATAATATACACAATTTACAAGAGGCTATAATCATCATTGACAAGGTGATAGGATCAGAAGCCAATTCTTTTAGCAATGTTCAAATTTTTTCTTTCAGTTCTTCTTACTATTAATGATCACAGAAAGCAGCTATGGTAAGCCATTAGAATCCATGGTTAGAAAGTCAGCAAAATACTTGGTAACTAACAAACATGCAATTCTTTTGAGCAAACCAAATATTGAAAATTTCTTCAAAAACCTCAAAAATTTCTTCAAAAAACTCCTTAAGAAATTTTCTTCGAATTTCCAATCTTCTTTCTTATACCATGCCAAGAATTCACCACAAGAAGATACAAGATATTTTATAATAATGTGTTTCAGAACAACTTATATCACTATTTGTGCATTTTTTGTGTTTTAAATTTTTTTTAAAAAAATAAAATTATCTTTTTATACAAATTATACAAAGTAGAGCTTCATGCTCTTTCAATTATGTTCAGTTCATAATGCTAGCCGTTGGCCTCCAATCACACAGTCATCATAGAGCAACTAAAAGAGGAAAAAAAAACAAGTTAATATCTGGAGCTTCAAAGGAAGAGCTCAATAATTCTTGGGCTTCTTTCTGCATTATACAGTTTTTTAAAAATATAAATATATTTTCCTTTAAAAGGGGCAGATTAAATCAAGAGATAGTTATAAAATAAAATTATCTTAGGACATGGGTGAATCTTTTTTGACATTTTTATAAGTAGATATTTAAGAGAAAAGAATTAAGAGCTACTATGCTCAAAGGGTAGAAGAAGGAAGACATATATCTATAGCTGGAAGAACTCTGAAGGTTCATTCTATAGCACAAGGAATTAAGGCCCAGAAAGGGCCTTGACTTGACAAAGATAAGATACATAACATATAGCAGAAATAGGATTTGAACCCAGATTCTTTGTAAATGTTGTAATAGTACTTACTTCATCCTCTGTGAATTCTGACTCTGTGTCATAGCTCTCTTCATCTTCACTCTCTGGAAGAGTTTGCAAGTTTTCCATGGTCAGCTGCCCCAAAAGCTTTTGAATAGTAGTATTCTCTCTGCCCCAAGTGAGTTGATATGGAGAGTAACCCTGGTAAGTTACTTTGTTGACATCAGCCCCACACCTCAAAAGGAGTGATACCAGTTCAGGATTCTGCAAGTCTACAGCAAGATGGAGGGCAGTTCGGCCATTACAGGGCTCCTATAATCCAAGAAAATTAGATGTTTAAAATCTATATATGAAATATATACATGATGAGTGGGAGGGCTTGACCATAAGCACTACAAAAAACTTATACATCCTTGCCCCACAACCATTTAAAAAGTATTATAATCACCTGAGCATTGACATCAGCTCCCAAGGATACCAAATGTTCTACTACTGCTAAGTAGCCATGGATGGAAGCCAAATGGAGGCACGTGTGACCTACAAAAATAGCAAAGGAAATTATATATAATCATTCACATTAATCCTATCATTTCCTACTACTTCCAAAAAAGAGCCTTTTCATCTCACTTTTAGGTTAGGTAATGTTTCCTGAACAAAATTAAACTGATAAAAGAGTCACAAATGACATTTTAAAAAGTGTCTCAAATTTTTAGATATTAGGCAAAATCTTCCCCAATCTAGAAATTCTGTATTAAGCTAGTTAAAGTAAACTAGGTCTAACATACCCTTTCTTAAGATCACTTACTGCCTTTTGAAGAATGAGAGAATGACTGGAGATACAGTCTTACCATTGTAGTTTGTAGACTGTAACACTGAGAGGAGGTCCTGGGTTTGGCAATATTGGGTAAGCACTCCTATACCAGCCAGGCAGCCCTGCTCACAAGCAAGGTGCAGAGGTGTATTCCCTTGAAAGTCCCTGAGCTCTGGGTCACAGCCAGTTTTTAGGAGTGTCTCAGCAATCCCTGGCTGTTTGGTGATCACTGCCAAGTGAAGGGGAGTCTACAAACCAAAGAAAGAAAACAGATAAATCACAGGTCACACAAAAACATTTTAGGATTCCCTTAAAAACGAACACTCTCCTAGATTTAGGGATTGTCAATTCTGCCTTATTAAAATCAAAGGTATAATCCAAAACCCATGGAGAAATCTCTTACACTCTAGTGTTATCGTAGCACTTCTTTCAGGGACCTGGGTTCAAATCTTGGGTTTGCCACATTTCATTAAGGCCTTTCAGTTTCCTCATCTATAAAATGAAGGCCTTTGTAATACTTTCCCCGTGTAAATCTAACCCAAGCAAGTGATTAACTGAATAACTTTAAGTGATAAATTATGCTATCCTAGATCATAACCAACATACCTGTTGATACAAATGAGGCCAAAGAGGTGTCCCTCTAAAATGGAGTGGTAAGGGGACTCACCTGTTGCAGATTGTTCTGGGAGTTGAGGAAAGCCAAGTCCCCTCCCACTTGTCGGATTATTTCCAAAGTCAAGGTCTTCTCTTCGTGAATGATGGCCAAGTGGAGAAACCTGAAGCAGCACCGCAGGACAACAAAAGGAAAAAAAATAACTGTGATGCCCAGCAGGATTGTGAGAAGCTGCAAGGGCGAAGGAGGAAGGAGCATTGCGCAAAGTTGGGGTTTCTGAAGGCCGTGGCCGGTGTTTTCCGCGAGGTTATTAAGAGCTGAGTGTTCCTGGCACTACCCCAGGGACTTTCCGGGCCCTCCCCTACCCATCCCGGGCTGGCGCCGGCTCGGCCCCGCCCCTCCTTCCCCAACTACTGGAACGCCCAGTACTTCCCCCCTCCCAGCAGCCGCCTGAAGCGCCCCGGGAGCCCGGCCAAACCCGGCAGAAAGTCCCAGTGCGTTTCTCCCCTCCCCCAAGTTACCTTATGCAACCTGGGACTTTATGCTGCCCCACCCCGGCGGCTCCGCAGAGCTCGGGTCCCAAACACCAAAGATCTCGCACGATTTTAAAGAAAAGCCGTATGGAGCAAAGCAAATAAAGTTACATTTGCTCGTTGGTGGGGGCAGGGCGGGATAAGATTTGACTCCTAGGCTCCGTTTTCGTGCAGTGCGCAAATGCTAGTCATGCGCTTTCTGGCATTCTCTTGCAGCTACATGGTTATTTCTGCGACTCTCGAGTTGCACCGAACACTATCCTGTGTATCTTCCTTCTCATCCCCCTCCACACTGCCTCCCCCCGCCGCCATTTCATCCCTAGAGTAGCTAGCAGCCTGGGCATATTTCGCGGCACTTACGTGTCTCCGTCCTCGGTGATCTGTAGTTTCCAAGACTCTTGGGGTGGCCCGACATGCGCTTCCTGAGGCTGAATCCTTATCTCCTTCAGCTCTTTCACCATCAGCTCATATTCCTCATCTTTCATCGAGTCCAGGCCACTATCATGACGATCATCCAAAAGCCGTTCCTTTTTGAGCCCGTCCCGGGGGCCTTCCATGCTATGCTCCTGGGGGTTCTCCTCCTGAGACTGCCTCAAAATGTGAAACATGGCGCTGCTCAAAACCTACTAGCTTCGTCTCTTAACTAGGCTCCAAACAGACAGCGAGCGCAGGGAGGGACCGAAGCAAGGAGAAGGGGCGGCTCCTCTGTTTGCTCTTCTGGCAGCACAGGAACAGCCTAACCGCCAGTCGAACAACTGAAGTAGAGCTCGAGGCGCCGCTGACCTATATGCACAGGCAGGGGATTTCTCAGGGGCGGAGTTAGGTTCAGGGAATTTCCAAGCCAGTCAGAGCAGAAAGAGAGAACTAGTCTAGTCCTGCCTAGGGAGGGGGGGTAGAGCGGGGAGGAAGAGAAGCCTAAAGCCAGTGTGATGGTTCAACAGAGAAACTCCCCAGGATGAACCTCTGGAGTCATAAACAGGGAACTTTTTAAATGAATGTTTAAGATGCTGGAAAGTCCTCCCTGCAAGTACCCTCCTCCCTCCTTCCTCTCCTTTCTCCCTCCCCCCCTCCCCCCGCATTTCCCTGCTGCCTTGCCTCCTCCAGTCTTGCAAGTGTGCAAAATACCTTGCTTCTCCTTCCTAGGCATATATTCTCCGCGCTCCCCCCTCCCCCAGGATTTTCCATTATCAACTTTACATTGGATGCTCTCAGTTATCCCAAACTTCCAACAGTTCAGGAATGAATAAATCATGAAATGAGTTATCCCCCTTATCCCGCCCCCTCAGCATTTAAGTGTTTACTAGTGCAAAAGAACAAGGCTAAATGGAAAAGCGTATTGTCTCTACATTATTCAAATTGTTAATAGGTAGTAGATTTCAAGTAGATTTCAAGTGTGACATTAAAAGCTTCAGTCCTTAGAGTAGAGCTAATTTTTAATGATTTCAAGGTAGCCCATCCAAGGAATTTGCTGAATCAAGCAGGTTGCTGCTTTAAAAGGAAATCGTTTAAAGAAGATGGAAATTATGGTTGCATGCAGGTATCCACGCCACCAGATTTCCTCTGTGTGAAAAGTGTTGTCTAGTGGTTGGAATGGGACAGGAATCTGTCCATTTCTCTGTTTGCTACCTCCGTTGCAGTACAGAGCCCACTGATTCCTTACTTTTCTCATCTTCCTACTTAGAAATACTAACAAAGAGTTAAAAATTAGATGCTTTGGGATTTTCAAATGAAAAATACTTCTTGTTATCTGATAGAATTTGCACAAGAATTAGGTACAAGAGGAATAAAACTGATAAACTTTCTTCAATGCTAATAACTTATTGAGTTATACTTCAGTGTACATTAAACTGTTAAGTATGAGATAGTAATCAAGTCAAGTGCTTAGGGCCCCTTTATTTATTTTTTGAAGCGAAGTTTGTAAATAGCATGAAAACTGACCAACAAAACAAACCAAAGGTGGTCAACTATGTGCCTTAAATTATGCTTTTGCAAATCCAGATCAATTATTTTCTTTAGCAACAGCCTTTTATAGTTTAATTACTCCATGTAATACTTTTGTTTAACTGTGTAAAAAGCATGGGGGGGAAGGGGAAGAACAGTTGTTAGGGAAGGTATAATTCAAAGAATGACAGATGTCTGTGAAAAACTTGAGGCCTAAATGTATGTTAATCAGGATCCTGAGCGCCAAGGCTTTGGGTTTCCTGCTTCTCTTCTGGGGTAAGGGAAGGCATTTGGGGCAGAAATGCCAGAATTAGCACCATCATCTGCTTCGTATTTACAGATTCCTCTTCTCCAGCCCATTTCACCTCCTCATCCACAAAGCAGTTTCCCCTTGTCTCAAATGAATTTCCTCTTTGGTGCCCCTGCACATGAATCACATAAGATTAGTCAAAATTTTAGTGACCAATGCCTGGTGTGCCAATCCCTTACCTTTTCCATTCTTTCCCTCAAATAATTTACAATTTCTAATTTCTTTTTCCCTTCACTTATAAATGACTTAAATATTTTATCTCACATTTCACAAATTGCAATTTATCTTAAGAAATCTCAGTCCCTGTGCTCCTAAATAATTTAACAAACTGATAGTGAGTTGGACAAGGTCACTCTTTTTCCTCCTTGCCACAAGAGGATCATCTACATATTGTAAGACTTTTAACAGTAAGAAATTTATCCTAGAACACAATTCTTATATAGCCAAATAGATGTTCCATAAATTGAATATTATACCAATCATTTGCTTTTAAAATACCCAATACACAGAAAAATCCCAAACTACATATTGTCCATAACAAAAACATTTTCAAAAGGACAAAGGCAAAAACTATTATCTTTGGAGTCCCTTTAAATAATTGGTATCAATACAGTTAATTAAAATTTCCTATTTTCACATAAAAGAATCTGAAAAGTTCTTAAAAACATTAATTAAACTTTTAAAAAATAATCCTCTCAAACTATATATCACATTTCTGACCATATTCTTTAAACACAAAAACTATTATGTATCTAAAGAAACAAATGTTCAATCAATTAACATCTTGTAATTGTCCCTTTGCCTGTCCCTTTAAATTAGTTTACTTTCTTCAGCCAAAAGCAGCTGCAACTTTCCACTGCTGCTCTTCCCCTGCAAAAACACATCCCATCTCACAGCCATCTCTCTGTGACTACCCTTTCCAACCACTTCCTTCTTTTTCCCACTGATTTCTTCTTGAAATCATTTGCTCCCACTAATCAATCCTTCTTAAATCACCTTCATTCTCCTGTCCCATCTCTCTGTCTCTTTCCTCCTAATGCCAACTTGCTCAAACCTTCTCCTACATACTTTAAACACTCCCCAACCAATAACGCTTCTGTCTAGATGCTCCATTTAAACTATTAATTGCTTATTAATCAATCTCTCTTGTCCCTTTTCTTTAAATCACCTTTTAAAAAAACAAACAAAAAAACTTTAAACTTCAAGGTTCACAATTAATTTTGAATCAAATTTCATAAAACTTATAATATAGTTTACAAATTACTCAATATTTTAAAAAAGCAATATACCATTTAAGTAGGGAGATATAAATACGACCTTCCCTAAGGTAAGCTACTGGCATTTTGTTTAATATCTATATTTTAATTTGAAATCCAACCAAACAATAAGGCAAAAAAAAAGTTTTTTTCTTCAATTGTAAAGGCCACAATATTCAAACAATTCTTAAGATTTTATACTCAGAATAAATCTAACATGTACAAGGCAACAGTAAAATAATTTCCCCCAATTTCAAAATTATAGTACCTCTTTAAAATATAGTAAGTTCCCCAAAACTCTTAATCAAATGTTGCAGACAATTACCAGTTTAGCCTTCTTAAACTTTCTGTTCTCTAATTCCATGAAAGCAAACTTACTAATAATGATTTTTCTTTCTTCTCCTGGAAAAATTTTTTTTCTTTTCTTTTTAGAAGTATGCCTAGTTTTCCCACAGGTCCAACTGGTCAGATAGCCCCCCGGGTTTAGCTATTTACCTCTCTTACTCTATTTCTCTATTTTTATTCCTCCTTTCCAATATCTGCAACTTCTTGTTTCCAATTTTAACACACATACCAATTTAAAGTTATTTTAAAATTAACCAGTACTTTAGTTTGTGAAATTTCCTAAAATTTATCTAGATATTCCATTCAAACTTCTATTTTTTAGTAAGCCAGGAAAGAGTTAAGCGCCAATCCTTGCTTTACCTTGAATTTTTTTTTTTTTTTTTTTTTTTTGGGCAATATTCTCACAAGCCCAAGTTCTGATAACAGGACTCCTCGTTTACAGGAGCTTTTAAAGTGGTAGATAGCATACTGCTCTTCTATTTTTTCAAAACTTTGCAAACTTTCAATTTTTGTTTTTATTTTTTCCCTTCTCTCCCTCCTCCCCCTTCTCCCCACAAAGCTGAAGCTATTAGATAGAGGTAGAGGGAGAGAGAGAAAAATATTTTTCAAACTTCTTTTCTTACCTAAGCCACTTTGAAAGAATTACTACTGTGAATGAATTCCAATTCACAATTCAGCCTGATATTTTTCTAAGCCTGCAACACAAAGGCTGAATTCTTCTCTCTTATGAACTTGCTAACTTTTTAACACAGAACAAAAAATGCAAAACAGACAAACACACACAGTTTGGGGCCAGTCCAGGTTTTCAGGGAAGGTCCTCCCTCCCCCTTTGCAACCACCTGAGAGCTTTCTTAGGAAGTCCTTTCCTTGGGAATTAATGCAGTCCCAACACAAAAACAAATTTAGGAGGGCTAATGCCTCGGGGTCTCCTTTGACCCAGCCAATAGACCCCCAGATTTCCAAGGGCAAGTACCTTGAGTTTGTAAGTGTATATATCTTTCAAGCTTGAAAGGACTAGCCATCAGGATTCTACTTCCTTCAATATTCAATCTTGAATTTTGCTTTCCACTGAGTATCTCCACCTCAGGTCATTGTCTAAGAGGGAGGGAGGCTGCACACCTAGAGCCAGAGACCATGGAGAAAACTGCTCCATGGACGCCTGTCCCTGTCCCCATCCTGGAGAGTCCCCAACTGTTTGGGACAAAAAGACCTACCCAAATTGACTACTCAGAAATCACTCATAGAAAGCAGACTTATTTATTAGAATCTCGAGAAGCAGACTTCATCCTGGTCTGTGAGCCAAATTTCACAGCAGAATAGGGCCAGAGCCCTGAAAATGCTTACAGCTTTTATACATTTCAAACAAAGAACCTCCAAAATCCCGCCCTCTATATATTGTGATTGGTCACATAAGTTTACTGTTCCCCTAGTTGGTCAGTGGGATGTAGTAGATAAGGTGATATACAGCCACGTAAGCCCTTTGTTGGACTATGGAATGTAGTCCAGGCCTTATCTAAAATCATGTGACTCTGGAGAAGCCGAAACTGAGGCCTTATAGGCTTGATCTACTTCAACTAACAGTCTCTGATCAATATGTGCTATAAGTTCTTCACCTTTTCCCACACAGGGGAAATAACATCTATACAAAAATATCCAAAATATATATAAAGTAACTAAGGGTCACAAGCAAGAGGGCTATCAAGTGTAGCTTTCCTGGAGGAGGTCTTCTTAGCCAGCATTTTAATTTAAGTTTTACAAAGCTCTTTACAGATATTACCTCATTTTATCCTTATAGTATTGAGGTTGGGAAGGGATCCCAAAAGATTGGAGGTTGCAGACTGGTGTCACATTGAGGGTCACAGACTGGTGCCATATTGGAGGTCACAGACTAGTGCCACGAAGTGTCTCAAAAGAATTTGCAGGCTTGAACCCATAACCAAGTCAAGGGACAAAGTTTATTTTAATTTTTTTTTTCTGAGGTAATTAGGGTTAAGTGACTTGCCCAGGGTCACACAGCCAGGAATTATTAAGTTTCTGAGGCCAGATTTGAATTGTAAGCCCTCCTGACTTCAGGGCCAGGGCTAGTGCTCTATCCACTGCACTATCTAGCTGCCCCAGTTTATTGTAATTGTAATGCCAATTGAAGCAAGCACAGATTTTAGCATGGAATCTGAAGCAAGAAGACAAATTTATTCAGTTCACATCATTGATATGCTAATTTTATGGCCTAGAGGTGGAATTTAGGAGGGGTTTCTGGAATGTGGTTATCACTGACCAGTAGACCTAGTATATCTTAAACCCAGAAGACTTTAGAATCATTTACAAGCAAGATTGTTAGAACCATAGCATCCTAAGGTTAGAGAGTCTCAGGATCACTAAATATCATTCCCAAAGTTTAAAGGAACAAATATTATTATATTCCTAGGCTAGAAGACTTTTATAGTAATTGACAGAACAATAGCATTGATAAGGTCTAGATTTAGGGAACCAAAATGAGATTAGGGTTTTTGGTTGCTAGGGAGTTAAATGATATGGTCTAGTGGCAAGTTTGGGGTTCAGGGAACCAAATGGAGAGGTTTGGCTTCCCTGTATCCCCTTGGGATTCGGCACAAGGGTAGGGAGTTTTGGGGAACTCCCTTCTAGTGGTGCAGAGATTCTATCAAATTCATCCTCACAGTTTTGCAAGTAGGGTCCCCAGAGATATGACTACCACTCCCACAGATTCTAAGGTATCCTTTGGGTTGCATGTTTCTAGGACTTACAAATCCCTATCAGTATGTTTCCTATTAATGATCACTCTAGAGACACAATTAGCTCAAAGAAAAGATATTAAAATGGCATAATAAGAACTACAGCTACAAAACATTCCCTTCATGAACCTGTGGCACACTTGGCTACAATTATAGATCAAGATTCCCATGAAAAGACTCCTCCTCCTTTTATTCCTCTTTTTTATTATTAGGAGATAATCCTGTTTTCCAGAGCTAAAGCCTAGCAAGCAAGCTTTGCCTTGAGCTTTTCATTATAATTATCCTTTGTACTCAGCCACAATGATGATCTCAGCCACAACAAAATCCCAGAATTATTTCATGCCAACACCAGGTAGTCTCTAAGCTTAGATAAACACCTATAGTACCTGTGTTGTGGTCATGAAGTCTTGCTATAAATCAAACTTGTCCCATTGTTGCTGTTACTCCTTTATTGTCAGAATACAATTCACAGTATACATTGATATTGGTATTGAGATTTGTCCACACTACATGTATCTAGTTTCCCCTTCTCCAACGGAATAAAGAAAACTTTTTGCTTATAACCATTGTTAGATCTTTTGTTTTGTTTTATTTTATTTTTAGAGTTAATTGTGGTTTTGATAACCTGTGTAAGCTCTATTTTTGTTTGTTTGTTTAGAGTTAACAGTAATTGCAGAGCTGCTGTGATAGCTCTTTGGTCATTTTTAAGAGAACAATAGGAAGAAGGTACATAAATGAAGAGGACACTGACAATTTGATACACTTGTAGGGATAATACATAACCAATGCAATTTATGCTTTTAGTACTACAGGATCTTGATATACTTTCTTTATGGAACTTTCTCCTCTCCTTACCCCCCACATTCATCTATAGCTGGATGCTCAGGTATTGCTTGTCTCCAGAGTGACTCTTAGTTGTCAAGGATAGCTTTTTTTTTTTTTTTTTTTTTTTTTTTTTTTTTGCTTTTTTTTTTTAGTTTACAGCATGCTCTCTTTTTGACTCTCCCATTGCCTTGTCTGTGGAGATTATATAATATCTCTTCTCTTTGCTGGGTACATCTCAACTATGTTTCAAACTCTTTTGAACTGATAAACTTTCTTTCTTTCTTTCTTTTTTTTTTTTTTTTTTTTTTTCCCTGAGGCTGGGTTTAAGTGACTTGCCCAGGGTCATACAGCTAGGAAGTGTTAAGTGTCTGAGACCAGATTTGAACTCAAGTCCTCCTGAATTCAAGGCTGGTGCTCTATCCACTGCGCCACCTAGCTGCCCCCTTGATAAACTTTCAAATTGCTGGATGTGATGAAGTATTTCTTCAGCTAGATGACTCTTCCATGAAATCAGTTCTTGGAATTCTTTCTTCACTGTTGGCTCCTAATCTGAATTAGCTCTTAATATCCAACTGCATCATTTAGGAGTCACAGGGATGATATAGAAGGGATGACCAATTATTATTTGTTAGGCATTTTCCACTTCTGATTCAGAAAGATATTCACACTAAACAAACAGATTAAAATTCATTATTCTGTGATCACTTTACTTCTTGTACTGGGTTGGCAACTTAGATCAGACCAATTAAAATTTTGTCCTTGAGACAAAATTCAAGAGTTTATAGAAATTTCTTGATGTTCTTGTAGCTTCCTTTATCTTTTATCCTTTGTGTTTCTCCTTATGCATTTCTTTTTTAAAAAAACAGTATTATTTATTTTTCCCCCCAGCTACATTTCAAGAAATTTTTTAGTATTCATTATTACCAGATTTTGAGTTCTGAATTTTTTTCTCTCTCCCTCCCCTTTTCTAAAGATGGGAGGCAAGTTTGATGTAGTGAAAGAAGACACATATCAAAAGGAAAGAAAAACCATGAGAAAGAATAAAGTGAATGAAAAAAAAAGTTTCAATCTGCATTCAGAGTCCATCAGTTCTTTATCTGGATGTGGATAGCACTTTCTTTTGTGAGTCCTTTGTACTTGTTTTAGATCATTGTATTGTGAAAAGAACTGAGTAATTCATAGTTCCTACAATTTTTGCTGGCATTGCGTGCAATATTTTCCTGATTCTCCTTCTTTCATTTTGAATCAATTCATGCCAGTCTTTCCAGGTTTTTTGGAAATCTGTTAATCATTTCTTATTGCACAATAGTATTCTATTACTTTCATATATCACAGTTTGATTAGCCATTCCTTAATTAATAAGCCTTCCCTCAATTTACAATATTTTGTTACCACGAAAAGAGCTGCTATAAATATTTTTTGCACATATAGTTTCTTTTTTCTTCTTTAATGACCTCTTTGAGATACACACTATTGCTAGATCAAAGGGTGCAAAGTTTGAGCATCGTTCCATTTTGTTCTTCAGAATGGTTGGATCAGTTTACAACTCCACCAATAGTGCATTAGTGGCCCAATGTTCCCATATCCTCTCCAACATTTATTTATTTTTGTCATATCAGCCAATCTGCTAGATATATAGTGGTATCTCAGAATTGTTTTAATTTGCATTTCTCTAATCAAAAGTGATTTAGAATATTTATTCATATAATTATAGAAAGCTTTGATTTTTTTCATCTAAAAACTGTTTATGTCCTTTGATCATTTATCAATTGAGGAATGACTTATATTCTTGTAAATTTGACTTAGTTCTTCTTATATTTGAGAAATGAAACCTTTATCATTAACACTTGCTCAAATCTTTTGCATTAATATTCTTTAGGCCAAAATTAAAACCCCAAGGAATATTGTAGCTAAATTTTAGAACTATTGGACCAAGGAAAAGCAGCCAGAAAGAAACAATTCAAATACCGAGGTGCCAAAATAAGGATTACTCAGGACCTAGTAGCTTCCACTTTAAAGGATCTAAGGGCTTGGAATCTGATATTCTGAAAGGTGAAGGAACTTGGAATGTAGCCAAGAAAAAATTACCCTGCTAAACTGAGCATTTTCTTTCAGAAAAGAAGATGGACATTCAATGAAACTAGTGAATTCCATTTATTTTTGATGAAAAGACCAGAGCTAAACAAAAAAATTTGACCTCCAAATATGGAACTCAAGAGAAGCATAAAAAGATAAAAAGAAAAAAAAAACCTCTTGAGAACTGTATTTCTGTTATGGAAATACATGGAGAATACATGCATAATCTGATTTTACTGTTAAAAGAAACTAGAGGTGGAAAAGGGATTGTAACAGAAGGAAAAAAAAAAGGAAAGTGGAGGTAAAATTAGGGAAATTACTTCTCATGAAGAAGCAAAGAAAAACTATTATAACTGAGGGTAGGGTGATGAATATTGTATGAATCTTACTCTCATCAGATTTGGCTCAAAGAAAGAATATTTGGTTTCATCGAGAAAATCTCTCACCTTATAGAAAAGTGGGAGGGGAAAGGAGAAAAGGGAAGAGGTAGGCTAAATAGAAGGGAAAAGAGAAATAGTATGGGAAAGGCATAAGAAAGGGGGAGGACTGACTATTTGAGGCAAGTAGTGCTCATAAATAAAATACAGGAGAAGAAGGAAAGGGGGAAAAAGAAAGAGAAAAGTATAATTTGGGATTAATAATATGGCAGGAAATACAGAATTAGTAGTTTTAACTATAAATATGAATGGGATGAACTCTCCCATAAAATGTAAGTAGATAGCAGACTAGATTAAAAGCCAGAATCCTACAATATGTTGTTTACCAAGAAACACATTTAAAGCAGAGTAATACATATAGAGTAAAGGTAAAAGTCTGGGGCAGAAAATGTTATGCTTCAGGTGAAGTAAAAAAAAAGCAGGGATTTCAGATTGAACAAAAGCAAAAATTGATTTAATTAAAAGAGATAAGGAAGGAAATTATATCCTGATAAATGATACCATAGGTAATGGAGCAATTTCAATATCAAACATATATGTACCAAGTGGTGTAGCATCTAAATTTCTTTTCTTTCTTTTTTTTTTTTTAATTGGAAACTGATGTTTAATATTAAATTTCTTTCTTTCTTTCTTTTTTTTTTTTTTGGTGTACTAGAACCAGATTAAAATGTAATTGGGAAATATTTAACAAAATAAATAAAAATAAAACATAGTCAACATTACATTTGAAAACTAAATGAACATACAGCTTACAGAAATTCTTATAAATATAGTTTGGTGATCCAGTCCCATTTCCTTTTTTTTTAATTTTTTTTTAAATTTTTTTATTTATAATATTATCCCTTGTATTCATTTTTCCAAATTATCTCCCCCCTCCCCCCACTCCCTCCCCCCCCATGACAGGTAATCCCATACATTTTACATGTGTTACAATATAACCTAGATACAATATATGTGTGTAAATACCATTTTCTTGTTGCACATTAAGTATTAGATTCCAAAGGTATATGTAACTTGGGTAGATAGACAGTAGTGCTAACAATTTACATTCACTTCCCAGTGTTCCTTCTCTGGGTGTAGTTATTTCTGTCCATCATTGATCAACTGGAAGTGAGTTGGATCTTCTTTATGTTGAAGATATCCACTTCCATCAGAATACCTCTTCATACAGCATTGAAGTGTATAGCGATCTTCTGGTTCTGCTCATTTCACTCAGCATCAGTTGATGTAAGTCTCTCCAAGCCTCTCTGTATTCCTCCTGCTGGTTATTTCTTACAGAGCAATAATATTCCATAGCCTTCATATACCATAATTGACCCAACCATTCTCCAATTGATGGACATCCATTCATCTTCCAGTTTCTAGCTACAACAAAAAGAGCTGCCACAAACATTCTGGCACATACAGGTCCCTTCCCGCTCTTTAGTATTTCCTTGGGATATAATCCCAATAGCAGCAATGCTGGGTCAAAGGGTATGCACAGCCCGATAATTTTTTGGGCATAGCTCCAAATTGCTCTCCAGAATGGCTGGATTCTTTCACAACTCCACCAACAATGTATCAGTGTCCCAGTTTTCCCACATCCCCTCCAACATTCATCATTATTTGTTCCTGTCATTTTAGCCAATGTGACAGGTGTGTAGTGGTATCTCAGAGTTGTCTTAATTTGCATTTCTCTGATCAGTAGTGATTTGGAACACTCTTTCATATGAGTGGAAATAGTTTCAATTTCATCATCTGAGAATTGTCTGTTCATATCCTTCGACCATTTATCAATTGGAGAATGGTTTGATTTCTTATAAATTAGGGTCAGTTCTCTATATATTTTGGAAATGAGACCTTTGTCAGAACCTTTACTTTTAAAAATATTTTCCCAATTTGTTACTTCCCTTCTAATCTTGTTTGCATTAGTATTGTTTGTACAGAAACTTTTTAGTTTGATGTAATCAAAATCTTCTCTTTTGTGATCAATAATGATCTCTAGTTCTCCTCTGGTCATAAATTCCTTCCTCCTCCACAGGTCTGAGAGGTAGACTATTTTCTGTTTCTCTAATCTATTTATTATCTCATTCTTTATGCCTAAATCATGGACCCATTTTGATCTTATCTTGGTATATGGTGTTAAGTGTGGATCCATATCCAATTTCTGCCATACTAATTTCCAGTTTTCCCAACAGTTTTTCCCAAATAATGAATTTTTGTCCCTAATGTTGGTATCTTTGGGTTTGTCAAAGATTAGATTGCTATAGATGTACCCTTTTTTGTCCTTTGTATCTAATCTGTTCCACTCATCAACTAGTCTATTTCTTAGCCAATACCAAATGGTTTTGGTGACTGCTTTAGATCAGGTACACTTAGACCACCTTCCTCTGACTTTTTTTTCATTAGTTCCTTTGCAATTCTCGACCTTTTATTCTTCCATATGAATTTTGTTGTTATTTTTTCTAGGTTATTAAAATAGTTTCTTGGGAGTCTGATTACTATAGCACTAAATACATAGATTAGTTTGGGGAGTATTGTCATCTTTATTATATTTGCTCGGCCTATCCAAGAGCACTGAATGTCTTTTCAATTATTTAAATCTGATTTTATTTTTGTGGCAAGTGTTTTGTAATTTTTCTCATATAATTCCTGACTATTCTTTGGTAGATGGATTCCCAAATACTCTCAACATTTGTTTGGAATGGAATTTCTCTTTGTATCTCTTGCTGTTGCATTTTGTTGGTGATATATAAAAATGCTGAGGATTTATGTGGATTTATTTTGTATCCTGCCACTTTGCCAAAATTCTGAATTATTTCTAATAGCTTTTTAGCAGAGTCTTTGGGGTTCTCTAAGTATACCATCATGTCATCTGCAAAGAGTGATAGTTTGATTTCCTCATTTCCTACTCTAATTCCTTAAATCTCTTTCTCGGCTCTTATTGCCGAGGCTAGCGTTTCTAGTACTATATTGAATAGTAATGGTGATAGTGGGCAACCTTGTTTCACTCCTGATCTTACTGGGAAAGGTTGCAGTTTATTTCTATTGCATATTATAGCATCTAAATTTCTAAAAGAGAAGTTAAGAGAGTTGCAAGAAGAAATATACAGCAAAACTATAATAGTGAGAGATCTCAATCTTGCTCTCTCATCACTAGATAAATCAAACCACAAAATAAATAACAACGAAGTTCTTTAAACAGAATAATAGAAAAACTAGATATGATAGATCTTTGGAAAAAATTGAATGGTGATAGAAAGGAATACATGTTCTTCTCGGGAGTTCATGGAACCTATACAAAAATTGACCATATATGAGGACATACAGACCTCAAAATTAAATGCAGAAAGGCAGAAATAGTAAATGCAATTTTTTTTCAGATAACAATGCAACAAAAATTACATTCAATAAAAGACCAGGGGAAAATAGACCAAAAAGTAATTGGAAACTAAATAATCTTATCATAAAGAATGCATGGGTGAAACAGCAAATCAGAGAGAATGACAATAATGAGACAACATACCAAAAATTGTGGGATACAGCTAAAGTGGTAATAAGGGGAAATTGTATATCTTTAGATGCTTACTTGCATAAAATAGAGAAAGAGAAGATCAATGAATTGGGCTTGTAGCTAAAAAAGCTAGAAAAATAACAAATTTTAAAAATCCCAATCAAATATCAAACTTGATATTCTAAAAATAAAAGGAGAGAACAATAAAATTGAAACTAAAAAAAACTATTGAGTTAATAAATAAAACTAAGAGTTGGTTTTATGAAAAAAATCCCACCTTTAATTTTATTAGAAAAAGGAAAGAGGAAAATCAAATTGTTAGTTTCAAAAATGAAAAGGGACAACTATCCACCAATGAAGAGGAAATTAGAGCAATTATTAGGAGTTACTTTGCCCAACTTTATGTCAATAAATTTGAAAATAAATTTGAAATGGAGGAATATCTACAAAAACATAGATTGCCCAGATTAACAGAAGAGGAAATAAATTACTTAAATAGTCCCATTTTAGAAAAAGAAATAAAACAAGCTATTAATCAACTCCCTAAGAAAAAATCCCCCGAACCAGATGGATTTACATGTGAATTCTACCAAACATTTAAAGAACAATTAACTCCAATACTATATAAACTATTTGAAAAAAAATTAGGGAATTTCTTTTATGATACAGACATGGTATTGATACCTAAATCAAGTAGGATTAATATTTTTTAGGGAAATTGGTCTATAATTGTCTTTCTCTGTTTTAGTTCTTCCTGGTTTAGGCAACAGAACCATATTTGTGTCATAAGAGGAGTTTGGTAGGACTTCTTCTTTGCTTATTTTTCCAAATAGTTTATATAGTTCACTTGTGAACTCATTTGGCCCTCAGGGTTTTTTTCTTAGGGAGTTCATTAATGGCTTATTCAATATCTTTTTCTTAGATGGTGTTATTTCCTGTTGTAATTTATAGTTTTGTAAATATCCATCAGTTTAGGTCAGACTACTGAATTTATTGGCATATACTTGGGGAAAATATTTTCTTATGATTGCTTTAATTTCTTCTTCATTAGTGGAGATTTAATCCTTTTCATTTTTGATACTGGTTATTCGGTTTTTTTCTCTCTTTTTAAAATCAAATTAACCAGTAGCTTATCTATCTTACTGTTGTTGTTCTTTTCATAAAACCAGCTCCTAGATTTACCTATTTAATTGCCTTATGTAATTTTTTTTTAACATCAATCTTATTAATGTCACATTTCATTTTCAGGATTTCCTATTTGGTGCTCAATTAGGGATTTTTAATTTGTTCTTTTTTTCCAGGTCTTTTACTCTTGTGCCTAATTCATTGATTTATTCTTTTTACATTTTATTGATATACGAATTTAGAGAAATAATTTTCCTCTTTGGTTGCATCTCATAAATTTTGGCATTTTGTTTTATTATTATTTTTTTTAATGAAATTGGTGAGTTTTCTGTTTTATTTGTTATTTTCTTTAATGAAATTAGTGATTATTTTTATGATTTGTTCTTTGACTCATTTATTCTTTAGGATTAAATCATTTAGTTGTAATTTTTATTTCATTATGATCCAAAAAGAATACAATGAGCTATTTTATGTTTGATTTTTATGTCCTATTACATAGTTTATTTTTATGTAGGTGCTATGTGCTGCTGAGAAAAAAAAATTCATATTCCTTTTTGTTCCCATTTAGTTTTCTCCAAGGTCTGTCATATCTAGCTATTCTCATATTCTATTTATCTCTTTAGTAACAAGGAGTCCTAACAAGAGTAGGACTTGTTTCTTTTTTGGTTAAATTTTTTTGAGAGGGCACAGTTGAGGCACCCCACCAGTATGATTTTCCTTTATATTTCTTCCTGTAACTCATTTGACTTATCTTTTGGTTGCTATACTACTTGGTGCATATCCTTATACATTTTTAATATGGAGAATCTGAGTTTATAAGTTATTATAGATGAAGAAGCAGAGAATGAAAGTATGGTACAATGGGAAGAGCATTAGTTGTGGAGTCAAAAAACCTGGGTTCAAATTCTACTTTCGGAAGTATAGTCACCTGTGTGCCTCTTGGCTAGCCCCTTAATCTCCATGGGTTTCAGTTTCCTCATTTGTAAAATATAGTTGAACTATATGGCCTCTGAGATCTCCTCCAACTCTAGATCTATGATCTTGTGAACCTTTAGAGAAATAGTAACAACATCTAATTAATCTAGCATATCTTTACTTATCATTATATTGGTTTATTGTTCTGGGTATCTGTCTTCTCAGTAGGGGAACTGAACTCCCCAGTGCTCTGATTTCATCTCATCTTAGATTCCTGAGGAAAAAAAAATTTTTTTGGCTTTACTCTAAATGGTTTTCTTCAATAGAGTTGGGTGAAAAAGTTGGAAGAGAGGAAGTAAAAAAAGTTTCCCAGGCACAAACATGAATCAGGCATGGAACATGATGTTTTATACTATGTAGGAAGGGAACAACTAAGCAAGAAAAACTCATAGAATAATCAACAATCAGTAGAAAAGCTAATGTGCAAGCCTCATTGGGATCTTTGGAACAAGGAAGCTCATTGGTTACTTTTACATTTCGTCTCCACTGAGTATAGCCCAATCAGTATTAAGTAAAACCTTTTTCCAATTGTTTCCTCTATCTATGAATAACTCCTTCCTTCTTCTAAAGGTTTGCTGCTGCTTCCACTGCTGCTGTTTCTATTGCAATTGCTCATGAAATCAATGCCCCAGTATTTGGGAAGGGGGCAACTGTTTTTTGAAATCTCATTAGATTCTGTGCCCAGACACAAACCTAAGGCAGTCTTTTCCCAGACAAACATGTGAGTAGGAGGCTAATCATTCATGGTTTGGCAGGTGGGCTAAAGTACCCCCTTTCTTGGCCCTTGGAAACTAGTCATCCTTATAACTCAAAGCCAGCAAGAATGAGTGGCCTAAAGGGATGGGGATAGTCCTTTTAGCATATTTTAGTATTCTGGTTTAGCAGTCAATTAAATAAGTCCCCATGACTGATAAGAAGAGTTTTTCCATAATGTATCCTCATGTAGGTGTTAGAAAATATAGTCTGTAATATTTATAGTTTTTGCAGAATCACTGCATAAGAGGGATAGAACATTTTACCAAGGGCTATATAAACAACTCAATCAATTAAATAATGCAACAAAATGAAAAAAGAATGACATACTGAATAAGAGAAGAAAACTATACAATCTGTTGCAAAAGAAACACATTTGAAATAGAGAAATACACAGACATAAAAATCAATCCAAAAATCTCAGGAGTTGTAATCATGCAATCAAATAAAACAAAAACAAAACACAAAGAGACAAAAAAAAAACATTATCAATATATGTGCTCCAAATGCTTCACATCTAAATTCATAAAGGAAAAATTAACTGAACTAAAGGAAGAGAGAAACAGTAAAACAACAGTGGCAGAGGATTTCAATGTCTCTTTCCCAGTTAAATATAGAACTAAACAAATTGATGGAGAAACTAGAGCCAAAAGTCTCATGGTGTCTTTTAAATAGTATTGTAATAGTTAATAGTAACTAACATTTTAATGGTGCTTGTTATATGCCAGGTACTATTCTAAGTGCTTTACAATTATTATTTGATCCTCACAACAATCTGAGAGGTAGGTGCTATTATCTCAGTTTAACAGAAGAGAAAATGTGGGCAAATAGAAGTTAAATGACTTGCTCAGGATCATCTACTAATATCTATGAACTTACAGACATTCTTCAGATATAGTTTGGATTTGTTTTCATATTACTGCAATAGTCAGTATTGCAATAAATAGAGTCATCTGAAATTTTTTTTTGGTTTCTCAGTGCATATAAAAGTTAACTTTATCTTATATTGTAGTCAATTAAGTGCACAATAGTATTATATTTAAAAAAGTATATATACCTTGATTTTAAACTATTTTATTGTTAAAAAATGCTATGATCTGAGCCTTCAGATCATCTGAGTCATAATCTTTTTGCTAGTGGGTTGTGGTTGTGGCAACTTCTTCAAATGAGACCACAAAAAAGTTTGCTTCATTAACTTTTTACTTGAATACTTAGAGGTTATTAAATTGACCTAATTGCAATATTGTGTTTCAGGGAATAGGAAGGCCTGAAGAGAGGAAGAGCTCATCACTGTAATTATATGACTATTATATCATTCACTGTCTTATATGACTATGATTTGTGGGGCCCCTAAACAATTAACAATAGCAACATTAAAGATCACTAGTCACAGACCACTATAACAGATATAATAATAATAATGAAAAAAGTTTGAAATATTTTCAAAATGTGACAGATATATGATACGAACACATGCTGCTGGAAAAAATTGTGTTTATATTACTTGCTTCAATCAGGGTTTCCAAACTTTCAATTTGTAAAAAAGCATATTTTTTTGCAAACTGCAATAAAATTAAGTATTTCTGTACATATTTTTTCAGTATCCACATGGAATTTTTAGAAAAATGGCCACATATTGGGTCACAGAGGTATTGCAATAAAATATAAAAAGGATAAATATATAAATGTAAATGTGGTTAATGGTAATTTGTAATTTGGTAATTAAAAATACGTCCAGATTATAATGTAATAAATATTCAGGGAGCCCAAATAAAATACACAGACCCAGAGAGAGGCTTAACAATGAATTTCTAAATAATGGGTGAAAAAAAATGATGATGATGAAACAATTCAAAATTTCTGAGATACAACTAAAGCAATCTTTGGGAAAAGTCCTATCCCTATGAAGATGGATTAATGGATTAATGTACATTAAAAAAATAGAAAGACAACAAAAAACACAAAATGAACTCAAGAGGAAATATTAAAAATTAGAATAAAAATAGGTAACTGGGACACCAAAAATTATAGAAATGCTAAATAAAACTAAAAACTGGTTCTTTATTTTAAAAAAACTAATAAAATTGATAAACCTATAGCCAATCTGATAAAAAAGAGAGTAAAATATCAAGCAAAATAGTTGAATATCAAACAAAACAAATGAGCAAAATGAAATTACAGCAAAGCCAGAAAAAATAAAATGAAAAAAGGAAAACACACAAAAAAAGGCCTTCAAAAATAAAAAATGTTAAAACTAATCAAAGGCCAAATAGATTTTTAGAATAGTTCTACTTCAGAAAAAGAAAGAACTTTTTGTAAAGGAATTACTAAAGAAAAGAATTCTATGCACTTTTAATTAATTAGTATTAATACACACAAGTTATTCTAAAAAAGAAAAAGAAAGCACTCTATCAAGATATCTTCTATGGCACAACTATGTATTTGAATATAGTTCTAATACCTAACATAGGTAAGAACAAAGTAGGAGAATTGCAGACTGATTTCATTAATGAATTTTATTTTATTATTTATATCATTTATATTAATGACATTTATTTTAATTTATTAATAGTAATTCATTTTTTAAATGCATGCAGATAGTTTTCAGCATTCACCTTTGTAAAATCTTGTGTTCCAAATTTTTCTCCCTTCTCTCCACCTCTTCCCCCAGATAGATAGATTAATCATGTGCAATTCTTCTAGACATATTTCCATATTTGTCATGTTGTACAAGAAAAATCAGATCAAAAGAGGAAAAAACACAAGAAAGGAAAAAATCAAGCAAATAGACAACAAAAGGTGAAAATTTTTTGATTCACATTCCATTTCCACAGTTGCATAAAAATTTTAAAATAAGATTCGATTCAAATAGTAATTTATACTAGAAAACAATTCATTATGATTATTACTAGGGATGCAAGGATGGGTTCAACATTAGGAAAACAATGAGCATAATTGCTCACTGAAAACAAAAACATTTAAAAACCATAGGATTACCATATAGAAATAGAAAAAGTCCTCAATAAAATACAATATTAGTTTATGCTAAAAACTACTGAGTATAGACATTGAAGCACCTTTTAATATCATTAAAAGCATCTATATGAAACCAAAAGCAAGTGTTATTTGTTAGGAGGGTACATTAGAAGCTTTCCCAATATATACAGCAATAAACCATGGATTTCCATTTCTCTCACTATAAGGTGATCTAATTCTGGAAATACCAGCAGTAGCACAAATATAGGGCAAAGGCCCTTTGATTCAATAGTGTCTGGACTGGGTCTGTATCCCAAAAAGATTATAAAAAGGGAAAAAGGACTTATGTATGCAAAAATGTTTGTGGCAGTCATTTTTGTAGTGTCAAGAAACTGGAAATTGAGTGGATACCCATCAATTGGAGAATGGCTGAATAAGTTAAGGTGGTCATTGTCACATTGAGTTGAATCATAATATGCTAGTTTAACTACACTTTGGGTTACTAGGCTAGAGATGTTTACTGCAGTAGGCATAAGCTCAAATGGAAAGTTAAAAGTTAAGTGCTTACCACACATAAGGTACTGTGTTCCTACAGAAACAAACAAAAAAAGGTAAAAATACTGCCTTTGCTCGCTAGGATCTCATATTCTAGGAGCGACAATATTTAAATAGGTATATAGTTTCAAGATATATACAGAGTATATGAGATTGTAACCTTTGATGAAAGACACTAGCAACTAAGAATGGATGAGTGGGAAGGTGAACCAAGAAAGGCTTTCAGAAGATAGAATTTGAGTTGAGGCTTGAAGGAAGTCAGGAAAATCAGAGGTGGAAATGAGGAGGTAGAGAATTCTAGGTATGGAAGATATCCAGTGCAAACAAAGGCACAGAATAGAGGGAATGTAGGTTATAAAGGCTGTATTTGAATTCAGGTTGGGACTAACTCTAGGCCCACAGCACCATCTAGCTAGCTGCCTATAGGAGAACAGTTGAAGTGGAGGGACACTACATTCTCTAGAACTTTAGTTGAGAAGGGGAGTAAAGATATAGAAGTATAGTTGCTCACAATGAAAATTTCACAATTGAGTTAGTGCTAGTGCAACCTTTGATAATGGGAATAATAGTAGGGGAAATTTGTTTTAGAAGATGGAACAGAATCAGATCTCTTGTGCATATAGAGAGATTGTCTTTAGCAAAGAAGAGGGCTATATCTTGAGAAATGAAGGTGAAGGAAGAGATAGTTGGGGAGATGATGTCTGAATGATTTGAAATAAGAAGGACAGAAGAAGGAGGGTTGACAAATGGGCTTTGTATGTGTGTGTGTGTGTGTGTGTGTGTGTGTGTGTGTGTGTGTTAGAGAAGGAGAGTTCCTTAGATGAGAAGCCAGGGAAGAGACATGACATGGGATGAAAAGATCTGAAATAGTTATTGTGGTATATGATATACTAGATTTGTTAAAGCAGTGAAAAAGGACTGCTGTGCTACATGGCCTAGTTGAATTTATGTTACATAAATCTGTAGTGGACCTTATTAGCATTTAAATTTTTTTTCTCTACCTCTGTTCATATGTAGGAACAATAGAGGTGGATAGTTAGAATAATATAGAGTTAGGGTTGGAAGGGGTTGGGGTGGGGCAAGGTATTCAAAAGAAAAGGATAGTTTAGCTGTGAAATAGAAAGCCAAAGGGAATCTAGATTGGGAAGGGAAGAGAGTATAGCAAGTGCAGGTCCAGTGTTAAGGGACAGGTCAATTCTCTGAGTGCCTCCACAGCTATGAATCATAGCATCTGAAGGAGTTGCAGGGCAGCCTTTGCTGACACAAGTGTTGCAGATTGGGAATGAGATAAATTGGAGGCAGAGGGAAGAGGAGAGAGGTCAGACAACGCAATGACCTCTCATTCAGAGAGGTCAGGGAACAGCAACTGCCTCTTGTATCATCCTCTCACAACAGGAGATCCATTCTTCAGGTCTGAGTTGGATCTCCAGCAGCCATTGTCAGGTGGCTCCTGTGTATTCCAGCAGCTCTCCCATGTATTCCAACAGTGTAGAGCATACTCATTATACAATGATGGCATTATCTTTGAATCTTCATGCTTTCTGGCCCCACAATACATTGCCAATACAATAAGTTGCCAAGTCTTGCCAAATCCACTTCTATAAACACTTTTTGTATCCAATCCCTTCTTGTTATTCTGATCACTACCACCTACTTTAACATTAGTTTAACTATTCTATTAGCTTGATAATTGATTTCTTTCTCAAGTTTTTCTTCATTCCAATCTATTCTCTACTCAGTTGCCAAAGTTAATTATTAACTATTTTTCTTAACCATTTCTCATATCACTCTTCCACTCAATAGCAAACTCCTTTCTGCATACAATATAAAATATCACCTACTCTGTCACTTAAAACCTTTTATAAACTGGCCTTTTCCTTCCTTTCCAGCTTCATTATTCATTGTTCCCCTTACCATTCTTTTTGTCTCAGACCAATTGGACATTTTATTTTTTTGTTCATGACACATCCATGTCTAATGGAACTCCTATCACTGTGCCTTTGCCCTGCCCATTCTCTATGTCAAGAATATACTCTTTCATTATATTAAGTTAAAAAGTTTTTGTACAAAATTAGAAGGGAAGCAGAAAACTGGGAAAAAGTTTTTACATTCAAGAGTTCTAATAAAGGCCTCATTTCTAAATATATAGAGAATTGATTCAAATTTATAAGAATACAATATATTTGGGGCAGCTAGGTTACGCAGTGGATAGACCATCAGCCCTGAAGTCAGGAGGACCTGAGTTCAAATCTGATCTTAGACACTTCTCAGCTGTGTGACCTTGGGCAAGTCACAATCACAATTGTCTCAGCCAAAAAAAAAAAAAAAAAAAGGATACAAGGCATTCTCCAATTGATAAATGGTCAAAGGATATGAACCGACTTTTTAGATGAATTCTCAGATTGACTAAGATAATGATAATGATGAATATTGGAGGAGATATGGGAAAACTGGGGCACGAACATTGTTGGTGGAGTTGTGAACTGATCCAACCATTTTGAAGAGCAATATGAAATTATGCCCAAAAGGGTTATCAAACTGTGCATACCCTTGGATCCAGCAGTGTTTCCATTGGTCCTGTATCCTAAAAAATCATAATAAAGGGAAAAGGACTCACATGTGCAAAAATGTTTTTGGCAGCCCTTTTTATAGTGGCAAGGAACTGGAAACTGCATGGATGCCCATCAGTTGGAGAAGAGCTGAATATGTTATCATCATATAATCTTGCTGTTATGTAATGGAATATTATTGTTCTATAAGAAATGATCAGCAGGATGATTTCAGAAAAGCTTGGAAAGACTTAAATGAACTGATGCTAAGTGAAGTGAGTAGGATCAAGAGAATTTTGTACACAGCAATAGCAAGATTATATGATAATCAACTGTGCTGAATGTGGCTCTTTTCAACAATGAGGTGATTGAGGCTAGTTGCAATGGAGAGCGTTATCTGCATCCAGAAAGAGGACTGTGGGGACTGAATGTGAATCACAATATAATATTTTCATCTTTTTTGTTGTTGCTTGCTTGCTTTTTGTTATCTTTCTCATTTTTTTTTCTTTTTTGATCTGATTTTTATTGGTAGCATGATAATTGTGGAAATATTTATAGAAGAATTACATATGTTTAATTAATATGTTAATATTGGATTGCCTGCCATTTGGGGAAGGGGGTAGGGAGAAAAAAATTTTGAACACAAGGTTTTGCAGGGGTGAACATTGAAAACTATGCATATATTTTGAAAATAGTTGTTATTAAAAAAAAAAAAAAAGATATGCTCTCTCCTTGCTTCCAAGACTCAGAAACATTTCATGACTCAGATCAATCTTTTTTTCATGAAACTTTTCCTGATTCCACTACTAGTACCTTTCCTCTCAAAATGATCTGGTGCTTATTTTACATAGACTTTTACATCGTGTACATTGTTTTCCTGAAATAACAAGTACACTTCTTGAGGACATGGGCAATCTTTGTGTCTGAAGTGCCTGGGGTATAGTAGGCACCTAATAAATGATAAACTCAGTGCAGTGAAAATTATTTGAAATATAATAATAACAGAATGTTGTTTTGAAAGATAGTTACTTTAAAAATTTTTAAATGCAGCCAGACAAAAAAACTTCTATGGGCTGTAGTTAGTTCACTGGGAAAGATTTTTCAACTTTAACTTCAACTCCCATTAAGCTTACTACAGGAGACTGCAAGAAAAGAGGAAAACTAAAACACCTTTCTCCCCTCTAGTTTCAACATGGGCCAAATTGAGGCTATCAAAATAAAATTAGATAATTAAAGTTGTAGAACCACTGAAAACATTTTAGCAGATTTTGGAAGTTTTGAGATTAAACATTAAAGATTTTAACAATTAGTCATTTTAAGATTACAGGCAAAAACTCCTGAGACTTTGGGTTAATTCCAGGAACTGACTCCCATTTCTGAAACATTTTTATAAATTTTTGAGGTACCACTCAGTAGAATTTATTCTATAAAATAAGGAATATTTAAATTGTTATTAAGAATTATTTTTTAAAATAAGGATTTTAAATCTTTTGAAAGTTTAAAAAAAGTTTCAAAAGCAATTAACAAAATTAACAGCTTCATTGTTTTAGGGTAATGAAGGTAAGTTAGTTGGCAGAGATCCCAGAAATGAAGAGAGTGAAGAAAAATAGGTAAACAGCAACCTTTTTTTAAACCTTTTTTTGACTTCTTATGTTGTTAGTGAATCCCTTTCTGCACCATTAAGAAAGGAAAATATGGTCCCCTTGTATTCCTATGATGGACGCTGAAAAAGGGAAAGCACCTCAGAAAGTATTCAATTCTGTCCCATCTGGTAGAAAGAGGGGGCAGTAACTACAGAAGGGTCCTATACATTTTGTCCCAGCAGCTCCCCAATCCCAGCACTTTTAGCTGTGAGAGTAGAGGATGGGGGAGTGGATCAGGTCCCATGATTCTTCCTTGTACTCTATCATCAGGAACAAACACCAAAATGAATTCTTGGCATCAACTACCCCAACCCCCAAAGCCCAGTCTGTTAGTGTCTCCAAGGCAGGCCTACCCCTTGACAAGCCCTTCCTAGCTGCTTGCCTGGGAGAGTCTGGATGCTCCTGGTAGCATCTATCATGGCAGTACAAGGTAGGGGAACCTTGCAGAAATGTATTGAATTTATGGCAAGTTATTTTATCTATGCACCAATTTCCTAATTTATAAGGAGAAAAACAGTAAGTTATTATTTTTTTAATAATATTTTTTATTTACCTGATATATGCATGGATAATTTTACAACATTGAGAATTGCCAAACCTTTTGTTCTAATTTTTCCTCTCCTTCCTCTCCCCAGCTGGCAGTTTGACCAATACATGTTAAATATGTTAAAGTATAAATTAAATACAATATATGTATACATGTCCAAATAGTTGTTTTGCTGTACAAAAAGAATTGGACTTTGAAATAGTGTACAATTAGCCTGTAAAGGAAATCAAAAAATGCAGGTGGAATAGTTATTGTAAGATTAAAATGATTAACATTCTAAGTGCTATATTATTTCTTTAATTTAATGTTTTTATTACATATTTGATAACTTTAAAGTAGTTTTAAAATGCCAAAGGTAATAAGATCAATGATTTTTATATATCATACTTTGGAACTGCATTTGATATCAACTGATTTATTATTTGTATTATTGTAAATTATATTGTATTTCTAAATTTATGTTGTAAAATTTGAGCGCTGTTAAGACAATGCATTTTAATTTGAATGTTGTCACAAATAAATTGGGTTTTCAAAAAGAGGTGATTATTTGAAAATGTGACCATTATGAAAATGTATAAAGTGATTTAAAGATGTAGCTTTAATATATTAATGATGAGTCAAATATCAGATATTTGCTATATGTCTGAAACCCCAGAATACGGGTAGTTTTAATTTATAAGTAAAGGACCAATGAAATGTTAACTATTAGGAAACTATCAGGAAAAACATTCAAGCTCTAAGTTGTGATTAGTGAAATTTTGTTATTTTAGGTAAAAAATTCCTGGGATTGCACATTTACTGTTGTTTGAGCTTTGGTTACTGGGACAGTTATCTGAATTGTCATAAAACTAATAGTAGAAAATGGCGTGTATGACCGTCTGAGTACTGCTAAAGTAAATGTTTGTGCCAGAGAAAGGTTGTAGAAATGCCTTAGGACATGGTCTAGGTAGGAGCCTCCAGACATTATTTCCATATTGTGCTATTTCCTTGCTGAAAAAGAAAATTTCTCACTTGGTTAATCTTAAGCCTTACTTTTAACAACTGGTGACTACATTGTTGACTATTAGATGTGACTCATGCTAGGAATCAAACAAATCTAAGGGAGTTTTCCCATTATGATATAACTATGTTTCTCTTTTTCCTTTCATAGTAAAATTCTATAATCAAGAAGTTTTGTAAGCAAGTACTAAATGTATTAAATACTAGATTGATATTGAAACATTTCTTAGTTTTTATAATCAGATGCAAGTATGAGCATCTTATAATTTTTAGCTTATATTTTAAATTATAATATAGGGATGATATCCTCCTAAGGGGGAAATTGTCAGACAAGGTGTTAAGACAAAGCTGTAGTGTAAAAGTTTTCTTACTTTTGAACCAGAACAGAATAGTCAATGATGGTATATTTTAGCTAAGAGCCTCCCACTAGATTCTCAGTGCAGGTCCTCTACTGTCCTGGGTCTCCCTGTAGTGTGCTTGTGCTGGGTTGCATCCCCTCATCCCCTTTCCTGAAGTCCTTCCAAGATACCTTCTGCTGGAAATTTTGTTATATTCCAAATATTTGTGGGTTCTGTAACTCCAAAATCTGTTCAGAAGCCTGATCTAGTGTTGATTCTGAGGGAAACCAGAAAGAATTTAGGCAAAGACCTGTCTATTCTCTGTTATCTTGGCTCTGCCAACTAAAGTTTTCTAAATGAATAGAATAATAAAATTTGAAAAAAGCAACAAATTCAGGCTTTGAATATGTATTGGAATAAGTTTCAAAGTTTTCTTAATTAAGTATTAATTGCATTTTATACACAAAATTGTATTAGTAATGGTACAGAAAGTGAAATTATTTCCCCATTTTTAATTATCTGTTTGAAAATTGTTTTTTTTTAATCAATCAATTAATTAATTTTTACAAAAATTTTATGCATAGGTAATTTTCCAGCACTGACAATTGCAATATCTTTTGTTTCAACTTTTCCCTTCCTTCTCCCCACCCCTACCCCCATATGGCAGGTTGACCAATACATGTTACATATATTAAAGTATAAGTTAAGGGGCAGCTAGGTGGTGCAATGAGTAGGGCACCATCCCTGAAGTTGGGAGGACCTGAGTTCAAATCTGATCTCAGACACTTAACACTTCCTGGCTGTGTGACCCTGGGCAAGTTACTTAACCCCAATTGCCTCAGCAAAAAAATAAAATAAAATAAAATAAAAAATAAAGTATAAGTTAAATATAAGTATACAGCAAAATAACTGTACAAAAAGAATCGAACTTTGAAACAGTGTACCATTAGCCTGTGAAGGAAATCAAAAATGTAGCCAGACAAAAATATAGGGATTCTATGTAGTGGTTCATAGTCAACTCCCAGAGTTTTTTTTCTAGGTGTAGCTGGTTCAATTCATTACTGTTCTATTGGAACTGATTTGGTTCATCTCATTGTTGGAGAGGGCCACGTCCATCAGAATTGATAATGATATAGTATTGTTGTTGAAGTATATAATTATCTCTTGGTCCTGCTCATCAATTGGAGAATGGCTGAATAATTGTGTATATGAATATTATGGAATATTATTGTTCTATGAGAAATGACCAACAGGATGATTTCAGAAAGGCCTGGAGAGATTTACATGAGCTGATGCTGAGTGATAGTGGGCAACCTTGTTTCACTCCTGATCTTACTGGGAAAGGTTCCAGTTTATCCCCATTACATATGATGCTTACTGACGGTTTTAAATATATGCTCCTGACTATTTTAAGGAATAGTCCATTTATTCCTATACTCTCAAATGTTTTTAGTAGGAATGGATGCTGTATTTTATCAAATGCTTTTTCTGCATCTATTGAGATGATCATATGGTTTTTGTTAATTTGATTATTAATATGGTCAATTATACTAATAGTTTACCTAATATTAAACCAGCCCTGCATTCCTGGTATCAATCCTACTTGATCATAGTGTATTATCCTGGGGGTGATTTTCTGTAGTCTTTTTGCTAATATCTTATTTAAGAATTTAGCATCAATATTCATTAAGGAGATTGGTCTATAGTTTTCTTTCTCAGTTTTCAACCTACCTGGTTTAGGTATCAGTACCATGTCTGTGTCATAAAAGGAGTTTGGTAGGACTCCTTCATTCCCTATTTTTTCAAATAGTTTATATAACATTGGGGCTAATTGTTCTTTAAATGTTTGGTAGAATTCACATGTAAATCCATCTGGTCCTGGGGATTTTTTTTAAGGGAGGTGATTAATGGCTTGTTCAATTTCTTTTTCTGAAATGGGACTATTTAAGCAATTTACTTCTTCCTCTGTTAATCTGGGAAGCTTATATTTTTGGAGATAGTCATCCATTTCACATAGGTTATCAAATTTATTGGCATAAAGTTGGGCAAAGTAACTCCTAATTATTGCTCTAATTTCCTCTTCATTGATGAAAAGTTCCCACTTTTCATTTTTAAATCTAACAGTTTGATTTTCCTCTTTCCTTTTTCTGATCAAATTTACAAAAGGTTTATCTATTTTTTTTTCATAAAAACAACTCTTAGTTTTATTTATAATTCAATAGTTTTTTACTTTCAATATTATTAATTTCTCCTTTTAATTTTAGAATTTCAAGTTTAGTATTTAATTGGGAGTTTTTAAGTTGGTCTTTTTCTAGCTTTTTAAGTTGTAATTTTATTTATTATTATATCTATTTTATTCAAGTAATCCTCTAAAGATATAAAATTTCCCCTTATTACTGCTTTGGCTGCATCCCACCGATTTTGGTATGATGTCTCATTGTTGTCATTATCTTGAGTGAAATTATTCATTGTGTCTATAATTTGCTGTTTCACCCAATCATTCTTTAAGATGAGATTATTTAGTTTCCAATTATTTTTTGGTCTATTTTTCCCTGGCTTTTTATTGAATGTAATTTTCATTGCATAGTGATCTGAAAAGGATGCATTTACTATTTCTTCCTTCCTGCATTTAATTTTGAGGTCTTTATGTCGTAATATATGGTCAATTTTTGAATAGATTCCATGAACTGCTGAGAAGAAAGTATACTCCTTTCTATCTCCATTCAGTTTTCTCCAAAGATCTATCATACCTAATTTTTCTAATATTTTATTTACCTTTTTAATTTCTTTCTTATTTGTTTTGTGGTTTGATTTATCTAATTCTGAGACTGCAAGGTTAAAATCTCCCACTATTATAGTTTTGCTGTCTATTTCTTCTTGCAACTTTCTTAACTTCTCCTTTAGGAAGTTAGATGCTATACCATTTGGTGCATATATGTTTAGTATTGATATTGCTTCACTGTTTATGCTACTTTTTAGCAGGATATAGTTTCTTTCCTTATCTCTTTTAATTAGATCAATTCCTGCTTTTGCTTGATCTGAGATAAGGATAGCTACCCCTGCTTTTTTTACTTCATCTGAAGCATAATAGATTCTGCTCCAGCGTTTTACCTTTACTCTGTAAGTATCTCCCTGCTTTAAATGTGTTTCCTGTAAACAACATATTGTAGGGTTCTGACTTTTGTTCCAGTCTGCTATCCACCTCCACTTAATGGGAAAGTTCATCCCATTCACATTTACAGTTAAAATTATTAATTCTGTATTTCCTGCCATCATATTATCCCCAGATTATGCTTTTTTTTCCTTGCCCCCCATGAATCCCTTCCCCAGTATTAAACTTATGGGCCCCACTTGTGTCACACAGTTCTCCCTCTTTAGTATCCCTTCCTTCTCCCTTTACATCCCTTCCCCTTTCTTGTACCCTTCCCTCATTACTCTTTTCCTTTTCCCCTTTCCTCTCCCCCTTCTTAATGAGGTGAGAGAGAATTCTCTGTAAAACAAATATGTCAATTATTTTCTCTTTGAGCCAACTCTGATGAGAGTAAGATTCACACAATGTTCCTCCCCCTCTCTAAATTCCTTCAGATATGATAGGTTTTCTTTGCCTCTTCGTGGGGTTAGTTTTCCTCTTTTTATCTCCCCTTTTCCCTTTTTTTTTTTTTAACACTATCCCTTTTCCATTTCTACTTTTCTTTTTTATATTAGTAAAATCAAATTTTACATGTGATCTTTATGTATATCCACAGCAGAAATACAGTTCTCAAGAATTCCTTTTACCTTTTTCTGCTTCCCTTGAGTCCTATGGTTGGAGATCAAATTTTTTGTTTAGATCTGTTTTTTTCCTTAAAAAGAAATGGAGGGGCAGCTAGGTGGTGCAGTGAATAGAGCACCAGCCTTGAATTCAGGAGGACCCGAGTTCAAATCTGGTCTCAGACACTTAACACATCCTAGCTGTGTGACCCTAGGCAAGTCACTTAACCCCAGCCTATAAATTAAAATAAAATAAAAAAAAAAAAAAAAAAAAAGAAATGGAATTCATCTGTTTTATTAAATGTCCATATTCTTCCATGGAAGAAAATGCTCAGCTTACCTGGGTAGTTTATTTTTGGTTGCATTACAAGTTCTTTTGCCTTTTGGAATATCAGATTCCAGGCCCTTTGATCCTTTAATGTGGAAGCAGCCAGATCTTGAATGACCCTTATTGTGGCACCTCGGTATTTGAATTGTTTTTTCCTGGCTGCTTGTAATATTTTTTCCTTAGTTTGATAGTTCTAAAATTTGGCCACAATGTTATGTGGAGTTTTTTTGTTTGTTTTTTTTAGGTCTTTTTCAGAAGGTGTTCAATGAATTCTTTCAATGCCTATTTTACCTTCTGGTTCTATTATCTCTCTATTCCAGTTCTCTTTGATGATTTCCTGTAAAATAGTATCTAGGCTCTTTTTTTCATCATAATTTTCGGGAAGTCCAATCATCCTCAGATTATCTCTCCTACATCTATTTTCCATGTCTGTTATTTTTCCAAGCATATATTTAATGTTTCTTTCTATTTTTTCATTTTTTTTTTTGATTTTGCTTGTCTGATTCCTAGTGTCTCAGTGAATCATTTGTTTCTATTTGTTCAGTTCTGATTTTTAATGAGTTATTTTCTTCATTAGCTTTTTTTACTTCTTTTTTTATATGTCCAATGAGTTTTTAAATGAATTGTTTTGCTCTATGGAACTTTTTTTGCATTTCAATAATTTTTTTTTTAAGTGAGTTATTTTCTTTTTCTAATTCACAAATCCTACTTTCCTGGATTGTTTGTTATGTTTTCCAATTAACAAATTCTGTTTTCCTGCACTTCCTGGGAGTTTTTTACCTTTTCCAATTCTCATTTCAGGAAGTTGTTACTCTCTTGCATATCTTCTCTTTCATTTACCCATTTTTCTTCTAGCTCTCTTTTAAGGTTTTCATTAGTCTCTTCTAGGAGAGTCTTTTGTGTTAGGGACCAACAACTGTCTGGAGACTGTCTGCTATTAGTCTTCTTGGGGTTGAGAACCTGCCCTCTTTCTATATAGAAGCTATTGATTGTCCTTTTAATTTTTTAGTCATTTTTAAAATCCTGTAGCATCTGCCTTCAGGACCAAGAGGTTACCAGCTTCCTCTGCAAAACAGGGATAGGTGTATGGACGGCCAGCCAACTGTCTAGAAAGAGCTCTGGGAAATAGTTTCCCAACGGAAATGACTCAGGGCTGCACTGCAGAGCAGAGGAGGTGTCCTGGGAAAAACCCTGATGCGCAGATTAACGACTGCCCTGAGGCAAGAGGCTGAGCACTGAAAGTGTCACTACCCAAATCGGAAGCCACTGTGGGGCTGTGGATATTAGCAGTTGCCCAGTGAATAGTCGCCCAAGGCACTGGAAGTGGCTCTGCCCACAGTGTTTGTGTTGGGAAGTTCTATTGCCCTAGGCCAAGCCTCTTACTGTGCAGATTAGAGGCTGCCTCAGGCTGCACCCCCCTGCTATGTAGATTTGCAAGTGCCCTGGCTGTGCTGCAGAATTCAGCTACACAGTTGTGCTGGTCTATGCTTATTCACTTCCGGTTTTGGGTGAGTACAGCCAGATCCTGTTAGGTTTTGGCATTTTTAGAGTTCCCTGTACCTCTGCTGGTGCACTGCTTTACAATCAAGGCAAAGCAGTCAGCCTATGGCAGAGCTGTTTCCACTACTCTTATAGCTACAGGCTATTCCAGTCGCTGGTCTGCTCAGGATGCCACTCTTTCCTATCTTCCTGCCTGCCCTGGTTTGTTCCCGTTCCTCAGGACAAAGCTCCTCTGGTGGTCCTCCAGATTATTTTCAGCTGGTAAGTCATTGTGCCTTTAATCTTCGTGAATTTCACCAGTCAGTCGCTATTTTTGAGGCTGAATTCAAAGATTGGTCGTGAGAATATGAGAGGAGCTTAGAAAGTCGCCTGTGCCTTCTCCACCATCTTCTCTGTCTGATAATATTTAAAATTATATCTTTTAAAGACATAAGAACAGACCCAAAATGAGCTTTCTAAGAAAAACATTAGATCTAGACAAACTTATAAGTGAATTCTATCAAATATTATAACAGATACAGGACTCATTATGTTAGAGACAGCAAATGACATATAAACTGAAATTCTCTGAAGTTTCAAATTGGGGAATCAAACAAGTTGTATTACATTACATCAGAACTTCTAGATTTGGAATCAGAGAAGTAGTGTTCCCTTAGAGTTGTCCTGAGGGTAAAGAATATTGTTATCCAAGAAAAGATATCTAGGGAGCAGATAACTAACATGAAACATCTAGGAATGTTTAATTTTTCTTAGTTACTTTGGTGACATATTACTCTCCTTTCTCAGAATTATTCCACTGTGAACCCTCTAAATAATTTAATACGTATCTGACTTTATGTACTTATGCAAATATGAGAATTGTTAGAAAAACTTGATTGCATTGTTTAAACCTGGTTCATCTGCATCAAGCCCCTGTTCTTGAGTGGACAGACCCAAAAGTAGTTGGCAATCAGATGAGACAACTATCCAGAGATTACGGAGAGACTTGAGTCTATAGTCATAGATTTTTGTTTTTCTTCTCCTTTTTGTGCCCAATCACAAAAGCCCCAATTCAAATGTGTGTTGGCATTTTTTTTCACTCTGACATTCTTTGCCCCCTCTCTTTTCCCATGATCCCTCTCTCAAATGATTCTTTGAGATGGGAATCATGGGATTCTGATTGTTGCCCCAGGCTATCCTAGACCAAACCTGCCCCCATCTTCAAGCCCTACAAAATAATTAGTCATGTGTCTCACTAGAACAACAGGTTACCACAAAACATAAAACGAAAATCAGCCAAAAAAAATGGCATCAATAAGATAGAACATTGGACCACAAACATCAATGAATCTTTTTCCTGAACTGATGCTTTTGCAGTTTCCTTTTTTTGCTGTCCTTCTGTTAACCTACATTAGTTATAATATCATGACCCTTAAATGGCATTTTCTGTATGTATCCTGGGTAATCACATGTATAAATTCCACCAAGGCTTTAGGATCTTCCCATGTTAGCAAATTCCTCCTATAATTTCAAAATGTACACATCTTATGATGTAATCAGCTCCATTTACTCTATAAAAATCTTTGATTAGTTGCTGGGCGGCTGACTCCAAAGAACTTGGCCCACGCACTGAATGTGTAAATCTCATTAAAATGTCTTTGCTTAAGTTGGAGAGTGTCTGAGCCTGAATTCTTTCAAAAAAGACACCATTATACTTGATACTTCAACAGTATGTTATAATAAATTAACCCTCCTTTGGTGGAGTTGTGAAAGAATCCTGCCATTCTGGAGAGCAATTTGGAACTATGCCCAAAAAGTAATCAAACTGTGCATACCCTTTGACCCAGCATTGCTGCTATTGGGCTTATATCACAAAGAAATACTAAAGAGCGGAAAGGGACCTGTATGTGCCAGAATGTTTGTGGCAGCTCTTTTTGTTGTAGCTAGAAACTGGAAGTTGAATGGATGTCCATCAATTGGAGAATGGTTGGGTCAATTATGGTATATGAAGGTTATGGAATATTATTGCTCTGTAAGAAATGACCAGCAGGAGGAATACAGAGAGGCTTGGAGAGACTTACATCAACTGATGCTGAGTGAAATGAATAGAACCAGAAGATCGCTGTACACTTCAATGCTGTATGAAGAGGTATTCTGATGGAAGTGGATATCTTCAACATAAAAAAGATCCAACTCACTTCCAGTTGATCAATGATGGACAGAAATAACTACACCCAGAGAAGGAACACTGGGAAGTGAATGTAAATTGTTAGCACTACTGTCTATCTACCCAGGTTACTTATATCTTCGGAATCTAATACTTAATGTGCAACAAGAAAATGGTATTTACACACATATATTGTATCTAGGTTATATTGTAACACATGTAAAATGTATGGGATTGCCTGTCATCGGGGGGAGGGAGTGGAGGGAGGGGGGGATAATTTGGAAAAATGAATACAAGGGATAATATTATAAAAAAAATTACTCATGCATATATACTGTGGAAAAAAAATTCTAAATAAATAAATTAAAAAAAAATTAACCCTCTTAGTAGAGAGCTATAGCATACTTTAAGTGGACCTACCAAGGAAGTTCTAATAAGATAGGTTTACTTTGTAAATGTTTTCATTTCTAAGGTTCCTAGAACATTTTCAAAAGAGAACAATAGAATTGCAGAGCTATTAAAAGATTAAAAGATTTAAATCACAAATGATATAATTCATTTCTTCAAACCATTAAGATGCTTTCTTTCCAAATCTAGTTTTTGAAGTTCTTATTTTCTAAAGTAGTTTTATTTTACTTGGACAATTATTAGAAATCTTGATCAGTTACATAGCCACTTGTTTAAAATGGGAAAGGATCTTAAAGTACTTTGGGTCTGGAACTTATTTTTAGATTAGGTGCTCTTTAAAATGTAATGCCAAAGAAATTGAGGCAAGATAGAGATTAGAGAGTTATTAATATTTTATTTGAAAGGGAGAGATTTACTGGGACCAAATGGATCCATGGTTTGGTCCTAGGACTGAATGAAACTATTGCCTCCAAGAATCTAGCAGCGAATGTTGGATATAAGATTCTTTTATAGGGTAACAAGAACAATGACATAATGGGGGAAGTACCTGGGATGTACCTCCTGCAATGGGGATAATCTAAAGGGGGAAGGCACCTAGGATGACATAATGGAGGGAGGTATGGGAGATGGGGAGAGGCTCCTGATATCCTAGTGATATCTAAGCTATAAGACATTTATCCTATCAAACATTAAGAGGGAATGATTATAGCCTGAGGTCTTGGGGCAGAGTAACTGAGGTAAGATAATTAGGGAAATTAGGTCAAGACATTAAAAAGGAACTGTGGCACAACATTCCACACTCTCTTCTGAATATTCAAATCATTGAATTACTTTCCTCTAGAAGGTTTTAGCACCATAATTTTGACCAACCCTATGAGAAGTAAATAAATACTAAAATAAATGCCAAAAAAACCCCAAAATAAGGCAAGGACTTATGTCAAGGACAAGTCTCTCCCTGATAACCCCAGAGTTAATCAGCAATACAAAGGCTCCCTATTGCAATCATGTCAGGTCCTCTGAAGTTGGGGAACATCTTAGCCAGAGAATCAAGTTTGAGATTGTTTATTGTGAGTTAGATCTGTGGTCATTTGTGATTTAACTTAGTTAGCTTCTGCTTGTGTAGGAAGTAGCAATGCTCAAGACAGTTCTGCTGCCCATCCTAAGAGGGGCACCCCAAATCTATTAGGGACTCCAAAGGGGGGAAACGTGGGCCTTGGAGTAGCTCCACCTGTCCCCTCTCAACAAAACAGGACATTGCTACTAGGATCCAGATTTCTGAGCAGTGTGTGCACAGTTAGACCAAGGCAGGCAACCCCAAACCTAAGAAAAATATACCAGTTTCTCCAATTTCCTATCTCTTCCTCCCTTTTTTTTCCTCACAGAAAGGAATTATCAAATAACCATCCCACATATGCATCCCAAGAGTGAATCAACTCCTTAATACAATTAATACAATTGGAGAAATGGAAATATATATATATATATATATATATATATATATATATATATATATATATATATATATATATATACTGAAGAAAAACACTTCTTAAAAATAGATTTGGCAAAATGGGAAAAGAATACAACTCCTTGAAAAACTGAATTGGTGAAAAGGAAAAAGAGGACAACTCCCCTCCCCCCTTCCCCAGAACTGGTGAAATGGGAAAAAATCCAATTAATAAAACAACTCATTTAAAAGTTCAATTGGATGAATTCAAAAGTGGGTAAAAAAAAAGCTAAGTAAAAAAGTAATTTCCTAAAACTTAGAACTAAACAAATGAATGTGAATGACTCAATGAGACAACAATAATCATTCAAACAAAACCACATAAATGGAAAAAATACAAGAACATGAAAATTATTTCATTGGAAGAACAACTGACTTGGAAAATAGATTCAAGAGAGACACTCTAAGAATTATTAGACTACCTGAAAAACACGATGATGACATATTTCTTTTTTTTTCTTTTTTAAAATTAATTTTATAATTATATATTTTTTGACAGTACATATGCATGAGTAATTTTTTTTTTACAACATTATCTCTTGTATTCATTTTTCCAAATTTTCCCCTCCCTCCCTCTACTCCCTCCCCTAGATGACAGGCAATCCCATACATATTAAATGTGTTACAGTATAACCGAGATACAATATATGTGTGTAAAACCAAATTTCTTCTTGCATGATAAGAATTGGATTCTGAACGTATAAGTAACCTGGGCAGAAAGACAGTAGTGCAAACAGTTTACATTCAATTCCTAGTGTTCCTTCTCTAGGTGTAGCTGTTTCTGTCCATCATTGATCAACTGGAAGTCAATTAGATCTTCTTTATGTTGAAGATACCCACTTCAAGATGATAGCATATTTCAAGAAATCATCAAGAAAAACTTCCCTGATGCCCTAGAACCAGAGGGGAAAAAGAAAAAAAAAAGCTATTGAAAGAATGATTACCTACTGATTACCTACTGAAAGAGACCTCAAAATGAAAAATCCAAGATAAATTCCAGAATTATCAAATCAAGGAAAAAATACTACAAATATCCAGAATGAAATAATTCACATGTCAAGGATTCACAATCAGGACTACCAGGACCTAGCGGCTTCTACATTAAAGGATTTTGGTCATGGAATATGATAATATGATATTCTGGAGGACAAAGGAGTTTGGAATGCAACAAAGAATCAACTACCCAGCAAAGTATACATTATCTTTCAGGGAAAAAGATGGACATTCAGTGAAATAAGGAATTTAAAATTATTTTTGATAAAAAGATGAGAGTTCAACAGAAAATTTGATCTTCAAATATAGAACTCAAGAGAATCATAAGAAGCATAAGAAAAGGGGGGAAACATATGTTTTTAAAGGTTAAAATATTTACATCTCTACATGTGAAGATGATATGTGTAACATCTGAGAACTGTATCTCCTTTGTTAGGCATATATGTAGAGGGTATAGGTATAATTTGAATTTATTGTGATGATATAAAAAAGAAATCAGATTTGGAAAAGAGATTGTATTAGAAGAAGAAGAAAAGGGAGGTAAAATAGGATAAATTATGCCACATGAAGAGGAAAAAAGAGGGAAAGAAGAGAGAGGGATGAACATTGTCTTAACATTAATCTCATAAGATTTGGTTCAAAGAGGGAATATGATACATATTATGTTTGATATAGAACTTGTCTCACCCTATAGTGAAGTAGGAGGGGAAAAGAATAAGAAAGGAAGAGGGACTAAAAAGGAGGGAAACAATTTGACGGAGGTGGTGGTCAGAAGCAAAACCCTGATGAAGAAGAAAAGGGGGAAAGGAAAGAGAAAAGTATAACTTGGGGATGATAGAATGGAGGGAAAAACAGAGTTAATAATTTTACCTCTGAATGTGAATGGGATGAACTCTCCCATGAAACAGAAGTGGAGAGTAGATTGTATTAAAACTGAATCCTACAATATGTTTACAAAAAAACAAAAAACAAAAACAAAAACAAAACATATTTGAAGCAGATACATATAGAGTAAAGGCAAAAAGCTGGAGCAGAATCTATTATGTTTCAGTTGAAGTAAAAAAAAGGCAGGGGAAGCAATCATGATCTCAGATCAAGCAAAAGCAAAAATATAGCTAAATAAAAGGGATAAGAAAAGAAACTACATTTTGCTAATAGATTACCACAGATAATGGAGTAATATTAATACTAAATATTTATTCACCAACTGGCATAGCATCCAAATTTCTAGAGGAGAAATTCAGAAAGCTGCAAGAAGAAATAGAGAACAAAACTATATTAATGGGGGATATCTCAACCTGCTCTATCAAAACCATATAAATGAACCACAGAATAAATAAAAAAGAAGTTGAGGAGGTAAATAGAATTTTAGAAAAGTTAGGATATTAGATCCTGGGAGAAAATTGAATGGGATTAGAAAGGAATATACATACCTCTTGAAAACACTAGTGAGTATAGAAATTAATGGAGTTTCCCTTAAAATGATCAGTAGCATCTATCTAGAATCATCAGCAAGCTTCATATGTAATGTAGATAAACTAGAAGCAGTTCCACTAAGATCAAGGGTGAAACAAGGTTTTGCACTATCACTAATACTATTTAATGTTGTATTATAAATATTAGCTTTAGCAATAAGATAAAAGAAAGATTAAAGAAATAAGAATAGGTAATGAGTAAATCAAATCATCCCTCTTTGCAAATAGTATCATGGCATACTTAGAGATCCTAAAGAACCAATTTAAAAACTACTAAAAACAACTCACAACTTTAACAATGTTGCAGGATACAAAAGAAAGCCACATAAATCATCAGCATTTCTATATGTTACCAACAAAGTCTAGCAGCAAAAGATATAAAAAGAAATTTCATTTAAACTATCTGTAGATAATATAAAATACTTGGGAGTCTACCTGCCAAGACAAAATCAGGAACTAAATGAACAGAATTACAAAACACTTTCCACATAAATTAGATCTCTAATAACTGGAAGAACATGAAGTGCTTCATGAGTCAATCTAATATAACAAAAATGACAATTCCACTTAACTTAATATACTTTGTGCCATAGCAACCAAACTGCCAAGAAATTACAGAATTAGAAGAAATAATAACAAAGTTCACTTGGAAGAACAAAATGTCAAGAATTTCAAGGGAATTAATGAAAAAAATGCAAATGAAGGTGGTCTAGCTGTACCAGACCGAAAACTATAATATAAAGCAGCAGTCATCAAAACTAATTGGTACTGGCTATGAAATAGCCAGTGTTTGATAAACTCAAGGACCACAGCTTCTGGAATAAAAACTAGTTATTGACAGATACTTAACACCATATATCAAGATAAGGTCAAAATGGGTTCCTGATTTAGACATAAAGGGTGAAACTATAAACAAATTAGAACAAAGAACAGTTTACTTCTCAGATCAGAAGGAAGGAATTTGTGACCAAAGAACATTATGAAATGCAAAATGGATAATTTTGATTATATTAAGTTAAAAGGTTTAAAACCAATGTAGATAAGATTAAAAGAAAAGTAGAAAACTCGGGACATTTTCTTTTTTAGATCTAAGGGTTTTGATAAAGGCCTCATTTCTAAAATATATAGAGATTTTTCTCAGATTTTTAAGTATATAAACCATTCTTCAACTGACATGAACAAAGGATATGAACAAAGAAATTAAAACTATTTCTAGTAATATGAAAAAATACTCTAAATCACAACTGATTAGAGAAATGCAAATTGATATAACCCTGAGGTACCTCTACATACTTCTCAGAATGGCTAAGGTGACAGGAAAAGTTAATGATAAATGTTGAAGAGGATGTGTGAAAACTGGGATACTTATTATATTGTTGGTGGAGTTGTGAATTGATCAAACCATTCTGGAAAGCAATTCAGAACTATGCCCAAAGGACTATCAAACTCTTTATTCCCTTTGATCTAGCAGTGTATCTACTGAGTCTATATCTCAAAGAGATCATAAAAAGGGGGAAAGGACCACATGTGCAAAAATGTTCATAGCAGTTGGTAGTAGCAAAGAACTGGAATCTGAATTGGAGAATGGTTGAATAAGTTATGATATATAAATGTTATTGAATATTATTGTTTTATAAGAAATGATCAGCAGGATGATTTCAGAAAGGCCTGGAGAGACATTAAGTGAATGCTGAAAACTATCTTTGTATATATTTTGAAAATAAAAGATTATTATTAATAAAAGAAACAGAAGAAAAAGAAAATTTCATATTCCAAAGTCCTGGCAAGTGCAAAAAACAAACTTGGGGCTCCATTCTTTCCTATCTATTTAGGTAGGTTGAAAATACTACCAATTATTCATGTTAGTCATATTATCAAATTGGCCTATTTTGGCCCTGTATATAGAGTGAAAAGAACGTTAGTCACTCTCCGTGCCCTAAATGCAGGCATTAGGCTACAATCATATATTTATTACTATCTGGAGCAATCTGGGTTTTTCACTTTATATGTATATTAGACACTGAGAAATCACTCAGATGAATCCACAGAGACTATAATATTAAACTGCTTTTTGCTCTTTTCCAAGCCATGGTTTTTTAATTTTGTTCAGTCTTAAGCAATGTGGCCTCAGGTGAAAGAAAGCTCATAATAAAGATTGTTTTCATTGTATGTCACACATAATATATTTCTAAATGATTTCTATTGAAGGTAGAGTAGAATATACCTTTTCTAGGTCACAGTTTCTTTTTTAAAAATTTTTTCCTACTATATTTCTATTAGAATCTATGTGTTGTTGGGGTTCTTTTGTTTTTTTTTTTGTTTTTTGCTTGCTATTATTTGTTTTGTTTTGTTTTCACATTTGTTAGCTCATTAAATCCTCTGCCCCAGCTTTTCTGGGATGATTTTGATTCTAATATATAAGATCATGGCTCATAAATGTAGAGGTTCTTGGGAAAAAAGGCAGATAAAGGCATGCAATATGAATGAGTTGAGTTTATTTTCTCTGACTCAAGAAAGGCTTAACTTTAAAAAAAGTCACAAGTGCAATATAGGATTTAGTCACTGAGCTTAATTTAACTGGTATAATCTGTTGAGAGGCTAATATTTAAGCCTCAACCTAATATTTAAAGTTCAACAATTTATAAAGCAATTTTGCTAATTAGACAGTGTACCTTTCCCCTCAGTTCTGTATTATCTTGCCACTCCAACTTGAACTTCCTCTAAACTTCATTTTTAACCTCTTCTACAATCATCCAGTTTTGTGTGTGATACTAACTAGCTAGATAACATAACTAGCTTCTGTGAACAGTGTCACTGACAACTTGAATTACCTCTGAACTCTTTTCATTTCATAATATCACTTCTTGTCCATCTAAAACTCTTTTTGGGTCATAGACTCCTTTAGCAGTCTGGTGAAGCCTATGGACCCCTTCTCAGAATAATGTTTATAAATTATTGTTGTTATTATTAAATCATTTTCAGTCCTATCTGACCCCATTTGGGGGTTTCTTGGCAAACATACTGAAGTGTTTTGCCATTTTCTTCTCCAGCTTATTTTACAGATGAGGAACTGAGGCAAACAGGGTTGAGTGGCTTGTCCAGGGTTACAGAGCTAGTTAGTGTCTGAGCCTGGATTTGAACTTACAAAAATGATTCTTTCTAATTTCTAACTCAGGGATCTATTCAAAGTGTCACAACTCTACCTAGATTTTTAAATGCTTAAATAAAATACATTGGATTGAAAGAAATTTATTAAATTGAATTCCAGTCAAAATACAAGTTTAATGAAAGGACATAGATGTTGGGAAAAAATTCCTAAGCTATATGTTGTTAATCAAGCACTTATTTAAAAATGACTAATTAAAAAAGCAATCATTTTAACACATATACAATCTATTCATCAATTCCCACCATCAATAAAGCAAAGCTATTGGACCCAATTTTTACATTCTCTAGAATGTATATTGCTTTATAGTGACTGATTTTCCATCTCAAAGCTTCCCGCAGTGCTCATTTTTACCTAATTTGGGGTTAAAATATTAGGGAAAGAGCTCAAAAAGCCTTTAATGGTATTTGCCTAGAGTGCCACACCCTCTCATGATATTTGTAGCAAAAGGGATATGTGAAAAGCACAAAATCTAATAAATTCCCTCCATACATTTTCTTAAAGATTTTTTTCTCAAAGAAACAGCAATTTAGATCAGCAAACTATTATTGTCAAAAGATCCCAATGCAATATAATAGCCTGACAAAGAAACAATATCATTAAGATTAGTTGGTGTAAAAAGAAAAGGGGGGAAAAACTATTCTTGGATGATTGGTTTTCTTAGATTACAATTCACCAAAACCAAAATATAGGTTATATATCTCCATCTAGAGGCCAAAGTCTTGAAGTATTCATTGTAGAAATTAAACTGAGCTCAGTTATACTTATGAAAAATGCCCTTAATCAAAGTTTAATTGTATATTTCACAGACTCCAAGTTTTGGCCTTAATGACTTTTTAAAAATAGAAGATTACTTGTTTGATTCCACTTTTCAATTATTCAAATGACATTTATTAAGTGCTTATGTGCCAGGTCCTATGCTAGGCCTTGAGGGATACACACAGAAAAGTGAAAGAATACCAACTCTCAAGAATTTTACATTCTGAGACAATAGGGATATGTGTGTATATACACATATACGCATATAGACATATTTATACACACACACATATATACTTCTCCTTTCTTCTTTATTGCTGGCAAGTACCTTTTCATACAGTATTAGCAGGAAGAATGGATATGGAGGACATACAGTAGAAGACATGTATGGTTAAAATCTTTGCCTGGGAAAGTTATTTGGCTTGTCTAAATCTTAGTGAATATGAAGAAATTTAATTATATTATCTCTAAATTCTCTTCTAGCTCTAATGTGCTATGATTTTTATAATGAAGGTACTTAAGCATCACATTACTTTAAATAATGAAGACTTAGAACAAAAGGTTACAACATATTTTAAAGATGAAATAATGTCTTTACTGCCTCTAGGATTATCTCCTAAAAGTTTTACATTAATTATTTGCTTAAGTTGCTAAGAATGATTTTGATCAAGGCCTTTAAGGTTCAAAGACATCCTCTGGTCTTTTGGCAACATAATTAAGCATTTTCATTTTTTCTCTGTGTCTTCTTGTTCAGTGAAGTTCAACTCAATGCCATCACTTCACATTTTTGCCCGCAGACCTTATTGATAGCTTTCAGATACTGGCAGATAGGCCAAAGCTATTTCACTAAAAGACAGAGTCAATTTTAAAAGAAAAATTCTGCTCCCTAAATGTGTCTTCTCTGATTTTTGACCATGCTACCAAAGAAGATTATCTCTTCTAAGTTTTGACTCTGAAAATAGCTCTAGATCTTGCTGAATGTTGCATTCCAGATAATATGTATACTAAACATTCTACAAAATGGTTAGAATTAGAGGAAAACAAAGAAAACAAGTTATGAAATTATTTATATTATATTTATATTATTATATTATGAAATTATCAGATAGAATGGTACATAATGTAAACTGTGTAACAGAGTTGAGGTTTTAGATTCTGCTACAGTGATCACACTTCATTTAGTATTTAAAGGATGTAACCAGCCTTTGATACATTAGGTCTGTTATCTGTCTACTAATAAAATAGAACTAAGACTACATAGCACAAAGTAGAGAGGAAAACTCCTTTAGGCAGACATATCTTTCTCCACATTGGTAGAATTTCATCTTAAAAAATAAGTGCTATACATTTTCACTCTTTTTGTTGTTGCTTGCTTGCATTTTATTTTGCTTCTGTTTTATTTTTACTGGTTTGATTTGATTCTTCTTGTGCAACACAATAATTGTATAAGTAGGTATGCATACATTAGAGTTAACATATATTTCTATCATGTTTAACATATATTGTACTACTTACCAGTTAGGGGAGGATGTGGAAGAAGGGAAGGAAAATTGGAATACAAAGTTTTGCAAGGGCTAATGTTGAAGAATTGTCCATGCATATGTTTTGAAAAATAAAAAAGCTTTAATTTAAAAATTAAGTACTATAGACAAATGAGTTATTCACTAAACTAGATAGAAAAGTAATTCAATAGATAGAATGCAAGGCTTGAAGACATGAAGACTTGAGTTTGAATCCTACCTCATATACTTACTAACTGTGTGATCCTGGACAAATTATTTCATTTATGTGTGCCTTATTTCTTCATCTGTAAAATGACATCTATTTCACAGGGTTCTTTTGAGGATCAAATGAATTAACATATGCAAAGGACTCTGCAAAACTTTAAGCATTATGTATAAGGCATTCCAATTATATCAGCATAACGTGCTCATGCTTAAATATGTAGATGTTTATGCCTTTTTCTTCACATATAATTCCCTTTGAGATGGGCATAAGAACATATCTGTACCTCCATTATCTTTTTGGGGAATTGAAATTTTGATTCCTTGAAAACTGTAATATTGCACTATTTGCTATTACATATAATCATCAGGAAAACATCAGTACTAAAAAGCAATATTTTAACAAAGGATAATTTCACATAGATTAAAGACCAGAGGAGATGGGGCCTTATAGGGTAGCAAGAGTGAGAAATAATAGCTGCACTGAAACAATGAAGGGTTTATGGAAAGACATGAATAAGAGTATCAGGATAAGAAGGTATGGATGGATTAACAATCTGCACCACTAGAGAAATGCCTACAACAATGAGATTTCATATATATATATGTTTATATATATATATGTGATATATAGATATATACATAGATATATATAAACACACATATGTGACACATACATACATACATATATATGTGGTTGTTAACCATCAGGTGATCTTATTCCTGATCTTATTCAACAGTAAACATTCAAGCTGAGTTATTCTATGCTCATCCTACCAGTTGTGCAAAAGCCTGCCACAAGATAGCATTATGGAGGAACTATCTCAAACCCTCTATGATCCTCAGAGGAACAATGACCTTTCATTCCTCAGTGTTTTTTTTTCTCCTGGGGGTTCAACTTTGGTAGGAAAGGGTATGAATTTGTGGATCCGATTACCCAATCAGATAAGGTCTTGAGTTCTCCCTATTTAGTCTTCTCTTAGAGGTAGATATACTTCAGTGAGTATTAGTCACATGATTTTGAAATAATGGAGTCAACTTTCCATGGAAGGAGATGGATGTTTGAATATTGTGTTTAGAGTTCACTCAGCACAGAATTGATAAGCATTATATAACTGATATAAGAATAACTGAACTATCTGAAATCCAAGAACAAAAAAAGATGCTAAATATTACATTTTAATAAACCATAAAATTGCCCAGATATCTTAGAACTAGAGATGCAAGTAGAAATTGAAATAATTTGCCAGTCATATCTTGAAAGAAAACCCAACATGAAAATTCCTAAGACTATTATAGTCAAAATCAGGAGTACCCAAGTTAATAGGAAAAAAATATTGCAAATTGCCTGAAAGAAATAATTTATAGCCAGTTCTCTTTTTATGTAAATAACATTCTATAGACTTCTACATAAAGCTATTTTTACATAATGTAAATTTGTCTGAGTACATGGGGAAGGGAGAGAAGGAAAGATGCAAGAAATGGGTTATAATCTCATGGAGGAAAGAACTTAAGACAATTTAAGAATATGTCAGGGCCAGGGTCAGAGAATCAATAGCAAGAGTAGAAGTATGTGGGGCCAGAAACAAGAAAAAAACACAAAGGGGACATGTGACACAGACTCAGGTACTTGAGTGTTGTTGGATAGAAAACAAGCATATGGGTGAATGGGCAAAGTGGGACAAAACTCTCTTCTCTCAAGGCTGGAGGTCTCAAGCCAAGTCCACAGTTAGGAGCAAGAGTCTTTCTGTGCATTCATTCTCCTGTTTTTACAAGCTGCACCTGAGCTCCACTGCTTTTCAGACCATACTATTCCATTTCCTTCTGCATTTTTCAGTGGAAACAAAATATTTTTGTATTATCTGATTTTCCTTTCCCTTGTATTTGAATGTATTTCTCTTAGTCATTTGAAAAATTTGTTTCTGAAGGCAATCTATGATTTTTCTCAATTGATAAATTGCTATTTCATTTTCTGTGTTCAGAAAGTTTTATGCAGCTTTACTGCACTGCTTATTGCATTGTATTATTGAGAATTTGTCATGTTCCTCTAGGAAACCTATTTTCCTTAGGTAATCTGTTCACATCCTATCTTCAAGATTGATGTTTTGCTTTAATAGACAGAATGTTTTCTTTTGATGTTATTGCTTTTGGCTTTTCTTCCTTTAGATTGTCCTTCACTTTTTTGTATTTGAATTCCCAATTAGTTGCCATCTTCTGTCTATCTGTCTGTCTGTCTGTCTTTCTCCTCATAGTCTGTGCATAGAATGAGAACTCCTCGAGAACACTATTTTTGCTTTTCTTTATATCTCTAGTGCCTGATGCAGATCCTAGTAAATCTATGCACATTTACTATTGCTTATAAAATTTCTTGGATCAGAGTAGTTAGATCTTCAAAAAAGAAAATCAGACAAGTCTGATATGATGAACATAATCACCTAAATATTTACAAGGTATCATTTTTGATAAGTTATAGGATTTTGTCAAGAATCAAAATAAAATTCTTCCTTTAGGCATAACCTGTCTCAATGGGTTGACTTGAATTATTTGAACATAGTATAATATTCTAAAACCTCAAATATGTACATATTTATTTTAAATATAAATTTATTTATATATTTAAATATAAATATAAATATTTAAATATTATTTGACTTAAGAACCATACTTTTTCTTTGGAAATTTGTGTCTGTCTTTCAGAATAGAGAGGCTGAAGCAGAGACAGAGAAGAAAGTGAGGACAAAGAGATCAAAGAAGAATTGTAGAAAGTGAGAAAAGGGAGAGAGAGCATTGCTTAGAGCTTTGGACTTGAAAAACCTTGATTCAAATATAATTTCAAACATTACAAACTTTATGACACTGGGTAAATCAACCACTTGAGCCTCTTCCTAGGATCAGCATAGACAATCCTATATGCATTGTGGTAGAAATATTTAATAGCAGGTGTTTGCCCGCCCTGATGAAATCACAGATTTTTTGCATACTTGTTTAAGTACACACAAATATATTTCCTTCCAAACAGATATCATTTTAGAAGTGCAACTTAGATTTGGACTCTATTAAGGCCAAATGGATATTTTGTTCATCTTTTAAAAACATAAAATTGAGCACTCTGCACTACTTGCCTCAGGCAGTCTTTCCTCCATTCCTAAGGGTTACATACCCATGGGTTGATATGTATAAAATAATTGCTGACTTTTCTGTGTTCTCACCAGAATGGCCCAAGGAAGAAAAATGCAAGTTGGCTCTTTCTGGGTCCATGCTTGCTTGTTTGTTTCTTATTAGAGAAGGAATTAGCATCGCCATCTACAAGTAAATCATGAAATTACTTCCAGATGATAAGTCCCACTCCTGATTATGAAATCAGACTTCATGTTTTTGGTGGGTCAGGGAATTATGTGGCTCACACCTTATTTCATTAGATGTTTGCACCCACACATGTTTTCTTTCCCTCTCCATCTTCTATCATTCCTTTCCCTTTCCCTTTCCCAATCTCAGATTAATCCCCATTTAAGCCTAAAGAACAACAAAAACAAAAACAAACAGATTAAGAAATAGTCAATACCTATTTTCTAAGAGATGGATTCATATTTATCTCTTCTTCTATTACTGATAATAGTGATCAGCAAGAATACAATGATCTGGAAGAAACAAGTGCCAGGACCAGATTGCTTTTCTTTTGAAGTCCCTTTGAGGTGCCTTTCTTAGTCTATTCAAAGGCAAGAAACGAAGGGGGGAATAGTTGATATTTGAAACTCTATTCTTTGCTTCTTTTGAAAAGAGTAAACACACATACACACACATACACACACTTATAAGTTGGGCATAGAAATGCACTTCACTCAACAGGAAAAAAAGGAGGCAAAGAAAGAAAAAAAATAGGAATTAAGGGGAGGGTAGATGAAGGGATTAGTGACAGACAAATTTGTTTGAATTTTTAAAAGAAAGAACAAAGTCTCTACAATTAAAGGCAATGGATTTCTATTTTTTTTTTTTCTGGATAAAATTCTAAAATGTTGTATAAGAGGAGTCGCTTTTCCCATGCCCAAATGCTCTAACCTATCTGATTGAAAGGAGTTGTTGTTCTGTCAATTTAGTTATGTCTGACTCTTGACATTTGTAGTTTTCTTGGGCAAACTGCAAAGATTTGCCATTTCTTATTTTAGTTCATATTATAGTTGAAGAACTAAGAGCAGAGTTAAGTGACAAGTATCTGAGTTCAAATTTGAACTCAGGTCCTCTTAGCTCCAGGCAGGGACACTGCCACTTACTCGGAACAGATTGATTCTAAAACTGTCCAGAGAAGGTCTTTTCTGTCTTTTCCATATACTCTTTCCTCAGATTTCCAGAGGGTAATGACCAATCACAGTTCACCTACAGTGTGAATACCACAAAATGAACCAGGAAAAGCAAATACTTTCTTTTTCCTTTTGTCTTTTCACTCTATGACTTCAAGCAATGAACTTAGGTGCTTCTTTTTCTGTTCTGTTTTATTTGTCTTTCTCAGGTTCAGGTGTTTGCAGTGAATATTTCTTTAAGCAACAATATTTCTTTAAGATTATCAGGTTGTCAAAGTCTCAGGTAGTACATCTGGGTTGTTAAAAATACCATCTGCATTAGGGAGTGAAGAACTAGTAATAAACTTCTAACTACAAAGATTCAAAATTATGTTTCTCACAGTCCCATTTGGGGTGCTTTTCCACTTCACTCCCCCCTTTTCTTGAGACCATCAGAAACTGGACTCATCAGAGGCCAGGGGAGAGTAAGTGACCCTGACAACAAACAACTTAACAGTCTGAATCCTGGTGTTAACCTATACACCTTGATGTAGGAGTCCTTGCCTTCATCAACAAGCCCCATGATCCACAGTGGCATTGGCCCAACCTTTGACATTTAGATGGACCATCTGCTGGGTACATATAGTACTGGGTCTTCCTTAACCCTTTTTCCATGCTCAAGGACACTCATCCATATGAGGGGAGGGCTGTGTTCCCACACTCCCTCCCTTCAATGTGGAGAGATCGTTTTTTTTTCATGTGTGTTGTAAAACAATGTCGCTGAGGGGAGGGGAATTCCAAGAGGTTCCCAATAGCTGACATAAATCTAGAAAAAACCATGGCTACCTGTAAGTCTCATTCTGGGCTGACACCTCTCCCCAGTAGTCCATATCAGAGTCTACACATATATATGGGGGGAATAGTGGCTGGGCTTCCCCAGCAGGGTGGTGGAAGCATGAGGGATGAACACGCTGCAAAAGGGGAGGAGACAGAAAACCATCATCTTCCTGAATGGGGTCCCGTAGGCACGTAGGGTATGGGGCAGGGCTTCACATGTGAATGATGGATCCATGCTTTATGGTCAGCCACCTTCAGTCCTGAAGGATTGGAGAGGATGACTTAGTGTGGTCCGGTCCAGCGGGGTTCCAATGCAGAGTCACAAGGAAACTTCCTGGTCAGGACCCAGTCACCCGGTTGAATGTCCCGTACAGCAGTCAGGGGAGGCTGGGCAGAGGCGCGATAGAGGGCTCTGACTACTGCATGGATGTCCTGAAGAGCCTATAGGGACTTGAAAAGGGAACCATTAGCAACATCATAAGAGCCGTCCTGCCCCAAGCCGGGAAGGATTGGGGGTGGAGCATCAAACAGGATCTTAAAGGGTGAGAGATAAAGAACAGAGGATTAGGAGTACACTCAGCCCTAAAGAAAGCAAAGGGAAGGAGCCCTACCGATCTAGGTCTCGCCAGTTTCCACCCGGAGCTTAGAAATGTGCTCCTTAAGTGTCCTATTCATCCTTTCTATCTGACCAGAACTCTGTGGACAATAAGCACAGTGAAGGTGCCCCTTGAAACTGAATAACCTTAGAAATGAAGGCCGGGCCATTGTCAGACCCCAGGGAGAAGGGGAGCCCAAACGGAGGAATAATCTGTCACAAGTTTCTTGGCCACAACCAAAGCAGATTCAGACTTCACAGGAAAGGCTTCAAGCCATCCTGAGAAGGTATCAACAAATACTTAAAGAAAACTATGTCCATGAACCCCAACTTCTATGTCCGTGAAATCAACTTCCCAATGTTTGCAGGGTGTGAGCCCTTGGGGGCACAGGGCAGGCACAGTGGGGGGGTGGGCTGGGTTCACCTTGGCACAAGTCAGGAATCTGTGAGCAGCAGTTTCAGTGTGGGTTTTCATCCCAGGAAAAGAAAAAAAAGGGGAAAGTAGATCATACAAGCTAGTCCCCCATAGATGAGTCAAAGAATGCAGCTTTGAAATAAAAGGATAGGCCAAGGTCACATGACCCCCTGAAGTAGGCCTCCAGCCTTGGCTGTCAGTTGGGCCTGAGGGGTCCTGAGGCCCATATGAGGGTCTGGGTGGCAGGAGGATATCTTGGGGTGGCTCGTCCATCACAGTGAGAAGTTCAGCCGGTCATCTGGCTGCAGATTTGGCAGCCTCATCAGCAGCAGCATTCCCATGAGTCACTGGGTCATTTCCAGCCTTATGGGCTGGAACATGGATGATGGCCACTTCCCTGGGATGCCAGACAACATCCAAGAGTGCCTAGATGCATGCCTTGTTCTTGACCTCTTTACCTTCAGCAATGAGCAGTTCCCATTGTTGGTAGATGTAGCCATGGATGTGGACATACTGGCTATCAGTATAAATGTTCACTCTCTTACCTTCTGCCATCTGGAGGGCTTTGGTTAGGGCAATGAGTTCGGCCCTCTGTGCCGAGGTGCTGTGCGGGAGGGTCTCGATCCATAAGGTGGCAGATGAAGAGACCACCACTGCACCAGCCTGGCGCTTTCCATCAATAACCATTCTACCATCCACGAACAGTGTCAAATCCGGCTACAGGAGAAGTGTGTCTCACAGGTCTGGGTAAGAGGTGTGGAAAGTGTCTAAAATAGAAGTACAGTCATGCAAGGGAGCTTTTGGAAATTCAGAGGCTAAGAGAGTGGCAGGGTTCAGGGAATTTGCTGGAGCAAAAGTTATCATGGTACCATCTAACAGCAAAACCTGGTAGTGAGTGAGGTGAGAAGTGGAGATCCAGCCCTGCAGGGGTGCATACAGGAGTTGGTCTAAACAGTGTTCTGCAACTACCTCCAGGGGCTGCCCGAAAGTGAATTTGAAAGCTTCTTTCACTAAAACAGCAGCTGCTGCTAAGGACCAAAGGTGGCCAGCCAGCAGCAACAGATAGACCACAGGGCAGGACCAAGGACCAAGTCTCTGGGTTAGGACTCCTTTAGCAATCCCTGCTTTTTCAGGAACAAAAAGACAAAAAGGTTTAGAGAGGTCTGGCAGGGCAAGTGCGGGTGGAGAGGTGAGTGTTGACTGGAGTGAATGAAAGGCAGTGTCCTATTCAGAGGCCCACACAAGGGATTCCCCGGGGCCAGCGAGGGAGGCATATAAGGGACTGGCAATTTTGGCAAAGCCAAGAATGCAGAGTCTGCAGTACCCAGTGGCTCCTAGAAATTCCCTAAACTGATGTTTGGTAGTGAGGGTATGGGTGTTCAGAATCCCAGAGATGCGGGAAGGGGCCAGGAAACGAAGCCCTTCTTTGAGAACAAAACCCAAGTATGTGATTTCCTGGGAACAGAGTTGGGCCTTCTTCCCTGAAACCCAATATCTTTCTCTGCTAAGAGTGTAAGGAAGGACAAGGTGAGTAGGAAACATTGATCTTTATCTAGGGCAGCCAGCAGCAGATCATCAACATATTGCAACGGGACAGCTCCAGGGTTGGTGGCTCTAAAGTCCTGCAGATCACTCTCCAATGCATCACCAAAGAGCATGGGGGAATTCTTAAACCCCTGGGGGAGCCTGGTCTAGGTGAATTGCTAAGAATTCGGAATAGTGGGATCCTCCCAAGTAAAAGCAAAAATAGGCTGGCTAATGGGTGCCAAGGGAATTGTGAAGAATGCATCTTTAAGGTCCAACACTGTATACCAGGTTAGAGCAGGGCTCAGGGAGGACAAAAGAGTATATAAGGATTAGACATAGTTGGTGTATGGTCTCAACCCACTTATTCACTTCCCTAAGGTCCTAAACGGGGGTGGGGGGCTGGGGGGGAAATCTCCAGACCCAGATTTTCTGACTGGCAAGAGCGGATTATTCTATGCACTCTGGCAAGGGCAAAGTATTCCAGCTTGTAAGAGTCTATCAATATGAGGCTTAATCCCCAACAAAAAAATTGCTGAGGGATAAAATATTGTTTTACCCATACAGGAACAGCAGCCACCTTGAGTTGGACTATCATGAGGGTAGGGGAGTGGGGGGAGTGGGGAGCAGCATGCCCAAATGGGAAGTCTTCAGCTCAGACACTGGAACTAGGGATTTAAAAGTAGGCAAAAGTATACTCATGGCTATTTGATATTGAGGTGCCGGACCAAGGAGCCTGGATTCCTCCAAGAGGGGGCAGGAAACAAGCAGTTGTGGGGCAAAGGAAACATGGGGATCATCCGAGTCCTTGAAGGAAATAGTTGCCTGTAGTTTGTGTAAAAGATCTCTCCCGGGGCAGCTAGGTGGTGCAGTGGATAGAGCACCAGCCCTGAATTCAGGAGGACCCGAGTTCAAATCTGGTCTCAGACACTTAACACATCCTAGCTGTGTGGCCCTGGGCAAGTCACTTAATCCCAGCCTCAAAAAAAAAAAAAAAAAAAAAAAAAAAAAGATCTCTCCCACAGAGGGGGTAAGGGCAATCTGCCATCACGAGAAAAGAATGGTTTACCACCACCCCTCGGCCCAAGTCGACTGTACATGAGGTCGTATAAGGGACCTTTTTTATTTTTCCGGTAGCTCCCTGTATCTAGATAGTATCCTTTGACAAGGGTCCCAAGGGAATTTGGAGAACAGATTTCATAGCTCCTGTGTTCACTAGGAAATGGATAGGGTGACCCTCCACATTCAAAGTGACCCTCGGTTCCCAGGGGGTCTGTGAAGTGACGTGGAAGCCCAGGCATCCCTATTTGGTCTGTGCAGTGGCCAGAAGTGGTTCCCCTCCCCTCCTCTCTGGGCATTGGTGTTTCCAATATCCATGTTTCCTGCAATATGCACATTGATCAGGTCCCAGTGACTGCCGGTTCCCTTTCAGGGCCCCTGATCTATTTGGCTTCCATCACTCCCCACCCCCCCTTTTCTCTGCCAGCCACCTTTGTCAGCTTCTTCTAGGGCTGCTATAACTGCTTTGGTCATTTTCTTATTCTGTTGGTCCTGGGGTTTCTCCTGGTTATTAAAAATCTTCTTTACAATTTTAATTAATTCTGAGAGATTCTTTCCCTCAAAACCCTCATACTTTTGCAATTTCTTCCTAATGTCCAGGGCTCATTGAGCAACAAAATCAACAATTGCCCTGCGGTTATTGGATGATCTGGGTCAATAGGCGTGTAAGTACGATAGGCTTCCAACAACCTTCCCCAAAAAACCAGCCAGTGCCTCATCTTTTCTCTGCAGTACTTCAGTAACCTTAGACAAATTCTTAGGCTTCCTTGCAGCTCCCCTAAGCCCTCCTAAGAGCAACAGGCGGTACCGTTCCAGGGCTTCCCTCTCTTGGTCTGTGTTATGGTTCCAATCGGGATGTGTATCAGGGACCACCCAGGCCAATCACAAGGGGTCAAGAGTTGGGTGTCCATCAGGGCCCAAAACCCCTTCCTCATTTCCCTAACAATGAACGAACTGTTGGCAATCATCCCAGGTCGGCTGATGTGTAAAGAATATAGTCTCAAGGAGACTAATAAGCCTCTGAGGTTTTTCAGAAAAAGACGGATTTTATTGCCTCCAGTTATAAAGATCAAAAGGGACATAAACAATAAAAGGGCAATCACAGGTGCAATTTCCCATAAGGGAAACAGGGAAGCAGAGGTACTGGAATCGGGACTCATGGGGAGCCCATAGGCGGCACCCCTCCTGGTATGGGACAGATTCTGAACTGAAACACCACTGACAGGAACAGCAGAGTGTAGAAAGGGAGGGGGAACGGTAATGGGGTGGAACCTGTAGTTGATTCTGGAGATCTTCCATTGTTGGGGGAGGCAGAATGGGGTACAGACTGCAATTTTCTGTACCCTCATGAGAGCTAGCTGCCTCTTCCGCTTTTGAAGTCCCCAGGGGAAGTGGTACTGGAGTTAGAGTGAGTACGAGGGAGGGAGTGCCGCAGGCTCAGGGGAGGTTGCAGACATAGATCCCATCATTCTAAAACATGCAGTCTTTCCAAAACACTAAGAATTAAAATATCTATATTATGGTTGCTTTTCCAAGACTGTTAATGCTTTATTTTCTTCCTATTTGGTTTTGTATCTCATAACATATCTAAAACCAAACATTTCAAATACCTTTTTGTCCTGGATAAATAATAATTGATGCCAAAGCAAATAGCAAATGATACTAATTTCATTCATTTAGAACTATATTCAAAATACTCACATTAGATAATTAGTTTTTAATATCCATCACATCCTTCTGCTTCCAGAATACCATATTAGGCACTGTGTGATGTTTACAAAGAATCTTTAAGTTTCTTCCCTCAAAATGTTTGCCAACTAAATACAGAGCCAGGACAAACAGGATTCTGTAATATGTAAACACAAGTAGGAGGAAGTATAAGAAAATATATGCACAACTTAGTTTACTTTTTTCTAGATGCAACCACACACACAGACTCTGGCTGATGAGCCTGAATTTTTGAGATGCTGAAGCATTCTCTTTATTTGATACTAAGCAGAAAGATTCCTATCTTTAGTGCTCTCTTCATCTAGTTGTGTATAGAACCATACCCTTCTAATCTCCACTATTTCTTGAAGTCTAAGTTTATGTTCATGATTTCTATGATATTATTGATCCATTTCATCATCTGCCATTCCCTTTTCCTTTTATCTTCAATCGTTTTGAACCTCAGGGCCTTTTCCGGTGAGCTTCATCTTCTCATTATGTGGCCAAAGTATTTAAGCTTCAGCTTCAATATTTGACTTTCCAGTGAATAGGTTGACTTAATTTTTAAGTATTAATTAATTTTATCTCTTTGCTATTCAAAGACTCTCAAGAAGCCTTTTCCAATACCTCATTTTTAAAGCATCGATTCTGCAGTCCTTAGCTTTTCTTATACTCCAACTCTTACAGCCACACATTGTTACTGGAAAAAACATAGCTTTAGCTAGATATTGGTAAGGTGATATCTCTGCTTTTCAATATGCTGTCCAAATTCCTCAATGCTTTCCCTCCACAGAGTAACTGTATGACTGTAGTAGCTATCTTTAATAATTTTTGAATCCAATAATATAAAATCTTATACTATTTCCATTTCTTTTTCTATTTGCCAGAAAATGATGGGGCCAGTTGCTAAGATCTTAGGTTTATTTTTGTTGTTACTAAACTTCCACCTAGCTTTCACACTCTTCTTTTCCACCCTCATTAAAATGCTTATTGATTCCTCTTCACTTTCTACCATCAGAATAGTATTATCTGCATATTTAAAATTGTTGAAATTCTGTTGGAAAAATTAATTCCAAAATTTGATTCTTCCAGCCTGGCATTTATCTCTCTGAATATAAGTTAAGGAAATAACTTGCCATACTGCTTTTCAAATCTTAAATCAATCATTTGTTTCATGTTCTATACTACTATTGTTTCCTGATTAGTTTGCAGATTCCTCAGCAGAAAAATAAAATGTCCCATTTGTTTTGAAGCCTTCCCATATATTTTTGTAATTCACATAGTCAATGTGTAGTCATTGTAGACATTTTGGTTAGTCAATAAATCAGAAGCAGATGTTTTTCTGGATATCCATATGTTTCTCCATAATCTAATGAATGTTGGAAATTTGGTCTCTAGTTCCTCTGCCTCTTTGAAAACCAGCTTATTTTTCTGATGATTCTCAGTTGATACATTGCTGAAGCCTAGCTTACAGAATCTTAAACATCACCTTGCTGACATGTGAAATAAGCACAATAGTGCAGTAATTAAACATTCCTTGAAATTTTTTAGGATTAAAATTTTAGGATTGTTGCCACTGTTGGTTTTCCAAATTTAGCAGGATTATTTTAAGTTATTTCTTATGAGAGGCAGCAAAGGAGTTACTTCCCCCATCATTCATCTTGTTCTCATGACAGACAAAGAAGTTGGTCATCTTCTTTCGTGTTTATTCTCTCCGGATATCAAAGTATCTATCCTGTCACTTGGACTTAGATACTACTTATGAACTCAAGAAGTCTGAAAATCCTAAGTACATTTGATTGGAATTAAATGGAATTTCCTACCAACAATTATAGTGCATTTGGAGTATATGTTTACTAATAAGTGACATGCAATAAAAGGTCAGGGGAAAATAAACTAAAAATTAATGGGAAAATTAAATAATTTAATCCTAAAAATGAATAAGTAAAACAACAAATCATAGACACAATCAATAACTTCATCCAAGAGAATGACAATAATGAGACAACATACTAAAATTTGTGGGATGCAGCCAAAGTGATTATTAGGGCAAACATTATAGTTCTAAATACTTAGTTGCATAAAATAGAAAAAGAGAAGATCAATGAATTGGACTTACAACTAAAAACAAAGTAGAAAAAGAATGAATTTAAAAACCCTCAATTAAATACCAGATATGAAATTCTGAAAATAAAAAGGGAGATTAATAAAATTGAAAATAAAAAAAAACTATTGAATTAATTAATAAAACAAAGTGTTGATTTTATGAAAAAAAAAAACCCAACAAAATAGATAAACCTTTAGTTAATTTGATTAGAAAAAGGAAAGAAGAAAATCAAATTATTAGTCTCAAAAACGAAAAGGGAGAACTTTCCACCAATGAAGAAGAAATTAGAGCAATAATTAGGAGTTATTTTCTCCAACTATATGTCAATAAATTTGATAATCTAAGTAAAATGGAGAAATATCTACAAAAATATAGGTTGCCCAGGTTAACAGTAGAAGAAATAACTTATTTTAATAGTCTCATTTTAGAAAAAGAAATAGAACAATCAACTCCCCAAGAAAAAAATCTCCAGGGCCAAATGAATTTACATGTGAATACTACCAAACATTTAAAGAACAATTAATTCCAATACTATACAAACTACTTGAAAAATTAGGGAAAGAAGGAGTCCTACCAAATTCTTTTTTATGGCATAGATATGGTGGTAATACTGAAACTAGGTGGGGTGAAAACAGAGAAAGAAAATTATAGACCAATTTCCCTAATGAATATTGAGGCAAAAATCTTAAATAAAGCATTAGCAATGAGATTACAAAAATTCATCCCCAGGATAATACATTATGTTCAAGCATGATTCATATCAGGAATGCAAGGGTGGTATATTGAACCATTAGGAAAACTATTAGCATTATTGATTATATCAATAACCAAACTAACAAAAATCATGATTATCTCAATAGATGCAGAAAAAGTATTTATAAACCCAATACCGATTCCTATTTAAAACACTAGAGAGTATAGGAATAAATGGACTTTTCTTTACAATAATTAGTAGCATCTATTTAAAACCATCAGTAAGCATCATATGTAATGGGGATAAACTGGAACCATTCCCAATAAAATCAGGACAGAAACAAGGTTGCCCACTATCACCATTACTATCAATATTGTATTAGAAATGTTAGTTTTGGCAATAAGAGAAGAAAAAGAGTCTAAAAGAATTAGAATAGGTAATGGGGAAACCAAACTATCCCTCTTTTCAGATGATATTATGGTATAGGATCCTAAAGAATCAATTAAAAAACTACTAGAAACTAGAAATTATGAAACAATTCATAATTTTAGCAAAGTTGCAGGACACAAAAGAAGTCCACCTAAATCATCAGCATTTTTATATATTACCAACAAAATCCAGCAGCAAGAGATACAAAGAAAAATTCCATTCAAAATAACTTGACTAATATAAAATATTTGGGATTCCATCTGCCAAGGCAAAGTCAGGAACTATATGAACATAACTACAAAACACTTTCCACTAAATAAAGTCAGATCTAATCAACTGGAAAAATATTATGGATAGCCTGAGAGAATATAATTAAAATGACAATGCTACTTAATCTACTTATTCAGTGTCATATTAATCAAAGTTCCAAGAAATTATTTTACAGAATAAAAAAATTAATAACAAAGTTCACCTGGAAGAACAAAAGGTCAAGAATTTCTTTTTTTTTTGAGCTTAATTATTTTATTATTATTATTATAGCTTTTTATTTACAAGATAAACACATGGATAATTTTTCAGCACTGACCCATGCAAAACCTTCTGTTCCAACTTTTCCCCTCCTACCCTCCACCCCCTCCCCAGATGATAGGATGAATGGTCAAGAATTTCAAGGGAATTATTGAAAAAAATTGCAAATGAAGGTGGCCTACCTGTACCAGACCGAAAACTATATAATAAAACAAGGGTTATCAAATCCATTTGATATTAGCTAAGAAATATAATAGTCAATCAGTGGAATAGGTTAGGATCAGAGGATAAAATAGTCAATTCCTATAGCAATCTAGTGTTTGACAAACCCAAAGATCCCAGCCTTTGGGATAAGAATTCACTGTTTGATGAAAACTGCTGGGGAAATTGGAAATTAGTGTGGCAGAAAGTAGGCATTGACCCACACCTAACACTGTATACAAAGATAAAGTCAAAATAGGTTCATGATTTAGACACAAAGAGTTAAGGTTAGATAAAGATTCAATCACCTCTCTTCTACCCATCCTTCAAGAATCCTAGAGCTCAAGACCCTGTCTGCCTCTTTGATGCTTATTCTTTCCTAATCTTAGGTAAATGAGTATACCTTAAGGCCTAGCAGAGATCTTCAGAATTCTGAAAAATCAGGAGGTTCTGTGAGGCCTGAGAATGTGATAGCCACTGCAATGTCCATTAGAGAGCTGACTATTAACATCATGGCAACAAGAGTAGGCTGAAGACAATGGAAGTAAATATCTACATTAAAGAAAGCAGCTACATGACACTGCCCAAGCCTAGCTATTTCACCAGCAGCCTAGTAGTAGAATTCAATTTGACAGTGACAAGGTCAAATGCGATATAACATAGTTAATTAATAGCCTGTCAAAGTATTTTGTGTCCTTGTGAGGTTTAATTATTAGACTTCCAGCAATATGTTGGAATCTCAGTGGAACAGTAAATTAAGTTACTATTTGCTAGTATTTTAGATAGAGGAAATATTTCATTAAGAAAAAGCTATCCACATCACCAACAAAATGCAACAGCAAGAGATACAAAGAGAAATTCCCTTCAAAACAAATGTCGAGAGTATAAAATATTTGGGAATCCATCTACCAAAGAAAAGTCAGGAATTATATGAGAAAAATTACAAAACACTTGCCACAAAAAACAAAGTCAGATTTAAATAATTGGAAAGACATTTGGTGCTCTTGGATAGGCCGAGTGAATATAATAAAGATGACAATACTTCCCAAACTAATCTATTTATTTAGTGCTATACCAATCAGACTCCCAAGAAACTATTATAATGACCTAGAAAAAATAACAACAAAATTCATATGGAAGAATAAAAGGTTGAGAATTTCAAGGGAATTAATGAAAAAAAAAAAGTCAGATGAAGGTGGTCTAGCTGTACCTGATCTAAAGCTATATTATAAAGCAGCAGTCACCAAAAGCATTTGGTATTGGCTAAGAAATAGACTAGTTGATCAGTGGAACAGATTAGGTGCACAGGACAAAATAGGGCACAACTATAGCAATCTAGTGTTTGACAAACCCAAAGATATCAACTTTTGGGATAAGAATTCATTATTTGAAAAAAACTGTTGGGAAAACTGGAAATTAGTATGGCAGAAATTAGATATGGACCCACACTTAACACCATATAACAAGTTAAAATCAAAATAGGTCCATGATTTAGGCATAAATAATGAGATCATAAATAGATTAGAGGAACAGAGGATAGTCTACCTCTCAGACCTGTGGAGGAGGAAGGAATTTATGATCAGAGGAGAACTAGAGATCATTATTGATCACAAAATAGAAGATTTTGATTACGTCAAATTAAAAAGCTTTTGTACAAACAAAACTATTGCAAACAAGATTAGAAAGGGAAGTAACAAATTGGGAAAATATTTTTACAGTTAAAGGTTTTGATAAAGGCCTCATTTCCAAAATCTATAGAGAACTGACCCTAATTTATAAGAAATCAAACCATTCTCCAATTGATAAATGGTCAGAGGATATGAACAGACAATTTTCAGATGATGAAATTGAAATTATATCCACTCATATGAAAGAGTGTTCCAAATCTCTACTGATCAGAGAAATGCAAATTAAGACCACTCTGAGATACCACTACACATCTGTCAGATTGGCTAAGATGACAGGAACAAATAATGATGAATGTTGGAGGGGATGTGGGAAAACTGGGACACTAATACATTGTTGGTAGAGTTGTGAAAGAATCCAACCATTCTGGAGATCAATCTTAAATTATGCCCCAAAAGTTATCAAATTGTCATATCCTTTGATCCAGCAGTGCTACTACTGGGCTTATATCCCAAAGAAATACTAAAGATGAGAAAAGGACCTGTATGTGCCAAAATATTTGTGGCAGCTCTTTTTGTAGTGGCTAGAAACTGGAAAATGAATGGATGTCCATCAATTGGAGAATGGTTGGGTCAATTATGGTATATGAAGGCTATGGAATATTATTGCTCTGTAAGAAATGACCAGCAGGATGAATTCAGAAAGGCTTGGAGAGACTTGCATGAACTGATGCTGAGTGAAATGAACAGAACCAGAAGATCACTATACACTTCAACAACAATACTGTATGAAGATATATTCTGATGGAAGTGGAAATCTCCAACATAAAGAAGATCCAACTCATTTCCAGTTGATCAATGATGGTCAGAAACAGCTACACCCAGAGAAGGAACACTGGGAATTGAATGTAAACTGTTAGCACTACTGTCTTTCTACCCATATACCTTCGAAATCCAATTCTCAACATGCAACAAGAAAATTGGATTTAAACACACATATATTGTGTTTAGGTTATACTGTAACACATTTAATATGTATAGGATTGCCTGTCACCTAGGGGAGGGATTAGAGGGAGGGAGGGAAAATTTTGGAAAAATGAATACAAGAGATAATGTTATTAAAAAATTACTCATGCATATGTACTGTAAAAAACAATTTTATAATTATAAAATTAATAAAAACAAAAAAAGAAAAAGCTATCCAGTAAAGAAACCATTCTTGTGTGTGTGTGTGTGTGTGTGTGTGTGTGTGTGTGTGTGTGTATGTTTTTTCCCTTTTGAGGTTTAGAGTGAGCAGCTGCAGAGGCTATGTAGTGGTAATTTTTTAAAAGTTCAAGCTCCTTGGTCTCCCACAGTCAGGTGCTTTCTGAGCTTTTCTGTTCTTGTATCACATTCCTTGTTCCTCTGAGCATTCTATGCTCCAGATAAAGTGGGTTTAACTCTGCCTCCTAGATGGATGAGGTGGCTGTCAAAATGAACATGGAGGGAATAGGATTCTGAGAGGTGGAAAAGAGGGAGCAATAACTATAGGCATGAGGAGAAAGGCTTTTAACAAATTCATTGAGGCAGGAAATGGAAGATCAAGTTTTGCATAAGATTTTTTCCTGCTTGTGCATAATATGCATTTCTTAACATACAATTTCTTAAAGGGGAGGAGTAGGAAGGAAAGATAGTTGGGACCCAGACTGGGAAGGACCTTCAAAGTTAAACTATGACATTTGCTGAAAGGGATGAGAGGAAGGTTATTAGAGGTTTTTGACATAACAAACTTGAAAGAATGGACTGGAGAGGTGAGAAGTTAGAAACAAGGAGACTGATCAGGATACTACTAGAATAGTAAGAAATCAATGAGGATCTGAACCAGAGGAGCAATCATATGAGTGTGGACAAAGAGGACAGATGTGACAGATTATATGAAAGTAAATCAACAGGATTTTTCAACTAACTAGATATGAATACTGGGACCACTTTATATGGTGCAAATAAAAGATTTCAAAGCACTAGAAGTGTCTAATTCACTGTAAACAATTTTTAATTGAGAATAGCTCATCCCAGACACTTCATAGAGATGTTGGTACTAAATATCTGGATATAAAACTTCCCCTTTTTCCCTCTTAAAGAGGCATAGAATGTTAAGAAGAAATTAAAAGAAAAACCAAAAAAATTACAAATGACAAATTTATATATTATAAGCTTAAGTGATTTGTCCAAAGTCACCATTAGTTAGTGACAAAGCCAGAACCAAGAAGGGTCAAAGGTCAGGATATCTATTCTATGCCTATTTGCAGATGACAATGATCACATGCTAATGTGATCAATCGATATATTAAGGTAAATATTAAGTGCCTACTTTTCCTAAAGTACTATGCTAGGTACAGATCATACAAAAACATCCTATGTCTCAAATTTACTTCAAGTCTGTGCTAAAAAGGCTATTGTGATTAGTATTAATTCTTATATGAAAACTCAGTTGCTATATGCAGGTTTTTTTTTTTTTTTTTTAAGACAGATTCTTTCAAGGGACAGTATCTCATTTGTGTTCCAGACTAAGACTAAAAAAATTGCAGCTAAATCTTTATTTAATGATTCTTTACTTTTCCAGTGAAGAAAAAATAAAAACCCAACTTTCTGCTCTGGAAAGAGGGGAGTGTTCTATTTCATTTTATTGTCTTGAAAGGAATTTCCTTTCATGTACCAACATCACCACCTGCTGGAATTTCAAGTTTTTATCTCTAAAGAGGACTAAAACTATGTAATATTTTTTGTATAGCTGATATGAATTATATGTTTCATGTATTTATATTAGCTATAATATGTATAATACAATATACATATATGTGTTTATATATATATATATATATATATATATATATATATATATATATATATATATATATATATATATATATACATGAAACATAAATTCCCATGTGAGAACTTTCCCCAATTCTCTAGTACTTGCACATTTACTTTTACACTGATTATGCTATTATTTATTATTATGCTATTAAATTTATTCAGTAGAATTCACTGTGTAGAAATTTTGGTTGTTTCCCTAATAAAACACTACTCTCTCCTTCATGTTTAAAATGGAAAATTTTGATATTTGCAAAGTTCTCACTGTTTTTAGATGATATCCTCCATGAGTCAGAGAATTAGGTGTTTTGTTTTTAAAAGGTTACTTAATTGAGTTTTTTCCTGAACTTTATGTATCTCTCTTTTCTCTATTTCCTTCTCTGTTCTTTTTTCTCTTTTCTACTTGCTTCCTTCTTTCCACTCAACCTCTTTTCTCTTTTTTCTTAGAAGTTAATTTCAAAGGAACCCAAGCCTCAAAAGTTTGACTAAAATAGTTATGTAGCTATACCAGAAAGTCAATTGTGCTGTGGTTTGGAAGGGACAGAATGACGGGAGGCTAAGGAAATAATGAAAACTGTTTTCAGGATTCAGAATGACCCAAGGCAAGAAAGCATTTTTTTTCCTTTTTTTTTGTTTTTTTTTTCCCCCTTTCAGTCCTTTAATAAAGCTAAGTAATTTTTATGTTATGCATTTTAAAAATTAAACAAAACATATTATTATAACTATTTATATTTAAAACTAATTTACATGTACAAAATATCCATAAAAACTCATTAGTTATCATCTAATTTCTATTTGTTCATTCATCTTTGCATTTTCCTTTTAAGTAATCTTCATTATTTTGTTATTTTTTTCTGGATCTATTTTCTTAATTTTTAATTACATCATAAAACTTTCAAGTTTCTTGCTATTTCTCATATTTATAATTTTAGTGGCATTGTAGTATGCTACAATATTGATATAGCATAGAATATAAAAACATTTGCCAATTGTTAGAAATTTAGTTCATTTACAACTCCTTTTAATTACAAATATCTGTTGTACTTATTTTTACTTTTTTAGTTTACTTTTAAAATTTTAATTCTGAGATCAAATACAAATAGGGAGAGAGACTGAGGCAAATAGAGATAGAGCCAAAACAAAGGAATTCTGTATATAATCATGTTCTTTATTCTTTCAAGTATAGAGTGAGTGCTACTCGTTGCTTTCAAAACTATTCTCCTCTGTGCTTTCTTTTGAATTTCTCATTGTTCTTTTCAGTGAATAAATAAAAGTTTCAATAGCCTGACTTTGTTTTGGCATCACTAACTTTTGCTCCCTCAATTAAAACCTGACAGAAAGGGAAAAAAATCCAACATTGTAACAACTAAGGATATTTGAACAGGACAAACTTACATACTCTCCATGTTTAAAGATGTCCAAATTGGTGTCAGGACATTGGTAGCTCACTTCATCACAGATCCTCATTGCATTATTCAGAGTTCTTAAGATTTTTGAAATTGTTTTCCTTTACTGTATCATTGGATTAATTGTTCTCCTGGTTCTGCTCACTTTATTATGTCTCCATTCATACTATTCAGCATTCTCTGAAATAATCCTTTCACTTCTTATGCCATAATAATATTTTATCACATTCATATAACAAAATTTGTAAACCACTCTCAAAATGATGGGTACCTCCTTTAAATTCTAGTTGTTTAATACTTCCTTTGACATCAGAATCCAGTTAATTCCCCTTTTTTTTGCCTCTTACCTCTTCCCATCCTGCATGTTTCATTACTTAGTTTGATGTATTTTTTAGACCAAACAATTTGAGTATATTTATGGTTGTGGGACAAAGAGGAAAGAGAATAGTAAGTAGCTGGGCAGAGAATTCAAAACTCTTTTTCTAGTTCAGATAGCACTAAGATTCATTTGATGATTGCTAGTTAACCATTTTCTCTATGTTTATATATTCTTTTGACAAACCTAGAAATTCTACCCCATCTCCTTCTCATTACTACATTTATTCTTTTAACTTTCCTTTTCCCTTTTCACACATTTAGAACATAACCAATGCACCCCCAAATCCTCTCATTTTGGTTTTTAACACTCTTAAAATCCTTCAAAGTCATTAAGCTTTTAAAAGGACACTTAGTTCTTCTTTCCCTAGATAGTTAGCATTAATTCATCATACTCCCCATGTAATTGCTCAAATAAACTTGTCTTTCTAAATTTTTCCTTACTCTTGAACTTGCATTTTAAAATTCATCCCCAGTCCTGGTATTTTCATCAGAAATGTGTGAAGTCCTTTCTTCCACTAAAGATTCACAAGAGATAGCACAATACCTCTGTGAGTCTGGAGTCATGAAGACTTGAGTTACACAGCTTCAGAAACTAACTAATTAAGTGACCCTGAACATGCCATTTAATTTCTGTCTGCCTCAATTGCCACAACTATAAAATGGGGGTCATAATATATAGTACTTTCCTCACAAAGTAATTGTGATAATCAAATGAGATAACATTTGTAAAGCACTTAGCATAGTGCCTGGCACATAGCAGACCAAAAATGTTTATTCCTTTCCCTTCTCTTATTCAACTTTGTAGAATAAGTTTTTCCTGATTGTATTTCATTAATTTCTTTATCTACTTTCATTTGTGGTAGGAATACTCAGTTTTGTATGATTCAAATTGTGATCCCATGGCACTTGAACTGCTTTTTTCTGGAAACTTTTAGTAGGTTTCTTTTTTGTTTCCTCTTGGAAATGCTGGATTTTGTATAAATATGCCTGGGATGTTTCTGTTGAGAATTTCATTCAGGAGAAGATTGGTGTATTCTTTCTATTCCTCTTATTCTAATAGATCTGTGTAGTGTGTGTTCTAGAGCCCCCAAATTGGGGTGCCAAAATATGCTATGCTTTCTAGAGCCCCTATGCAGGGGTGCCAAAATATACTGTCCAGACTAGCTCGCTGGAGCACTTTGGGACCAGCCTGAGTCCTTGCTCTTGGTGGAGGAATGATGAAGGCAGGAGACCTACCAGGCTGGTCAAAGATGGAGTCCATTTATTTCAGTCCTCTCAGCCCCTAAATTCCTTAGTATGATTACATTACTACAGCACACTGAGCATGTGCCAATTAGAGAACCATTATATCACCACATCACACTGAGCAAGTGCTAACTATAGTAGCATTACATCACCACAGCACATTGCACAAGTGCTAACTATCAGCACCCTGCGATTGATATGTAAACACATCTCTTTATTGTAAGTATCCCTTGCTTCAAGAAGAACACAGGTGGTCACACCCTCCTTGACTTCCCAGGAAGGGTGAGAGTTTTTAGGGGATATAGGGAACCAAAGCTGACATATTGTCAGCAGGTTCCCTCTGGACTGAAGGGTCTTATACCTTACCCAGAGTTCCCCCATTATCTATGACCCTCTACATATCTGGAGAGTTTTCACGTAAGATTGTTTGAAATATAGTGTCTAGGCTTTTGTTTTATTTAACCTTAGCTTTCAAGGAGAAATTTAATTATGTTGTCTTTTTGTCCCTATGTTTTGATTTTGTGCCAATATTTCTTTGTTTAACAAGGTTTTGTGGTTGTCTTGGTTTGTTTTTACATCATCATAATTTTACCCAGGACCCTTTTATCTCCACATCCCACAGAACTATCTCATATAATAAATACTATTTTTTAAAAGAATAAGAAGAGTAAAAAAGGCTCTTCCTAATTCTCTCAGAATGAGCAGCAGATCAAGTATCTGAACTTGGAGCAACAGAACCCATAAGTATTTGCAGTATAACTAATTTCCAATAGAAGATATCTTGAAAGGACTTTTGCAAAGGTCTGTCTCAATAGAGCAAAGGGGAGAATGAGACCCAGTACAGCACAGGGAGACCCTGGATAGAGAAGTCCTGGATGGGGAATATAGTGAGAGACTCTTAGTCAAAATACAATTAGTGTCCTGGCTGTGCAACCTCCAATGCAACTACAAAAGGCAAATAGTGAGCATGACAAGCAGAGTTTGGTGTCTATGCCTATTCCACATGAGAAGGAAGCTGGCAGCACCAGCCCCTGGACAGCATAAAATCTCTACTTGTCATCCTGTAGAGGAAGTTCAGTACAAGCTCCCTTTGCTCTAGGAGCAGACCTCAGCCTTTAAAAATGAGAAAAAAAAAAAAAAAAAAAAAAAAGCAAAAATGAGTTCTGCTCACAGATAACCATTATGGAGACAGGGAAGAGCAAATCTCAAATCCTGAGGACACTAAACTAAGGGATAAACGTCTCCAGATTAAGCCATAAAGGGTGATATGAGTTGATATCCAACATAAAAGGCTCCCTTAAAAAGATTCAAAAAGGCTCTTAAAAAGAGAGAAAAATAAAAATGGGGAAAGGAAATGAGAACTTTGGAGGGAAGTTTGAAAAAAGAAACAGAAATTGTCTGAAGAAAACAACTTCTTAAAAAATACAACTGGTAAAATGGGGGGAAATATACAGAAGAAAACCACATTTTAAAAAATAGATTTGGTGAAATGGAAAAAGAAAACAATTCCTTGAAAAAGAGAAGTAGTGAAATGGAAAAAAGAGAACAACTTCCTAAAAAATAGAATTGGTGAAATGGAAAAATAATCAAATGAACAAAACAACTTATTTAAAAGTTAATAAGCCAAATGCAAAAGAAGGCTAAAAAAAGCTGAGAAAATAATTTATAATTTACTAAATTTTAGAATTGAACAATGGAAGTGAATGCATTAATGAGACCTCAAGAATTAATGAAGCAAAACCCCCCAAAATGAAAAGATAGAAGAAAATTTAAAATACCTCATTGGAAAAATGACTATTCTGGAAAATAGATCTAGGAGAGACAATCTAAGAATTATTGGACTCTCTGAAAACCATGATAAAAAAGAGCTTAGACAACATCTTTCAAGAAATCATCAAGTAAAACTTCCCTGCTATCCTAGAACCAGAGAGTAAAATAGCTATTGAAAGAATCCAACAATCACCTCCTGAAAGAGACCCCAAAATGAAAACTCGAAGGAATGCTGTAGTTATAGTGATAATTCCAGAATTATCACATCAAGGAGAAAATACTGCAAGCAGCCCAAAAGAAACAGTTCAAATACTGAGGAACCATAATCAGAATTACTCAGGACCTAGCAGCTTCCACTATAAAGATTCAAAGGGCCTGGAATATGATATTTCAGAAAGCAAAGAAGTGTGGACTAAGCATTCTTTTTTTAGAGGGAAAGATAAAACATTCAATGAAATCAAGGATTTTCAATTGTTTTTGATGAAAAACAGAGCTGAACAGAAAATTTTGTCTTCAAAAGCAGAACTCAAGATAAGCAGAAAAAGGAAAAAGAACCTTGTTTTTAAAGGTTAAAATATTTACATCCCTATATGGAAAGATGATATGTTTAATTCTTGAAAACTGTAACTTTGTTAGCAGTATACTAGAGCAGTGGTCCTTAAACTTTTTAAATGGGGGGCCAGTTCACTGTCCCTCAGACTGTTGAAGAGCCAGACTATAGTAAAAACAACAACTATGAACAAATTCCTATGCACGCTGCATATATCTTATTTTGAAGTGAAGAAACAAAACTGGAACAAATACAATATTTAAAATGAAGTAAAGTTAAATCAACAAACTTAGCAGTATTTCAATGGGAACTATGGGACTGCTTTTTGCTAATGTCTGGTTCCATATTTGTCACTGCTAGTCGTAACAAGTGATGCAAGTGTGCATCTGTTAGTCTTGATCTGGTTGAAGATTTCAAATGTTTCATTCTAGAAAAAGTCTGTTCACAGACATAACTGCTACCAAAGATGCTCGCCATTTTGAGTGCATGGTTCCTGAGATGAGGATATGTCTCATAGGGGAGAGATGAATAGAAATTATGAAGGCTGCTTGACTTGAATGTGTCTTTCATAAAGTCACAATTCTGCAGTTCAGCCAGTTCCTTTTGGTAAATTGTATCCACATTTTCAATGTCAATAGAAAATGGGTTATGGAAAAGCTGTATGTCCTATTCATGGAGATGAAGCTCTTTAAATCTTTTTTTTTAAATCTTTTCATGGAGATGAAGCTCTTTAAATCTTTTTTTTTTTTTTTTTTTTTAGGCTGGGGTTAAGTGACTTGCCCAGGGTCACACAGCTAGGACGTGTTAAGTGTCTGAGACCAGATTTGAACTTGGGTCCTCCTGAATTCAAGGCTGGTGCTCTATCCACTGCACCACCTAGCTGCCCCCAGCTCTTTAAATCTAAATTGGAACTCCTTTTGCAACTTTTCCAATGAATCTACCCATGTTTTATTTGGGAATGGAATCAGCGGTTTTTCTGCTAACAGATTTTAAGTTGTGGGGAGATGGCAGAAGTTTTCCTCCTTCACTTGTTTGATGAGGAGGCCTAATTTTACTTCAAATGCTTTGACATGTGATTGCATATCACAGATGAGCTTCCCCTTTCCTTAAAGTTGCATATTGAAATTGTTTAGTAGCTCTGTTACACCTGTTAGAAAGGCAAGGTGCCATTTCCATTCTGAGCTCTGGTACTTCTTTGTTTTTTGAAAGCAGAAAAGTTGTAATCTGTGGAAGTAAGTCATAGAAACATTTCAAAACTCTCCCTCGACTCAGCCAATGGACTTCTGTGTGATATAGAACATCTTAATACTCAACATTTAGCTCAGACAGAAATTCCTGAAATTGTCTGTGATTTATTGCATTAACTCCAATGAAATTAACATAAGGTACCACAATTTTCATAACAGAGTCCCACTTCAGTGATTTACTATAAGCGCTTGTTGGTGGATGAGGCAGTGTATGGCTATTGGATGAGAATGGTTATGTTTGTCCATCTCTTGGTTAATGTGAGTAATACTTCTTTCTTAGACCCCACCATGTTAGGGGCACCATAAACTGGCTAGTTTAGCCCAATGCAGCTCCAAATCATTCATAATTTGGCAAACCTTTTCATAGATATCCTCTCCTGTAGTTGTTCCTTTGATGCTTTGCAGTGCAGCAAGCTCTTCTATGACTTCAAAATAATCATTCGTCCCATGAATAAAAATTAGAAGTTCAGACTCACGAACATCATTGCTTTCATGGAGTGCCAAGGAAAAATATGAATTTTTTTTTTTGTGTGGAGTTTTGCAAATGCTGATGCAGATTGTCTCCCATTTCTTCAATCCTCTGTGTAATTGTAGGTCCTGAAAGATTCACTGTACTAAATAAATCGGTCTTCTCCAGACACATCTCTTTGGCAACAGAAAGAAAGCATTCTTTAGACCTCCAGGAATGATCTGCCAGTGCGTGCTATTAGCTTGGCAACTTGAAACTTGCTTGCAGTGATGAAATATTTAGCTGCTTCACAAAAATATTTTGCTGAGTTGTCAATGTATTTTTCAGTTTTCACATTTTATCTTTTCTCACTTCTCCAACCAATCATATTTATCTTTATGTTGAGTTTCATAGTGTCGATACAAATTATATTCTTTGAACACAGACACTATATTCTGGCATATCAGACATACAGCTCTTTCCTTGTACTGCATGAAAAAGTAATCATAAGTCCATGGTTCTTTGAATATCCTACAGTCCATGTCAATTTTTCTTTTTCTTGACATCATTATTTCCAAATTGCTATTAGTAAAATACATATATATATATATATATACATACAGCGCTACAAAAACAATATACCAGCAATAACTTTGCCCACACAGACACATACAGACTGCAATGCCCGACTTCCTCCAAGCTGCCTCTGTGCTGTGATGCCTCCTATACTCTCTTTACTGCTTCAGACCTTCACTGCACACAAGTCACTGCTCAGGCGGCCCTCCCAAATGCCCTGGCTTCCTCTGAATCCTGGGATCAGTGCTCATGATCCAGCGCTGCATGATCATACATGCTGCACTCGTAATTTATCATAATCGCAGGCAAGACTGTGCATATATGTATATAACTGCACAATATATTGTATGTGCCAAATGAGCTTCAGTGACAAATTGTACATTGGGGCTTCCAGGGGAGGTCATCATGTGACTTGAAGCTGCACAAGTGTATGGGGACCTTAAGAATCTGGAGGGGGATGAAGCAGTACACGAGCTCTGCACCCCCTCATACTCAGGATAAGGGGGGGGCACTAAGGTCAGACCCCCAGTGATTATAAGGTGATGACATATGTTAGCAATATTCCATCTCTTTATGTAACTACAGAACATACACACAATGATAAAACTGAGGACCACAACAGCTAGACATGAAATCACTATGGATACAGGGCCACAATCAGGAGCCTCACTCTGGGCAACAATAGCAATCAGTACCACAACATGTGCTAGAGAGGAAGCCGTTACATTGTCATTACAGCATAATGACAATGATAGAGTCAAGCTGGGACTTGTAGTACTAACTGTTACTATATCCATGCACCAGACACAGCCCATATATTCCCCCTGTAGTAGCTGTGACATGCGCAGCATGCACTGTACATCCCTTGCCCCTGTCTGTTGTGGTTACTTTACAAGGCCACAGGCTGTCAGTCCTCCGATTTCTGCATCTCTCTCCCTTCCCCACACCACCATACACCCCAGCCTGGGAACTCAACTCACCTCAGTATTGCCTCATACTCTGTCTCTGCTGACTCAGCCCAGTGCTAGAAGTGTGCGTTGCTAATGTGAGTTTAGGTTGAATATCACTTCCGGTTAGAGCAAAATAGATTTAATTAAAAAGAGATAAGATAGGAAACATCTTGCTAAAGGGTATCATAGAAAATGAAGTAATATCAATACTAACCAAATCAAAGCGTTGGTCTCAAAAATGAAATGAGTAAACTTTCCTTTTAAGGACCATACATAGTGTGGAACCCAGAAAGCCTGTTAAAAGTTTCAAGGGGACTGTACCTTTAAGGGACGGGTTCATTCTCTGGAGCCCCCAAACTTGTGAATCCTTGTAAAGTCCAGCTTCGCTTCCTGGAGGTCTCAGGAACAACCAGAGTCAGGATAAGTAAAAATCCTTGGTCTTTAAGGGGAGAAGTGAAGGAGACAGACAAACTGCCACAAGTATGCCACCAACTTCCTTCTTCTGGTCTTGTTGCAAAGTGAAGTTCTCTCACCTCTCTCATCCCACCCCTTAATCCTTACCTACAATTCTCTTAACCCCAAACATTGAGCCAGCATTAACTGTGAGAAGAGCAATTCCATATATGCTAATAGAGTCATTGCTTTATTCCAAATAGGTAATTAGCCTTAAGTGCTCGGTTGTCTTATTCAAGCACACTTTTTAAGAGTTTCAGCCCTTTACATCTCCCACTTTCTTTTGTTTGAGAACACAGGTGGTCACTCCATCCCTGACTTCTCAGGAAGAGAGGTGAAAGCACTAAAAAGATGATCACACCCTTTCTGATTTCTCAGGAAGAGAGATGAAAAACACCAAAGGGAAGTGGGAAATCAAGCCAGATATTGTTAATGAGTTTCTGGACTGAAGGATCTTACTAGAAACAGGTATGCACAAACCTATCAGCATTGGGGCAGGGGGTGGGGGGAGGGTATTACAGAAGCACATAGCAATGAAACGCAGGCTAATAGTGATGACTCTCCCCACAGCCGATGGAGGCTCAATGTGGTGTAATAAAATGAATTGTACATTTAAGTAGTGATATAACAAACAATATGAATCAACATGGTATTGTAAAAGATTTCCAGAAGTCCTAGAAGAAAAAATAACAATTACACATATGCCTCCTTCAGCAGCCAAGTCCAAAACAAATCTATTGTGTGAAGTCTGGGTTAGCATCCTGGGTGCTTTAGAATCAGCTGGAGTCAAGATAAGCAAAAGTCCTTGGTCTTTATTCTTAGTCTTTAGGGGGAGAAGTGAAGGGGATGGACACAAGCTCTCCACAACTTCTCTTTTTTTTTGTCCATCGCCAAAGTGACTCTGGCTTGTCTTACTCCACCCCCTAATCCCTCCTACAATTATCCCTCCCTACCAAAAGATCGAGACAGCATAGAACAGTGAGAAGAGCTATTTTTTCTAAGCATATGCTAGTAGAGTATTGTCCAATAGGTAATTAGCTTTAAGTGCTTGGTTGTTTGATTCCAGTGCATGTGTTCAGAATTTCAGCCCTTTACATCTCCTGCTTTCTTTTGTTTTAGAACACAGGTTGTCACACCATCCCTGACTTCTCAGGGAGGTGAGAACCCCAAAAAGGAGGTGGTCAAGCCCTCCCTGACTTCTCAGGAAAGGAGGTGAAAACACCAAAGAGGAGGTGATCATGTCCCCCATGAATTCTCAGGAAGGGAGGTGAAAAGCACCAAAGGGAAGTGGGGATTGCTAGTCGGTTTCTGGGCTGAAGGGCCTTATTGGAAACAGGTATGAACAAACCCATCAGCATGGGAGGTATTACACAAGCTCATAGCAATAACACACAGGCTATTAGTGATGACTCTCCTTACAGCCAGTGCAAACTCAATGTGGTGTAACAAACATGAATTGTACATGCAAGTAGTGATATAACAAATAATATAAATCAACATGGTCTTGTAAAAGATTTCTAGAAGTCCTAGAAGGACAACAATCACACATACCCTTCCTTCAGCAGCCAAGAGATAGTCCAAAACCAATCTATTGTCCATTGCTTCATGTGTCAGGGAATCCAATGATCTCTGGAAGTTTTTGAAGTCTTGCAAGAGTCTTTTTATGTGTTAGGGAATCCAATGATTCCTGCAGATTTTGAAGTCCTGCAACTGTCTTATCATTTCTCAGAAAACCCAGTGATTCCTGAGGGCTTTCAAGTCCTACAATAGTCTTATCATGTCTCAAAGAATCCAATGATTCCTGAGGGTTTTGAAGTCTAACAAAATTTTATGTCCATGAGTCAAATGCCATAACTGCCATGCTCTTTCAGTGGTTGGCACAGTCAGTGACAGAACCACCTGATGTTTCTTGGGTCTTCTCCATCTCTCTCTGATGGACAAGACAAATATGGCTCGTTGGCACCCATCTGATTCCTTCTCCATCTGTAAAGATACAAACAAACCTTCTCCCCCAAGCAGTTAACCTATCTGAGCCCTTCCATTCACCACTTTCTGGGTCTCTCCACATCACCTGGTGATTATCTAAAGATAGTGGAGCTGCTCACACTGGACACTGCCCTTTCAGCTGGTTATAAAACCTGTCTGTCGGAGCCAGTGCATCTTTGTCAAAAATCAAGAAGTTAATTGTATAAGCTAGATTTAGAAGTTCTCTAGGGTTACCTGTGGCTCCCCCTTTCTTTTGTTTTTGGAAGAGCATCTTAATATCTCTGTTTCTCCTCTCTATTATTGCCTGTCCTTGAGGATTAAAGGGTATGCCAGTAGTGTATAAAATCTTATACTGTACACAAAGGTGGGCAAAATGTTTAGAAGTATATTCAGGTCCATTGTCTGCTTTTATTGCTTGTGGCACACCCATAATTGCAAATGCTTGTATAAGGAATTCAGTGACCACTCAGGCTGTCTCTTTTGCTTCTGGTATTGCAATAATAAATCCTGAAAAGATGTCTACCACAACATGGATAAAAGACAGACGACCACAAGATTTATGATGAGTCACATTCATTTGCCAAATTTCATTGGGTCTCAAACCACAAAGGTTCTTCCCTGGAGAGAGTGTAGGAGTGTGGAAAGGAATGCAAGCTGTATAGGCTTTTGCTATGCTCCTAGCTTCCTCTTTTATTGTTCCAAATTGCGAATGTAAAGCTCGATCAGCCTGATGATGTTTAAAATGAGATTCTTTGGCTTCTTGAAATAAAGTAGTATTGGCCAACATAGTTAGAAGGCTATCTGCCTTTGAATTCCTATCAAAAATAGGACCTGGAAGTCCACTATGAGAGTGGACATGCAAGATATAAATCTTACCTGGATGCTTTTTCATTTGCTCTTAAAGTTCCTTAAAGAGCTGATATATATTAGAGGTTACAAATTTTATTTGGGCTGTGGCAATTCTTTGTACCACAATTACTGAATAAGCCGAATCAGATATTATATTTATATCTCCTGGATAATATGTAAGAGCTAAAATGAATACATACAATTCATTCTGCTGAGTGGATTGAAAAGGAATTATGACTACTCTCTTTATAGTTAAGTAATGAGAGTATACAGCGCAAATATTTTGTTTAGATGAATCTGTAAATATAGTTCTTTAAGAGGATAGAAACCTTTTCTTCAAGAATCCATTGCCAATTATGTAATAGTTTGGTTATCTTTAATGGAGACTCATGTGTAAAATTTGGAGCTGTGGCCAAGAAAATTTGCCATTCTGGGACAGCACACAGTAATTTGTGAATTAATATAAAAGGTGTATATCTTGTCAGGTCTTATCCCAGATAATTGTACTGCTCACTTAATGACCTTTAATAAAATTCTAGCCACAAGCATTGGGTAAGAAGTAAGGCTTTGTTCTGGTTGTGCTGGGAGGTTCACCCACTCTATCACACTGTCTCCTTGATGAAGAACTGCTGTGGGTGCCTCCTATGTAGTAAAACCTCATATTTCCAAGGGTTTTTGAGTAACTCAACCACATTGGATAAAGCTAGTTCAACTTCTCTCAAAGACTCTTGAGCTTCTTTTGTAAGCTGGTGTGGTGAGCTTAAAGCACTGTCTCCCCTTAAGATGTCATACAGTGGTTGCAATTGATAGATAATCAAGCCTAACATTGGATATCTCCCATTAATTTCTGAAAATCATTTAAGGTGTTTAGCTTTTCTGTTCTTAAGGAAAGTTTTTGTACTCTAAGCACCTTAGGATATACTTCATATCCTAAGTATTGAAAAGGAGCATGCCTTTGAAGTTTTTCTGGAGTTATATGCAATTTGTAGTTCCTTAATATTTCTGTGATTTTTTGTAGACATGTTTCTATTATTTGTTCCTCAGGTGCAGATCCCAATATATCATCTATGTAATGTAATAACATTACTTTTGGAAATGCTTTTCTTACTGGGGTAGGGCAGCAGCAACATACATTTGGCACAAAGTAGGGTTGTTTTTCATTCCTTGTGGCAAAACTGTCCATTCATATCTTTTATAAGGCTCCATTAAGTTAACTCTGGGCACGAAAAGGCAAATCTTTTCACATCCTCTTTATCAAGATTGATAGAACAGAAACAATCCTTAATGTCTATAACCCAAAGAGACTGTTCTCTAGGCAATTGAGTAGGAGCTGGAAGTCCAGGCTGAAGAGTTCCCATAGTTTCCATCTGTTCATTTAATTTTCTTAATTAGTCAACATCTTCCATTTTCTAGATTTCTTTCTTACAACAAATACACGGGAATTCCAAGAACTTACAGAAGATTGTAAATGTTCTTTGTCAACTTGCCCCTGTACTATATCTAATAAGGCCTGAATTTTATCTTTGGCTCAGGGCCATTGTTCTATCCACACTGGTATATCAGTTTTCCATTGAATAGGAACAGGTGAGAGTGTTGGCAGGCCTTCAACAGCAGCCCTGCCTAAAAAACTTGAAGTACTCATTTTTAATCCTAATTGTTGTAAAATGTCTCTTCCACACAGACTGATGTTTTTTTTCCAACTAAAAAGGAGTAAAAACTGCTGTTTTGTCTTCAAAAGTCCATTTCAAAGGGGTAGCATTAACTTCAGCTGCTATTGATCCTCCTACATCAGACATGTAGGTGTCTGCCTTAATCTTTGGCCAGTGACTGGGCCAATTGGCACCTCTAATGACTTGCACCTGTGTTTGCCAATTCTTCTAATAGTATGCCATTTATTTAGATAATGAGCATAGGACAGTAAGTTGTAACTGCTGTAGTCCAGAATATTCTTGGATTTTGTTGCTTGGAGCCAGAATCTGGGCAGCTATCGCCAGATTGCTTATTAGGAGTCTGTATCAGCAAACCTGATGCTACTACTTCTCCTGGTTGATAAATTACACATTGCTACCTGTATTAGTGACTAGGATATTATCTACACCTTCCCCAGTTTCCCACATTAGTGTATGAATGAACACTGTTTTGTAAGTACTCTCAGGAAGTGAAATGGTCAAGCTTACTGTGCCTGGAGGCAAGTGATCCATAGGCTGGAGAGAAACAGCTTTCACCTCTCCAGGGGGTATCTCAGTTGTCCCAGCTGCAAACAACTCTATTATCCCCAGTTGTAATCCCTTTATCCCATCAGGTTGCTTCCTGACTGATTGATTGTATAATCCCTTTCTCCTATCAGATGCTTCCTGGCTGTTTAGTCATGTCTGGGTATTAAACCTCTAATGGCTCTCTGGGTGTAGCATTGGCTGCCATCATACCCCAAGTATTTTTTGTCTTGGGCCCTGGGCTGGGCCCCTCATCCTGTTTCACTTAATCAGTCTGCATTCTGATGCCCAATGGAAGTCTCCGTTGCATTTTGGATATGGGGTTTCGGGTCTTGTTCTCCCACACTGTTTTCTCACTGTCTCTAGGCCAACATTGAGCTTTCAGATGCCCTACTTTACAACATCGAAAGCACTGATGAGTCTCTCTGGAAGTCCCTTGACAAAAGGGACCCTGTCTTCCCATGTTCAGATCTTGGGAAATCTGCATCATACTCTGGCTATAAAAGGTATTTGTGCTCACTGTGGTACAGTGTTTTATGATCTCCAATAAAGGAGTATACTTGTGTAGTCCTAGTATAATTCTTCTACAAACGTCATTAGCATTTTCTTTAGCAAGTTGCCTTATCCTAATTTCAGTTGCTGCATTTTCACCAATAGTTCATATGACAGCTGTCTATAGAAATCCCTCAAAATCAGCAAAGGGTTCATTTGGCCCTTGTTCTATTTTTGTGAAGGCCTTTCCTGTGTCCTGTTTACCTGAGATAGCAGCAGAAGCAGTTTGCTCATATGCTGCTATGGGATAATTAAGCTATACTGGAGTATTGTTTGTTGGGCTTGTATCCTACAGAGCTCACTATATTCAGAAAGCCACAAAAAGTTTTGTACAGGTTCTAAGTGTGTCCTTGCTATAGATTTCTTTTTTTTTTTTTTAATTTTTTATTATATATATATTTTTTATAATATTATCCCTTGTATTCATTTTTCCAAATTATCCCCCCCTCCCTCTATTCCCTCCCCCCGATGACAGGCAATCCCATACATTTTACATGTGTTACAATATAGTCTAGGTACAATACATGTGTGTGAATATCATTTTCTTGTTGCACAATAAACATTATAATCTGAAGGTACATGCAACCTGGGCAGACAGATATTAGTGCTAATAGTTTACATTCACTTCCCAGTGTTACTTCTCTGGGTGTAGTTATTTCTGTCCATCATTGATCAACTGGAAGTGAGTTGGCTCTTCTTTATGTTGAAGATTTCCACTTCCATCAGAATACATCCTCATACAGTATTGTTGTTGAAGTGTACAGTGATCTTCTGGTTCTGCTCATTTCACTCAGCATCAGTTGATTTAAGTCTCTCCAAGCCTCTCTGTATTCCTCCTGCTGGTCATTTCTTACAGAACAATAATATTCCATAACCTTCATATACCACAATTTACCCAACCATTCTCCAACTGATGGACATCCATTCATCTTCCAGTTTCTAGCTACAACAAAAAGAGCTGCCACAAACATTTTGGCACATATATGTCTCTTTCCGCTCTTTAGTATTTCTTTGGGATATAATCCCAGTAGTAGCGCTGCTGGGTCAAAGGGTATGCACAGTTTGATAACTTTTTGGGCATAATTCCAGATTGCTCTCCAGAATGGCTGGATTCTTTCGCAACTCCACCAGCAATGTATCAGTGTCCCAGCTCTCCCACAGCCCCTCCAACATTCATCGTCATTTGTTCCTGTCATCTTAGCCAATCTGACAGGTGTGTAGTGGTATCTCAGAGTGGTCTTAATTTGCATTTCTCTGATCAGTAGTGATTTGGAACACTCTTTCATGTGAGTGGATATAGTTTCAATTTCTTCCTCTGAGAATTGTCTGTTCATATCCTTTGACCATTTATCAATTGGAGAATGGTTTGATTTCTTATAAATTAGGGTCAGTTCTCTATATATTTTGGAAATGAGACCTTTGTCAGAACCTTTGTTTTTAAAAATATTTTCCCAATTTGTTACTTCCCTTCTAATCTTGTTTGCATTAGTATTATTTGTACAGAAACTTTTTAGTTTGATGTAATCAAAATCTTCTATTTTGTGATCAATAATGATCTCTAGTTCTCCTCTGGTCATAAATTCCTTCCTCCTCCACAAGTCTGAGAGGTAGGTTATCCTCTGTTCCTCTAATCTATTTATTATCTCCCTCTTTATGCCTAAATCATGGACCCATTTTGATCTTATCTTGGTATATGGTGTTAAGTGTGGATCCATATCTAATTTCTGCCATACTAATTTCCAGTTTTCCCAACAGTTTTTTCCGAATAATGAATTTTTAACCCTAATGTTGGTATCTTTGGGTTTGTCAAAGATTAGGTTGCTATATATGTATCCTTTTTTGTCCTTTGTATCTAATCTGTTCCACTGATCTACTGGTCTATTTCTTAGCCAATACCAAATGGTTTTGGTGACTGCTGCTATATAATATAGCTTTAGATCAGGTACACTTAGACCACCTTCCTCTGAGTTTTTTTTCATTAGTTCCCTTGCAATTCTCGACCTTTTATTCTTCCATATGAATTTTGTTGTTATTTTTTCTAGGTCATTGAAATAGTTTCTTGGGAGTCTGATTGGTATAGCACTAAATAAATAGATTAGTTTGGGGAGTATTGTCATCTTTATTATATTCGCTCGGCCTATCCAAGAGCACTGAATGTCTTTCCAATTATTTAAATCTGATTTTATTTTTGTGGCAAGTGTTTTGTAATTTTTCTCATATAATTCCTGACTTTTCTTTGGTAGATGGATTCCCAAATACTTTATACTCTCAACATTTGTTTGGAATGGAATTTCTCTTTGTATCTCTTGCTGTTGCATTTTGTTAGTGATATATAAAAATGCCGAGGATTTATGTGGATTTATTTTGTATCCTGCCACTTTGCTGAAATTTTGAATTATTTCTAGTAGCTTTTTAGCAGAGTCTTTGGGGTTCTCTAAGTATACCATCATGTCATCTGCAAAAAGTGATAGTTTAATTTCCTCATTTCCTACTCTAATTCCTTGAATCTCTTTCTCGGCTCTTATTGCCGAGGCTAGAGTTTCTAGTACTATATTGAATAGTAATGGTGATAGTGGGCAACCTTGTTTCACTCCTGATCTTACTGGGAAAGGTTGCAGTTTATTTCTATTGCATATTATGCTTACTGAAGGTCTTAAATATATGCTCCTGATTATTCTAAGGAATAGTCCATTTATTCCTATACTCTCAAGAGTTTTTAGTAGGAATGGATGTTGGATTTTGTCAAATGCTTTTTCTGTATCTATTGAGATGATCATATGGTTCTTATTAATTTGATTATTAATATGGTCAATTATATTAATAGTTTTCCTAATATTAAACCAGCCCTGCATTCCTGGAATAAATTCTACTTGATCATAGTGTATTATCCTGGAGATGATTTTCTGAAGTCTTTTTGCTAATATCTTATTTAAGATTTTAGCATCAATATTCATTAAGGAGATTGGTCTATAATTTTCTTTCTCAGTTTTCGATCTACCTGGTTTAGGTATCAGTACCATGTCTGTGTCATAAAAGGAGTTTGGTAGGACTCCTTCATCCCCTATTTTTTCAAATAATTTATATAACATTGGGGCTAATTGCTCTTTAAATGTTTGGTAGAATTCACATGTGAATCCATCTGGCCCTGGGGATTTTTTCCTGGGGAGTTGATTAATAGCTTGTTCTATTTCTTTTTCTGAAATGGGACTATTTAAGCAATTTATCTCCTCCTCTGTTAATCTAGGGAGCCTATATTTTTGGAGGAAGTCATCCATTTCACTTAAGTTATCAAATTTATTGGCATAAAGTTGGGCAAAGTAACTCCTTATTATTTCTCTAATTTCCTCTTCATTGGTGGAAAGATCCCCCTTTTCATTTGTAAGACTATCAATTTGATTTTCCTCTTTCTTTTTTTTGATCAAATTTACCAAAGGTTTATCTATTTTATTGGCTTTTTCATAAAACCAACTCTTGGTTTTATTTATTAATTCAATAGTTTTTTTTACTTTCAATATTATTGATTTCTCCTTTTAATTTTTGTATTTCAAGTTTAATTTTTGGTTGGGGGTTTATAATTTGGTCTTTTTCTAGCCTTTTAAGTTGTAAGCCCAATTTGTTAATCTTCTCTTTCTCTATTTTCTTCAAATAAGCCTCTAAAGATATAAAATTTCCCCTTATTACTGCTTTAGCTGCATCCCAAAGATTTTGATATGATGTCTCATCATTGTCATTATCTTGGGTGAAATTGTTAATTGTTTCTATAATTTGCTCTTTCACCCAGTCATTCTTTAAGATGAGATTATTCAGTTTCCAATTACTTTTTGGTCTATTTACCCCTAACTTTTTACTGAATGTAGCTTTTATTGCATTGTGATCTGAGAAGAAGGCATTTATTATTTCTGCCTTCCTACATTTAATTTTGAGATCTTTATGTCCTAATATATGGTCTATTTTTGTATAGGATCCATGAACTGCTGAGAAGAAAGTATATTCCTTTCTATTGCCATTCAGTTTTCTCCAAAGGTCTATCATACCTAGTTTTTCTAATGTTCTATTTACTTTTTTAATTTCTTTCTTGTTTGTTTTGTGGTTTGATTTGTCTAAATCTGAGAGTGCAAGGTTGAGATCTCCCACTATTATAGTTTTACTGTCTATTTCTTTTTGCAGTTTTCTTAACTTTTCCTTTAGAAAGTTGGATGCTATACCACTTGGTGCATATATGTTTAGTATTGATATGGCTTCATTATTTATGCTACCTTTCAGCAGGATATAGTTTCCTTCCTTATCTTTTTTAACGAGATTTACTTCTGCTTTTGCTTGATCTGAGATAAGGATAGCTACCCCTGCTTTTTTGGCTTTACCTGAAGCATAATAGGCTCTGTTCCAGCCTTTTACCTTTATTCTGTATGTATCTCCCTGCTTTAAGTGTGTTTCCTGTAGACAACATATTGTAGGGTTCTGCTTTTTGATCCAATCTGCTATCTGTCTTCGTTTGATGGGATCGTTCATCCCATTTACATTCACAGTTAAAATTACTAATTCTGTATTTCCTGCCATCGTATTATCCCCAGATTATGCTTTTTTCCCTTGACACCCCTGATCCCCCTCCCCGATATTTAATTTACAGACCCCCCTTGTGACGCGCAACCCTCCTCTTTTTTTTTTTTTTTTTTTTTTTTTTAGGATCCCTCCCCCCTCCCTCCAAGTCCCTTCACTTATTCTCCTTTTCCTTTTCCCTTTTCCTCTCCCCCCTTTTAATGAGGTGAGAGAAAATTCTCTGAAAAACAAATATGTTAATTATTTACTCTTTGAGCCTCTCCTGATGAGAGTAAGATTCACACAATGATTCTCCCCCTCACTAAGTTCCCTCAGATATGGTGTATTTTCTATGCCTCTTCCTGGGATGTAGTTTCCCTCTTTTTATCATTCCTTCCCCTTTTTCTGAACCGACCTCCTTCCCTTTACTACAACCCCCCTTTTTTCTTTTATATCAGTAAAATCAAATTATCCTTGAGTACTTTTTATATACCCACAACAGAGTTACAGTTCTCAAGGGTTCTGTGTACCTTTTTCTGTTTCTCTTCAGTCTTGTGGATGTAGATCAAATTTTTTGTTTAAGTCTGGTTTTTTTCTTAGAAACATATAGAATTCCTCTGTTTCATTGAATGACCATCTTCTTCCATGGAAAAAGATGCTAAACTTAGCTGGGTAGTTCATTCTTGGTTGCAGTCCTTGATCTTTTGCCTTATGGAATATCAGGTTCCAGGCCCTTCTATCTTTTAATGTGGAGGCAGCCAGATCTTGGGTGACCCTTATTGTGGCACCTTGGTATTTAAATTGTTTTTTTCTAGCTGCTTGCAGGATTTTCTCCTTTGTGTGGTAATTCTGCAGCTTAGCCACTATATTCCGTGGTGTTCTTTTTTTAGGGTCTATTTCAGAAGGAGTTCGATGAATTCTTTCCACATCTACTTTCCCTTCTGTTTCTATTATCTCTGGACAGTTCTCTTTGATAATTTCCTGTAAAATAGAATCTAGGCTCTTTTTTTGGTCATAGTTTTCTGGAAGTCCATTGATCTGCAGATTATCTCTCCTAGATCTATTTTCCAGGTCTATAGATTTTCCCAGTAAGTATTTGACGTTGTTCTCCAGCTTCTCATTTTTTTTGTTTTGTTTGACTGATTCTTGGGTTCTCTGTGAATCATTCATTTCTATTTGTTCCATCCTGACTTTTAAGGAGTTATTTTCTTCTTTCACAGTTTTTAGTTCTTTTTGTAAATGCCCAATTTTGTTTTTAAATGAATTATTTTGCTCTATTGAATTTTTTTCCATTTCCCTAATTTTTTTTTTGAGAATTATTTTCTTTTTCCAATTCAGAAATTCTATTTTCTTGAGACTTTTTTATCTTTTCCAATTCAGAAATCCTACTTTCCTGTGTTTTTTTTTAACCTTTTCTAATTCATAAATTTTGTTTCCCTGCATCTCCTGTAAATTCTTTATTTTTTCCAACTCCAATTTTAGGACGTTGTTATTCTCTATCATAGCTTCCCTTTCCTTTCCCCATTTTTCTTCAAACTCCCTTAATTTTTTTAGAGTTTCTTCTAGGAGAGAGTTATGTGATGGGGGGCAGGAATCGTTCCCCTTTAGGTTGTTATCTGCTGTCTCTCTGCTGTTAACTTCCTTGGGGTTGGATACCCGCTCTTCCTCTGTATAGAAGGAATCTATAGTTTTTCTGGCTTTTTTGCTCATATTTAAAAAATCTTTTGGGGTCTGTCCCTGGGGTAGGAAATTATTTATTTACTTCTTTACCAGCTTCCTCCCAGACCAGATGGATGCAGTGGCTCCTGCGCCTGAGCTAAGATAGAGCTCTGGGAGAGAGTTCCCCACCCCCTCCCTGGAAGTGCCTCAGAGGTGATTAGCACTGCTGTGCCTGAGGGCGCTGTGTTTTAGAGGCTTCCCTGAGATTTGAGACTGAACAGTAAAGACAGCACAAAGCCCAGCCTATGTGTCCGGGTGGGGCGTGGATGTCTGCAGCAGGTGACGTGAAAAGCCCCTGTGCTCAAACTGGAAGTGTCTGCCAGAAACCTCGGTCCCTAGTTCAAAGGTTCCGCTTCTCTGGGACTTCCTGGAGCTGAGTTCCACTCCCTCCAGCTAAACTAGGCAGTGTGTGTTGCCTTGGGCCATATCCACCCACTTGTCAATCTCTTAACTATTCTCAGGTGGTAGCTGAGGCCACACCCCCTGGTGCCGAGATCTGCTGAGTCACCTCCAGGGTCCGGGGAAAATCTAATCTGAGTTTTAAAATATTTTGGCTTTCTCTTCTGAACTGCTAAATAATTAGCAAAGAAGAGCTAACAGCCTGTGCCAGATTCCTTTATCTCAGTGGCTTCTCTGATCCCAGAGCCCTCCCCAGCGCAACCAGCGCAGTGTGCCACTACCCCACCGTCTGCGCTGGCCTCTCTTCTTCCTCCCCTGGGGACTGACCTCCTCTGTTGAAACTCCAGATTCTCTTCAGCTGGTAAGTCGTGCTTCCAGTCCTTGTGGTATCTATCAGTCCTGGGCTTATTTTGAGACTTAATTTATCTAATTGGTTGTGAGGGAGTGAGGACGTTCACATAGTCGTGTGTTTCTTCTCCGCCATCTTGGCTCCGCCCCTCCCTTGCTATAGATTTCTAGTCACTAGGGGTTAAAATTTCATTCCCTGTTTTACAAGACTTTCTTGGAAGATTGCTTAAAAGATCTTAAAAGAAAGTTAAAAGAAAAATGCTGAAAGGAAATTAAATCATTGAAAGAAGGGATGGAAAAAGCATATAATTCCCTACAAATAGATATAATGAAATGGAAAAAGCATATAACTCCTTACTAAATAGATATGAAAAAGATACCAATTCCTTGAAAAACAAAATTTGTGAAATAGAAAAAAATGCAATGAACAAAACAATTCAATTGGCCAATACAAAAAAGCTGAAAAAGGTAACTCAAGAAAATAAGGCACTAAAAATTAGAACTGAACAAATGGAAGTGAATGACTCAATAAGCTTCAAAAATTAGTCAAACAAAAACAACAAAAAAAAAAAGAAGAAAAAAAAAAAGAAGAAAATATAAAATACCTACTAGGAAAAACAACTGAACTGGAAAATAGGTCTAAGAGGGACAATGTAAGGATTATGGGACTTCCTTGAAAGCCACAATAAACATAAGTACTGAGACATTATCTTATAGGAAATTATAAAGGAAAACTGCCCTGATGATGAATCAGAAGGTAAAATAGCCATTGAAAGAATTCACCAATCACCTCCTGAAAGAGACCCCACAATTAAAACCTCAAGGAATATTGTTGCTAAATTTCAGAACTATTGCACCAAGAAAAGATATTGCAAACAGCCAGAAGAACCAATTTAAATACTGAGAAGCCACAATTAGGATTACCCAGGCCCTAGCAGCTTACACCTTAAAGGATCAAAAAGCCTGCAATCTGATATTCTGAAAGGCAAAGAAACTTGGATTACAGCCTAGAATAAGCAATCTAGCTAAAATGATCATTATCTTTCAGGGAAGAATATGGACAGACATTCAATAATATAGGTGATTGAAAAGACAAGAACTGAACAAAAAAAAATGATCTCCAAACACAGTACTCAAGAGAAGAATAAAATGGTAAAAAGGAAAGAATTCTTAAGGACTATATTGTTGTTATGGGTATACTTTGAGAGTGTAATTTTATTTCTTTATGATATTATGAAAAAGAAACTGGAGATAGAAAGGAGATTGTACTGGAAAAAGAGGAAGAAAGGTAAAATAAGGGAAATTATATTTCGTGAAGAGTCAAAGAAGACCTATTATAATTGAGGGCAAGAAGGGGAAGGTAAGCATTGTGTGAATCTTAATCTCATCAGATTTGGCTCAAAAAGAGAATATCAGACATATTTGGTTTCACAGAGACACTTCTCTCACCTTATAGGGAAGTGGGAGGGGGAAAGGGAGAAGAAAGGAAAAGACACAGAAGTATTAGGAGAAAGGTGTAAAGAAGGGTGAGGGGCTCTAAAAGGGGAGTAAGGAAGGTGGTCATCAAAAGCAAAATACTGGGAAGGAGGAAAGGGGAAAGGAAAGAGAATAAGGATAAATTTGGATAAATTTTGGATAAATAAGATGGCAGAGAATACAGAATTAGTTATTTTAACTGTGAATGTGAATGGGATAATTTCTCCCATAAAACAGAAGAGGAAAACAGACAGGATTAAAAAGCCTGTCCTACAATACATTTTTACAAGAAACACATTTAAAGCAGTGTGAAATTTAAAGAGTGAAGGTAAAGGGCTGGATCAGAATCTATTATGCTTCAGGTGAAGTAAAAAAGCAGGGGTAGCAATCCTGATCTCAGATCAAGTAAAAGCAAAGATAGATCTAATTACAAGAGATAAGACAGGAAATTATATTTTACTAAAGGGTAAAGCAATATCAATACTAAATATATATTCATCAAGTGGTATATCATCCAAATTCTTAGAGGAACAATTAAAGAGAGATGCAAGAAGAAATATACTATACTATACTATACTATACTATACTATACTATACTATACTATACTATACTATACTAATAGGGGATCTCAACCTTGCTCTCTTAGAATAGATAAATCAAATCACAAAATAAATAAGAAAAAAGTTAAGGAGCCAAACATAATTTTATAAACATTAGGTATGATAGATCTCTGGAAAAAATTGAATGGTGACAGAAAGGAGTTTAGTTTTTTCTTGGCGGTTCATGGAACGTATACAAAAACTGACCGTGTATTAGGACAAAATCCTCAAAATCAAATGCAGAAAGATAGAAATAATAAATGCATTTTTTCAGATCATGATGCAATAAAAATCACATGCAATATAAGGCCAGGGAAAATAGACCAAAAATTAATTGGAAATTAAATAAGTTAATCCTAAAGAATGAATGGGTGAAACAACAAATCATAGACACAATCAACAACTTCATCTAAGAGAATGACAATAATGAGACAACATACCAAAATTTGTGGGATGCAGCCAAAGCGGTTATAAGGGGAAATCTTCTATTTCTAGATGCTTAGCATAAAATAGATTAAGGGAAGATTAATGGGCTTACAACTAAAAAAGCTTGAAAAAGAATAAATTTAAAAATCTCCAGTTAAATACCAAATTTGAAATTCTGAAAATAAAATGGGAGATTAATGAAATTAAAAAAATAAGAAAACAATTGAATTAATAAATAAAACTAATAAATAAATAAGAAAAAAATTAAAAATAGATAAATATTTAGTTAATTTGATTAGAAAAAGGAAAGAAGAAAATCAAATTGTTAGTCTCAAAAATGAAAAGGGAAAACTTTCCACCAAATGAAGAGGAAATTAAAGCAATAAATAGGAATTATTTTGCTCAACTATATGCTAATAAATTTTATAATCTAAATGAAATAGAGGAATATCTATTACTTAGTGCCCTACCAATCAAATTCTGAAGAAATTATTTTACAGGCTTAGAAAAATGTTAACAAAGTTCATCTGGAAGAACAAAACATCAAAAATTTCAAAGGAATTAATGAAAAAAAATGTCAATGAAGGTGCCTAGCTATGCCAGACCTAAAACTATATTATAAAGCAGCAGTTATCAAAATCATTTGGTACTGGCTAAGAAATAAAGTAATCAATCAGTGAAATAGGTTAGGATCACAGGACAAAGTAGTCAATAACTATACCAAGCTATTGTTTGACAAAGATTTTGGGATAAGAACTCACTGTTTGACAAAATCTGCTGGAAAAATTAGAAACTAATATGGAAGAAAATAGGTCTTGATCCACACCTAACACCAAATACCAAGATAAGATCAAAATGGGTTTACCTCTCAGATCTGTGGACAAGGAAGAATTTATGTCCCAAGAAGAATTGGAACTCATAATTGAACACTAAAATTGATAGTTTTTGAACCCTAAATTGATAGTTTTTATAATTTTGATTATATTAAGTTAAAAAGTTTTTTTTAACAAACAAAACTAATGCAGACAAGATCAAAAGGGAATAAATAAATTTGGAACTCATTTTTACAATCTGATAAAGGCTTCATTTCTAAAATATATAGAGAATTGACTCAAATTTATAAAAATGTAAGTCCTTCTCCAAATCAAAGGACATGAACAATTTTCAGATGAAGAAATTAAAACCATTTATAATCACATGATTATATTGATCAGAGAAATGCAAATTAAGACAACTCAGATACCATTACACACCTCTCAGATGATAGGAAAAGATAATGATGAATGTTGGAGGGGATGTGGGAAAACTGGGACACTAATACATTGTTGGTGGAACTGTGAACAGATCTAAGCCATTTTGAAGAGCAATTCGGAATTATGTTCAAAAGATTACAAAACTGTGCACACCCTTTGACCCAGCAGTGTTTATATTGGGCTTATATCTCAAAGATATCTTAAAGGAAGGAAAAGGACCTATATGTGCAAAAATGTTTGTGGCAGCCCTTTTCATAGTGGCAAGAAACTGGAAACTGAGTGGATGCCCATCAGTCAGAGAATGGCTGAATAAGTTATGGCATATGAATATTATGGAATATTATTGTTGTATAAAAAATGATCAGAAGGATGATTTTAGAGAGGCCTAGAGAGACTTACATGAACTGATGCTAAGTGAAATGAGCAGAATCAGGAGATCATTGTACATGGCAACATCAATATTATATTCCAATCAATTCTGATGAATGTGACTCTTTCCAACAATGAGATGACTGATGACAGTTCCAATGATTTTGTGATAAAGAAAGCCATCTACACCCATATAAAGAACTGTGAGAACTGAATGTGGATCACAACATAACATTATCACTCTTTTTGTTGTTCACTTGCATTCTGCTTTCTTACTTATTTACTTTCTTTTTTGATCTGATTTTTCTTGGGCAGCAAAAGAATTGTATAAATATGTTTACACATATTGGATTTAACATATATTTTAATATATTTAACATATATTACATTGCTTGCCATCTAGGGGAGGATATGGGGAGAAGGAGGGAAAAATTTGAAACACAAGGATATGCAAGGGTCAATGTTGAAAAATTATCCCTGCATATATTTTGAAAACAAAAAAAGCTTTAAAAATTAAAAAAAAACAATAAAAAGATGATATACAAATCCTCAAAAAGAATTATCTTCATATTTCTTTTCAATATAAAACATCCAGTTTTTTACAAGGGATCAGTTCCTTCTTTCTGAAGATTTAGATACTCTCCTATACTCTTTATTCTGTCATATTAGGCAAATCTTTAGAATGAGGTAATAAAATGCTCAGGTTAGCTGCCTCTTGGATAGAAATAAAGGTCTTAAACTCAAAGTGTGTAATTTGTAGCTTTACAAAGAGGGTATTACTTTGTACCCGGAGGAGGGGGACCATTATGATCTATCAGCCAAGAGTGAAGTAAGTCATGCCTGAGAATTTTGGAAAAAGAGTCACAGTCTCAGTCTATGATATAGCAGAGATGACAGTATACAAATAGACACATATTGGATTTAATATATATTTTAATATGTTTAACATATATTGGATTGTTTGCCATCTGGGGGGGATGAGGGAAGGAGGGAACAATTCGAACCAAAAGGATATGCAAGGGCCATGCAAAAGAACATGGGCATGAGAGTAAGGTGGCATAGTCAATGAGGGCTATCGGAGAGTCCTGAGCCTTGAGTTCTGGGAGTGCAGGACACTGGCAAAGTCTTCACTGAATGGAACAAAAATTGTCTTTGCCATTTTAAAATCTGAGGAGAGTACCAAAAGATTTTTATGATGTCTATGCCATTTTCTTGCTCATTATTTAAAAGGTTTATCTTTTTGATTCTATAAAATATCTATTCTAACATCAATGTTTTTTGCATATAAACATATTGCTATTACATTTTTGGAAGGGGAATTTGAGGAAGATATAAATGCGGTTGGTTAATTGGTTGCTGTCCTACATACCAAAATACAGGACCAAAATAATGTCACTATATTTGAGTTGAGTTATAGTGTGTCTGACTTTGGCTGATCAGACCAATATGAACTCTGAATGATCTGCCACAGGTCTGACTTTAACAGTTCCTACAAACATTTGGAGTAGCTTCTCTAATTTTGCCCCCATTTCATGTTTCTTCTGGGCTAATTCAATACTGCTTTGCTCAGGAAGTACAGGACCTCTCTGATGATAGCACACTATGCTGGATAGTCCTGTGCCATGGCATACAATCAGTTCTAAAGTTTTTAAGAGAGACCTTGAGAGTGTCCTTATATTATTTCTTCTGACCCCCTTATAAGCACTTGCCCTTGTGTGAGTTCTCCATATATGTACATATATCAGACTTCAATTTTGATCTAGATTCTCAAGTATGATTTTATTTTTATTAGTAAGTAATATTTTTAAGCCCACTGAAGCACCAAAGAATAACATCTATATTGGATCATTGGGGCCATTTTACAAGAAGATTAGAAAATAATATTATTTTAGCCGTGTATGACTGCTCAAATCTTAAGAGATCTTGGACAAAACTTTAATCTTTGATATATAAAAAGAAGAAAGGGGAGGAATAGAAGGAAAGGGAATATCAAGCCTCTAATATTATCCAACTGGAAAGGCATAAAGAAATATATATAATTGATCATGAAAAATACTATCTACCTGCAGAGATGGAACTAATAAAGTCTGAATATAGACTGAACCATGCGTTTTAAAGAAACTTTATTTATGTGTGTGTGTGTGTGTGTGTGTGTGTGTGGGGGTGGGTGGCTTGAGGGGGAGGAATGTAAAAGAGGCCCAGGTTTTCTTTCACAATGTACTAATATGGAAATATGTTTTACATGACTGTATATATGTATATATATATATATATATATATAACATAAATATATGCTGTCAGTTTAAATACATTAATAACTAACATTTTTATGTAGATTCTGTGCTAAGTGCTTTTATGTAACTGTTTTATACATCAGTTTATTCTTTTACAAAATGGAGAATAACATTCCCTACCTAGTTACAATTTCATGTATCAGTATAGTATCTTTCAAAATGGAAAACAATGAACCTTACCCATTAAATATATACACATGGGAAAAGACAGAGGAAGAAAAGAAAAAAGGGTAGACCAGAAAGATCTACTGAGGATGAAGTTAGAGAACTTTTAAAAGTTGAGGAGGGATCTTTGTGATCTTGTCACCTACCTCTTTACTATAGCAGATCTAATGACTTTGCAGATTCATAGACACAAAATAAATTACCAACTAAGTAAAGAAAATATCAAACATTGCTTTTAATGAGTTAGGAATTCTGAAACAGAAAGCCATATGGTTGTAGAAATCCCAGAGCAGGTGGGAGTGCTTAAACTCCTATTTATGCATTGTACCACTTTGTTATATAATTTGCTGCCCAATTCTGCTTTCCAGTGCTAAGGAGAAAATAGGAAAGGGTTTCTGTCAAGGAATCACAAGTGATTGCTGCTGAAATTGATTTGCAAATTTATAGCTGTTAAAAGAAAGACATACCACATGGTTTAAGGCTAACTATATGTAATAAATGCATGAAGAAGCTATAAACATATAAATGGCAGAGAAATGTAAAAATATCTTCTTTGTATCTGATCAACTTGGCCTTACTTAAATAGTAAGCTGGATGAATTTGTTTATGGTGGGGGAGGACTCTAAAACTAATTTAAAAGATCCCTTTTCCTTATTAGTCAACACAAGTTTAACTAAAAAAAGAAATAGGAAGAAGAATAGTTTAATTAGGAGGAAGTCAACCATCCTTCATTCAAAGGGCCCATATCATTCATCTAGTTCTTACTAATTCATTTTACTACAAATCAAATCCTTTGTAAGCTCTTGCTGCTGTTTATGCTCTATAACTGACCAAAAACTCTAAATTGCTCCATTATGACACAACCTCTTTCACAATAGTTTTAATGATTTATTTTCTTATTTAAAAATTTGGGCAACAGTCCAAGTTCCTTAAGCCAGTGCACCCTATAATATTCCTAACAAATGGAACCATTCCCAAGCAATAGTGTTTTAATAAGTAGCTAGAAGTTACTTTTGCTTAACATTTTTCCTTCCTTCTTAATTATCCCTTTTCTCTTTCTACTTATTTTCTTGTTCAATTTGGTGCATCTCTGCATCACCATTTACATATGTACTTGTTCAATTCTCCTTTGTCTAGTTCATGTAAGAAAGCATTTCACCTAATACTTGCTTTCCAGACCTTTCCGTTATTTTTGAATGCTCTTCTCAAAAATCCAATTATTAGACATAGCAAGCTCCACCCCTTCTTTCTTTCTACACGACTCTATTCCTTTAAATTTCTGTTTTGTTTCATCTCTTCAATGATGAATTCATTCATATCTGCAAAATCTTCTATTCTCAAATTCTTTCACCACTCTTGACCTATCAATAATCATTTCTCAACAAAGTGTAACCCTAGATTACATCAACCATCTATCTCTTTTGTTCCTTTTCACCTGCTGCTAAATGGAACTTGAGAAAATAATGAAACTTTGCTGTTTGAGTTCACTACAAATGTATAATCTCAAATTAGTTAATCTCAAATCAGCCTTCTTTGCAAAAAGGCAATCCTCTTTTCCAAGTACACTGCTGTGGCATTCTTCAAAGTGTCCAAACATTCTAGGCTCTTCTGTAGCTTCATATTATATCCTCTTCATTCACTAACTTGAATCAGTACTAAATTCAAATTTCACTGAAAATAGAGACCATTTGTGTAAAACTGTCCCTTCTTCACAACTTTTGATCTCATGCTCCTCAGACATCTTCCCCTATTGTTTCCTCCTTCCCTCTATTCTTAAAGAAGGTCTGTTCCCTACTACCAAGTACATTCCTTTTACATGTGTTCTTGAACCCTACCTTCTCCAACAGACACTTCCATTATCATTCCTACTTTTTCACTGTCAATTTACACCAATCTTCTGCCACTTTTTTGATATTTAAAAACTGATTCATATATCCAACATTAAAAAAAATCTTTCTTGATTCTACCATCCTTACCAGCTATCATACTATAGCTTTCCTTCCCTTTCTTGCCAAATTCCTTGAAATAGCCAACTGTACATGATAATTGTGGAAATATGTATAGAATAATTACACATGTTTAACACATATTGCTGTCTGGGGGGGAGAGGGAAAGGAGGGAGAAAAAATTTGGAACACAACGCTTTGCAAAGATGAATGTTGAAAACTCTCTGTGCATGTATATTGAACATAAAAAGCTTTGTGACCAAAGAAGAACTAAAGTACATTATGGATTGCAAAATGGATAAAAAGATTTTGTACAAAACCAAAGCAAACAAAATTGGAGGGGAAGCAGTAAACTGGGGAAAAATTTTCACATGCAAGGGTTCTGATAAAGGCCTCATTCCTGAAATATATAGAGAACTGACTCAAGTTTATAAGAATATATGCCATTCTCCATTTGATAAATGGTCAAAGGATATGAACAGACAATTTTCAGGTGAAGAAATTAAAAGCATTTCTAGTCATATTAAAAATGCTCTAAATCACTGTTGGTCAGAGAAATACAAATCAAGACAACTCTGAGGTACCACTACACACATCTCAAATTGGATAAGCTGACAGGAAAAGATAATAATGAATGTTGGAGAGGATGTGGGAAAACTGAGTCACTAATACATTGTTAGTGGAGTGTGAACTGATCTAACTATTGTAGAGAGCAATTTGGAACTATGCCCAAAGGGCTATCAAACTGTGCGTGGCCTTTTGATGTAGTCATGTTTTTGCTGGGTCCATATCCCAAAGAGATCATAAAAAATGGAAAATGACCTATTTATGCAAAAATATTTGTTGCAGCCCTTTTTATAGTGGCAAGGAACTAGAAACCTAATGAACGCTCATCAGTTGGAGGTAACTGATATAACTGATAACTGGAGATAACTGAATAAGTTATGATATATGAATGTTATGGAATATTATTGTTCTATAAGAAATGATAAGCTGGATGATTTCAGAGAGGCCTGGAGAGATTTACATGAACTTATACCAAGTAAAGTGAGTAGAAGCAGGAGACCTTTGTATACAAACCACAGCAATATTATACAATGATCAATTCTGATGGATGTGGCTCTTTTCAACAGCAAGGTAATTCAGGCCAGTTCCAATGGTCTTATGATGAAGAGAGCCATCTGCATCCAGAAAAAGGACTGTGGGGACTAAATATGGATCATAACATAGTATTTTCATTTTGTTGTTATTGTTTGTTTGCATTTTGTGTTCTTTCTTGCTAGGATTCTTACAAGGTACTTATGCACTTAGTTCACACGTTTAAAAGAGTTCAAACCTTTAAAGGAGTTTACACCTTTAAAGGAGTTCCCTCATTGGTCCACACATGAGATTCACACCTTTAAAGAGAGCATACTTTTAAGGAGCTCCCACAAGCCCATCCTCTGGAAGGATATAAGGAGCCAGGATTCAGTGGGGAGAGTTAGATTCTGGATTAAGTCAAGGGGAGAACTTCAGGGAAGCTCAAAGAGATTCAGAGCCAAGATTTCAGTGGGCAGATTTGCAAGTCCAGGAGATTCACAAGTCTAAAGGAAAAGCCTGCTCATGGACTTCCGGGAGATTCACAACTAGGATTGACTTCTGGGAAACCCATAATCCCACACTCTTGGAGGCAGAGTCAAGATTTTATTCCCATATCTATTTTAGTGCTGGCTAGAGGCTTTGGAAAGAGATAGGCTTTTATTAAAGCTAGCCGGACTCCAGGAAAGATTCAAGACTTTGAAGGACACAATAAAGGATCCAGACTTTAACTCCTGGCTGGATTTGGGATTATTGAACTGAACTGAAACTAAGGCTGCTTCCAGAAGCTCCCCAAAGAAACTTGCTGACAGAGAATGATAACAATCACTTTTTCCTTTTTGATGTGATTTTTCTTCTGCAACATGATAACATGTATGGAAGAATTTCACATATTTAACATATCTTGGATTACTTACTGTCTAGGGGAGGGGAGTGGGGGGAAAGAAGGGAGAAAAAATTGAAATACAAAGTTTTTCAAAGGTGATTATTGAAAATGATCTATGCATATGTTTTGAAAATAAAAATCTTTTTAAAATGAGAAAGAAAATAAAAAGCATTATTAAAAAATAAAAACAAAAACAAATAAAAAAGAAATAGCTACTGTACCCAGTGCCTGCACTTCCTTCCCTTCTCCTCTCTTCTAAACTCTGTGTTCTGACTTCTGATCTCATTATTCAATTGAAACTTCTCCCTCCAAAGTTATTAAAGAGCTTTTTGCAGAATTTGACACTTGATTACTTTTTCCTTCCAGATCTTCTTTCCTTTCTGGGTTCTCGTAATACTACTGTTTTTTTGTAACACTCTTATATACCTAATCATTCCTTCTAAGTCTACTTTCAAAGATTAAAAATTTATTTTATTTTATTTTTTAAAATTAGTTTTATAATTATAACTTTTTTTTTGACAGTACATATGCATAGGTAATTTTTTACATTATCCCTTGCACTTCCTTCTGTTCCAAATTTTCCCCTCCTTCCCTCCAACCCTTCCCCTAGATGGCATGCATTCCCATACATATTAAATATGTTATAGTATATCCTAGATACAATATATGTGTGCACAACCGATTTTTTTTTTGTTGTTGTTATTGTAGTTGCTAAGGAAGAAATGGATTCAGAAGGTAAAAATAACCTGGGAAGAAAAACAAAAATGCAAACAGTTTATACTCATTTGCTAGTGTTCCATCTCTAGGTGTAGCTGATTCTGTCCATCATTGATCAATTGGATCTGAGTTAGAGCTTCTCTTTGTTGAATACATCCTCATACAGTATTGTTATTGAAGTGTATAATGATCTCCTGGTTCTGCTCATTTAACTCAGCATCAGTTCATGTACGTCTCTCCAAGACTCTCTGTATTCATCCTGCTGGTCATTTCTTACAGAACAATAATATTCCATTACATTCATATACCATAATTTACCCAACCATTCTCCAATTGATGGGCATCCGTTCATTTTCCAGTTTCTAGCCACTACAAAAAAGGCTGCCACAAACATTTTGGCACATACATTTCCCTTCTTTAGTATTTCTTTGGGATATAAACCCAGTAGTAGCACTGCTGGATCAAAGGGTATGCACAGTTTGGTAACTTTTTGGGCATAATTCCAGATTGCTCTCCAGAATGGTTATAAGAATATATGCCATTCTCCATTTGTGATAAATGGTCAAAGGATATGAACAGACAATTTTCAGGTGAAGAAATTAAAAGCATTTCTAGTGATATAAAAAATGCTCTAAATCACTGTTGGTCAGAGAAATACAAATCAAGACAACTCTGAGATACCAGTTTTCCCACATCCCCTCCAACATTCATCATTATTTTTTCCTGTCATCTTAGCCAAACTGATAGGTGTGTAGTGGTATCTCAAAGTCGTAATTTGCATTTCTCTGATCAATAGTAATTTGGAACACTCTTTCATATGAGTGGAAATAGTTTCAATTTGGCTTGATTTCTTATAAATTAGAGTCAATTCTCTGTATATTTTGGAGATGAGGCCTTTATCAGAACCTTTAACTGTAAAAATGCTTTCCCAATTTGTTACTTCCCTTCTAATCTTGTTTGCATTAGTTTTGTTTGTACAAAAGCTTTTGAATTTGCTGTAATCAAAGTTTTCTATTTTGTAATGATCTCTAGTTCTCCTTTGGTCATAAATTCCTTCCTCCTCCACAAGTCTGAGAGGTAAACTATCTTATGTTCCTCTAATTTATTTATGCCTATCATGGACCCATTTTGGTCTTATCTTGGTATATGGTGTTAAGTGTGGGTCCATATCTAATTTCTGCCATACTAATTTCCAGTTTTCCCAACAGTTTTTTTCAAATAATGAACTCTTATCCCAAAAGTTGGGATCTTTGGGTTTGTCAAACTCTAGATTGCTATAGTTATATCCTATTTTGTCCTGTGTACCTAATCTATTCCACTGATCAACTAGTCTATTTCTTAGCCAATACCAAATGCTTTTGGTGACTGCTGCTTTAAAAGATAGCTTTAGATCAGGTACAGCTAGATCACCTTCATCTGACTTTTTTTCCATTAATTCCCTTGAAATTCTCAACCTTTTGTTCTTCCATATGAATTTTGTTGTTATTTTTTCTAGGTCATTAAAATAGTTTCTTGGGAGTCTGATTGGTATAGCACTAAATAAATAGATTAGTTTGGGGAGTATTGTCATCTTTATTATATTCGCTCTGCCTATCCAAGAGCACTTAATGTCTTTCCAATTATTTAAATCTGACTTTATTTTTGTGGCAAGTGTTTTGTAATTTTGCTCATATAATTCCTGACTTTTCTTTGGTAGATAGATTTCCAGATATTTTATACTATCGACAGTTGTTTTAAGGGGAATTTCTCTTTGTATCTCTTGCTGCTGCATTTTGTTGGTGATGTATAAAAATGCTGAGGATTTATGTGGATTTATTTTGTATCCAGGAACTTTGCTAAAGTTGTGAATTATTTCTAATAGCATTTTAGCATAATTTTTGGGGTTCTCTAAGTATACCATTATATCATCTGCAAAGAGTGATGGTTTGGTTTCCTCATTACCTACTCTAATTCCTTAGATGTTAGGATTACTAAGTGAGAACTCAGGTTGTCTGGACAGTGACAAGGTGAGAATTCAGGTTGTCTGGACAATAACAAGGTGAGAACTCAGGTCAACTTGACAGTTCTCTGGCTCAGACCTTTGGTTTAGGCCTTTAAAGGGAGTTTACACCTGTTCCTGTTGAGCCTATAGATCCTTTGCCTCCAGGCACAGTAGGCTTGACCATTTCACCTTCTGAGAGTGCCTACAAAACAGTGTCCATCCATACACTGATGTGGGAAACTGAAGAATGTGTAGCTAATATCCCAGTCACTAACACAGGGAGACAACGTGTGATTTATCAACCAGGAGAAGTAGTAGCATCAGGCTTATTGTTACGTACCCCTAATAAGCAACCTGGTGATAGTTGCCTAGATTCTGACTCCAATGAACAAAATCCAGGAATATATTGGACAGCAGCTGTGACAGCTGACCAACCTATGCTTACTATCTATATAAACAGAATATCATTTGAAGGATTGGTAGACACAGGTGCAGATCATACAGTTATTAGAGGTGCCAATTGGCCCAGTCACTGGCCAAAGATTAAGGCAGACACCTACATGTCTGGGGTAGGAGCATCAATAGCAGCAGAAGTTAGTGCTAGGCCTTTGAAATGCATATTTGAAGGTGAAACAGGAGTTTTTACTCCTTTTGTGGTTGAAAAAATCCCCATCAATCTGTGGGGAAGAGACATTTTACAGCAGATAGGATTACAAATAAGCACTTTGGCTTTTTAGGCAGGGCTGCTGTTGAAGACCTACCTGCACTTTCACTGGTTCCTATTCAGTGGAAGACTGATTCACCAGTGTGGGTAGAACAGTGGCCCTTAAGAAGTGATAAAATTCAGGCCTTATTAGACATAGTGAACGAACAACTTGACTAAGGACACTTGCGGCCTTCTCTAAGTCCTTGGAATTCCCCAGTATTTGTGGTGAAAAAGAAATCTGGAAAATGGAGGATGTTAACTGATCTAAGAAGAGTAAATGAACAGATGGAAACTATGGGAACTCTTCAGCCTGGACTTCCATCTCCTACTCAGTTGCCAAGAGAATGGCCTCTATGGGTTATAGACATTAAGGATTGTTTCTATTCTATCCCTCTAGATAAGGAGGATATGAAAAGATTTGCTTTTTCAGTGCTTAGTGTTAATTTGGCTGAGCCTTATAAAAGATATGAATGGACAGTTTTGCCACAGGGAATGAAAAACAGCCCTACTATGTGCCAAATGTAGGTTGCTGCTGCTCTTGCTCCAGTAAAAAAAGCATTTCCAAAAGTAATATTTTTACATTATATGGATGATATTTTGGGATGTGCACCTGAGGAACAAATGTTAGAAGCATGTCTACAAAATACCATGGAAACACTAAAGTACTACAAACTGCATATAGCTACAGAAAAAAATTCAAAAACATGATCCTTTTCAATATTTAGGATATGAAGTATATCCTAAGACACTCACAGTACAAAAGCTTTCTTTAAGAACAGAGAAGTTGGACACCTTACATGATTTTCAAAAATTAATAGGAGATCTCCAATGGATGTGTCCAGTGTTAGGCTTAACTACCAATCAACTGCAAGCTCTATATGACATTTTAAGGGGAGACAGTGCTTTAAATTCACCATGCCAGCTTACAAAAGAAGCACAAGAGACTTTGAGAGAAGTGGAACTGGCTTTATCCAAGGTGGTTGAAAGAGTCACTCAAAAACCCTTGGAAATATCAGTTTTTGCTACAAAAGAGGCACCCACAGCAGTCCTTCATCAAGGAGACAGTGTGATTGAGTGGGTGAACCTCCCAGCACAACCAGAACAAAGCGTTACTCCTTACCCAGTGCTTGTGGCTAGGATTTTATTAAAGGCTATTAAGAGAGTAACACAATTATCTGGAATAAGTCCTGAAAAAATATATACATTCTATACTAATGCACAAATTAATGTATGCTCTGAGACCATCCCAGAATGGCCAATTTTATTGGCCACCGCTCCAAATTTTGCACATGGATCTCCATTAAAGATAACCCGGTTACTACATAATTGGTGATGGATTTTTGAAGAAAAGGTTTCTAAGGTTCCTCTTAAAGGACCAACAATCTTTACAGATGCTTCTAAAGAAAATATTTGTGCTGTATACTCTCATGATTTAACCATAAAGAGAGTAGTCAGGACTCCTTTTCAGTCCACTCAACAGAATGAATTATTTGCTATCATGCTAGCTCTTACTTATTACCCAGGAGACGTAAATATAATTACTGATTCAGTCTATTCAGTAGGTGTAGTACAAAGAATTGCCACAGCACAAATAAAATTTGCAGCCTCCAACATTTATCAGCTCTTTAAGGAACTTCAAGAGCAAGTGAGAAAACATCCAGGCAAGATTTATATCTTGCATGTCCCCTCACATAGTGGACTTCCAGGTCCTATTTTTGATGGAAATTCAAAGGCAGATAGCCTTCTAATCATGTTAGACAGTAGTCCTTTATTTCAGGAAGCACAAGAATCTCATTCTAAATTTCATCAGGCTGCTTGAGCTTTACATTTACAATTTGGAATCACAAGAGAGGAAGGTAGGAGCATAGTAAAAAGCTGTACAGCTTGTCTTCCTTTCCATGCTCCTACACTTCCTCCAGGGAAGAATCCTCGTGGTTTGAGACCCAATGAAATCTGGCAAATGGATTATAAATCTTTTGGTCGTCTATCTTTTATTCATGTCATGGTAGACACCTTTTCAGGATTCACATTTGCAATGCCAGAAGCAAAAGAGACAGCCCAAGTGGTCCCTGAATTCCTTATACAAGCATTTGCAATTATGGGTGTGCCACAAGCAATAAAAACAGACAATGGACCTGCATATACATCCAAACATTTTACAAACTTTTGTGCACAGTATAAGATTTTACATACCATGGGCATACCCTTTAATCCTCAAGGGCAGGCAATAGTAGAGAGAAGAAACAGAAATATTAAGACACTCCTCCAAAGACAAAAGAAAAGGGGAGCCACAGGTAGCCCTAGGGAACTTCTAAATTTAGTTCTCTATACCATTAATTTTCTAATTTTTGACAAAGATGCACTGGCTCCGGCAGACAGGTTTTATAACCCACCAGAAGGGCAGTGTCCAGTGCGAGCAGCTCCACTGTCCTTAGATAATCGCCAGGTGATGTGGAGAGATCCAGAAAGTGGTTAATGGAAGGGACCAGATAGGTTAACTGCCTGGGGGAGAGGGTTTGCTTGTATTTCTTCAGCAGGAGAAGGAATCAGATGGGTGCCAACGAGTCGTATTTGCCTTGTTCATCAGAGAGAGACAGAAAAAGAGAAAGACCTCAAAATAAAGGAGAAAATCTAAGAAACATTTGACACTGAAAGAGCATGGCTAATAAGAAGACTGTTAAAGAACTTTAAAAACCAGCAGGAATCATTGGACTTCCTAACACAACATGAGACTAATGGACAATGGACTTATAGATATTTATACATTTTCAATTTATGATTATTTAATCGTTATTTGTTATATACTTCTAGCATGTATTATGTTACTATATTACTATGTGCTTATGTAATTCATGTAATTATGTGTAATACCTCCCATATTGATGGATTTATGTTTCAAGGTCATGACTATCCTATGTTCTAAATCAAAAGAAAGGGGGAGATGTTAGGATTACTAGGTGAGAAGTCAAGTTGTCTGGACAGTGACAAGGTGAGAATTCAGGTTGTCTGGACAATTACAAGGTGAGAACTCAGGTTGACTTGACAGTTCTCTGGCTCAGACCTTTGGTTTGGGCCTTTAAAGGGAGTTTACACCTTAGGAATTCTAAGAGGAGCAAGCTCATTGGTTGGAGTACTTCTTCCCAGAAGCCCTTGTATTATCCCACGCCCATTCTCTGGGAGGATAAAAGAGGACAGCACTCCATAGATAGAAGAAGTCTCTGCTCTACAACAGGCTTGACGCGGCTCTCTGCAGGAAGGGAAGTCACTTCTCTGGACAAGAGTTAACGGCAACTGTCTGGAGACAATGGTTCTCTACAGGAAGAAGAATCTGTCCGAGAGATTTGAGTTGACACAGCAGATTTCTTCCCAGAGAGCAATTGGCAACTTCTGGAGACAACAGCACGCTACACTTAATCTCTTTCTTGTGACTCTTATTGCCAAGGCTAGAGTATGTAGTACAATATTGAATAGTAATGGTGATAGTGGGCAACCTTGTTTCACTTCTGATTTTACTGGGAAAGATTCCAGTTTATCACTGTTACATATGATGTTTACTGATGGTTTTAAATATATGCTCCTTATTATTTTAAGGAATACTCTCAAATGTTTTTAGTAGGAATGGATGTTGGATTTTGTCAACTGCTTTTTCTGCATCTATTGAGATGATCATATGGTTTTTGTTAATTTGGTTATTGATATCAATATTGATATCAATTTGATTGTGCTAATAGTTTCCCTAATATTGAACCAGCCCTGCATTCCTGGTATAAATCCCACTTGGCCATAGTGTATTATTCTGGGGATTATTTTCTGTAGTCTTTTTGATAATATTTTATTTAAGATTTTAGCATCAATATTCATTAGGAAGATTGGTCTATAATTTTCTTTCTCTGTTTTCAACCTACCTGGTTTAGGTATTGTAGCATGCTGTTGTCTCCAGAAGCTGCTGGATCGCTCTCTGGGAAGAGATCTGCTGTGTCTACTCAAATCTCTCAGACAGATTCTTCTTCCTGTAGTGAACCGTTGTCTCCAGGCAGTTGCTGTTAACTCTTGTCCAGAGAAGTGACTTCCCTTCCTGCAGAGAGCCCCGTCAGGCCTGATGTAATGCAGAGACCTCTCCTATCTCTGGAGTGGTGTCCTCTTTTATCCTCCCAGAGAATGGGCATGGGATAATGCAAGGGCTTCTGGGAAGAACCACTTCAATCAATGAGCTTGCTCCTTCTAGGATTCCTAAGATGTAAACTCCCTTTACAGGTCTGAGTCAGAGAACTGTCAAGACAACCTGAGTTCTTACCTAGTAATCCTAACATCTCCCCCTTTCTTTTGATTTAGAACATAGGATAGTCATGACCTTGAAACATAAATCCATCAATATGGGAGGCATTACACATAATTACATAGATTACATAAGCACATAGTAACATAATATATGCTAGAAGTATATAACAAATAACATGATCAAATAATCATAAATTGAGAATTTATAAATGTCCATAAGTCCATTGTCCATTAGTCTCATCTTGTGTGAGGAAGTCCAATGATTCCTGCTGGTTTTAAAGTTCTTTAACAGTCTTTTTATTAGCCATGCTCTTTTGGTGTAAGATGTTTCTTAGATCTTCTCCTTTATTTTGAGGTCTTTCTCTTTTTCTGTCTCTCTCTGATGGACAATGCGAATACGACTCCTTGGCACCCATCTAATTCCTTCTCTTCCTGAAGAAATACAAGCAAACCCTCTCTCCCAGGCAGTTAACCTATCTAATTACCTTCTATTTACCACTTTCTAAATATCTTCTCATCATCTGGCAATTACGTTGGAATTGTTTGTACTGGACACAGCCCTGTTGGTTTAAAAGGCCTGTATTCTCCCCAAGTGTAATCCATTTTTGCAATCTGATTGCCTTTTGGCTGACTGATTGGGTAATCTCTTTCTGCCATGTGATTGCTTTTCTGCTGGTTGATTAAATCAGAGTCCTGGCCTTCTAAAGGTTCTTTGGGTGTAACATCAGCTGCCATCATGCCCCAAGTCTTTTTTGCCTGGGGCCCTGGACCTGGGCCCCTCATCCCATTTCCCTGAATTAGTTTACACTCTGATGCCCAATGGAGTCCTCTGTTGCATTTTGGACATGGGGTTTTAGGTCTTCTTTCACCCTGTCTTCTCACTGTATCTCCATATCTACACTGAACTCTTAGATGCCCAATTTTTCCACATTGAAAACATTGCCGAGTTTCTCTAGAAGTCCCTTGCCAGAAGGGACCCTGTCTCTCCATGTTCATCATTGTCTGGGTGTAAAAAGCATTTGTTCCCACTGTAGCACAGCGTCTTATGATCTCCTCTAAAGGAGCATCTTTGTCTAATCCCCATATAATTCTTTTGCAAATCTCATTGGCATTTTCCTTAGCCAGATGTCTGGTCATTATTTCTGTAGCTGCATTTTCTCCAAGACTTCTTTTGACAGCAGTTTGCAAACATCCCACAAAATCTGCAAAAGGTTCATTGGGACCTTGCCCTATTTTAGTGAAAGCCTCTCCCCCAATCTTTCTGTCCGGGGAGGGAACCCCAAGCTTTTGTTGCAGCCTTAGCAATTTGTTCATATATTGTCATGGTATAATTAATCTGTTCCGAATTCTCTCCATACTGACCTTCACCAGCTAAGTGCTCAAAAGTGAATTGTGTGTTAACTCCTATTTCCAAATTGCATCTGACTTGAATTTTACATAATTCATGAAATTCCACAAGCCATAATAAATTTTCTCCAGGTTCCAGGCATGTCCTTGCTATGGATTTCCAATCATTTGGGGTTAGGACTTCATAAGACAAACCATCTAGTAACATTTTGACATAAGCTGATGTAGCCACATAAAGGGTACAACCTTTTTTCAAATCTTTAATTTTATTCAAATCTAAAGGTGCATATTTTCTCCTTTTATGGCCTACAGAGTCAATATTTTCAATCACAGGATATGCATGTATAAAATCACTTATATCCTGTCCTTCTCTCTTAGCTTTAACCAATGCTTTTTCTAATCTTGTCATAGGCTTAGGCTGCTTAACAGGCAATTCTGTTTGTGTTTCTGTCTCTTCCCCTCCTCCTTCTTGCTCCACCCCTGAAGGGTTAATTGAGGGAGGAGATGGGAGGTGCTCCTGTTGCTGTTGCTCAGAATTGTACTTAACTTCATTGTTATCTGATTCATCCTTTTCACCTAGTTTAGTTGACACCTCCCCATTTTGCTCCTTCATCTCTTTCTTTAGAATAACATTTTTTAAAGCCATTTGGATTAAATTGTAGGTATGAATTGTATCTTTGGAAACTGAGTTTGGTCTGGAACCAAAGGGCAAAATGTCACAAAGGCAATTGTAGTGTTCACCTAATCGCTCTCCTACTAATTTCCACTCATCTGGATCTAATTCTTTTTCCAGAGAAAAACAAGGACATATGACCTTCACAGTTCTTAAAAGTTCAGTAATCTCCTCAAAAATTACAATCAATCCTTGCCTTTTCATAACTTTGATGATGCTCTCTAAACATTTTCCTTGAACAGAAGATGTTTGCCCCATTTCAGTATAAGAGATTGCTGGTTTAGCCCTTAACAAGTTAAGTTCCTTATTTATCTATTAGCACGCTCACTTAATCTTTAACAAAGTTTCCTTGTTACTCACAGTTCTGGGTCAGAGAGACTGAGATCTGGATGGGAGGCTTTTCCACTGGAATCAGGATTGTGATCAGGTATCAGTACCATGTCTGTGTCATAAAAGGAATTTGGTAGGACTCCTTCAATCCCTATTTTTTCACATAGTTTGTATAGCATTGGAGTTAATTGTTCTTTAAATGTTTGGTAGAATTCACATTTTTCTTAGGGAGTTGGTTAATAGCTTCTTCTATTTCTTTTTCTGAAATGGGACTACTTAGACTAGTTACTTGTTCCTCTGTTAATCTAGGCAAGATATATTTTTGAATGTATTCTTCCATTTTCTTTAAGTTATCGAATTTATTGGCATAAAGTTGGGCAAAGTAACTCCTAATTATTGTTCTAATTTCCTCTTCATTAGTGGTGAGTTCTCCCTTTTCATTTTTAAGACTAACAATTTGCTTTTCCTCTTTCCTTTTTTAAAATCAGATTTACTAAGGGTTTGTCTAGTTTGTTGGTTTTTTATAGAACAGCAATAGCTGGGTCTGCACTCTGAGGCTTTGTGGGTCTAAGAATATGAGTCACTCCAGGGGGGGGGTGGTGGTCAGGTTCTAAGAGACGCTGGCTTTTCCGGGTTTTATTCTTTACCTCCTGTGTTTACAGCTTCTCTGTCGATCCTGGCTTGCTGCCAAGACAGAATATCCACACTGGGGTAAAGGTCGTTCTGTAGAAATGGCAGAGATCACACCCCTCCCCCCTCAGGTTTTCACAGTGTGAGCTGCCTTGCTCTCACTACTTGCCCTCAGCCCGTGCCCAGTCTGTTCATCCCTCCTCCAAGCAAAAACAGACCTTTTCTGGTGAATTTCAAGGATGTCTTCTGTTGGTAATTATTTGTGGGGGGTTCTTTCTAGTCAAGCATTTATTCTGAGGCTTGTCATGAAATAAATTCTGAAAGAAAATGTGGAACTCAAGCAGCTGTGTGTCTCCTTTCTGCCATCTTGGCTGGAAGTCTCATCCATATTATTTCTACTAATCATGGGTGGTTTTGCTCTCACTTGTATTCCATTTGGACATTTCATCAGTTCCATGGGCTCAGTTATCATTATTTTAAAATCTATGTAATCTTGCTCTACCCTCTTTCCTGCATTGCTGTCAATTGGACCTCTCAAACAACATGGTATGCAGACATCTCCAATTCAACATTTCTAAAACAAAACTATTATCTTTTACCTATAAACATTCCACTCTTCCAAATTTTCCTATTGCTATTATGTATACCACTATTCTCCCAATCACCTAAATTTGCAATGTCAATGTTGTTCTTGACTCATCACTCTGACTTATGTTATATGTTCAATCTGTTGCCATATTTTGTTATTTATACCTTCATATCTTGCTATTTTCTCAACATTACACAGTTTTACTTAAAGTCCTTATCACCTCCATCTGGAGTCTATTACAAAATAGACTTCAAAATGGTGTCTCAGCCTTACATGTATTTCTACTCCAAATCACCTTCCAATCAACTTCCAAGTTATCTTAAAGTGTAGAAGTGATCATGTCTACATACATACACATACACACATACACACACACATCTCTCCCCCACATAAACATTTTATTCCACAGGCTTCCCATTACCTCTAGGATTGATCTATAAGATATTTAAAGAGCTTTAAATTCTGCCCCCTTCCTACCTGATTAATTTCTTCTAAACAAACTCTCCTATTCAGCTAAAATGATCTACTCAGTCTTCCTCTTACACATTACTCCATCTGCATCTTTGTGACTTTGGATCAGCTAACCTCCCATATCTAGAATGCTTTCCTTCCTTCAATCTGCCTCTTAGAATAACTGGCTTCCTTTAAAGCTGAGTTCAAATGCCACCCTTTTCAGGAAGCCTTTATGTGTTTTACCAGCTGCTATTTCTTTCCTTTCTAAAGTGATATTGCATCTAATCTAATGGATGTCTTATATGTCTTGCATGCTTAAGGAAGTAATGCTATCCTTTTTCCTTCCCCCATGATTGTCACAGGACATTTTATTCCCTTTACCTTTATGGAGATGGACAATGGAAAAATCCTTGAACTCCTGGAGGAAAACCACCTCTTGCCATATAAACTGGAAAATTTCAGTCAGTTTTTGTATGAGCAATGGACACTACCACCACCCCCTACCTTGTAAAGCTCAGCTAAAATAGAATCACAAAAGGGGCCTGATGACATTCAAAACCTCTACTTTGGTTGGAACTTCTGCTAGGGAGGTATTGATTTCAACCTGAAGCAACCAATCAATGGCTTCAGCATTGACTGATCATCAAAGTGAGTCAGTAGTTGAGTTGTACCATATGTGTCTATCCCATAAATAACCTTCAGGACATAATAAAAGTCTTGTCATTGGTGTCAAGATTCTTCCCAGATTTTTTCACTAATAAGGTGATTTAAGGCAATTCCAATAGATTTATGATTGAAAGAGTCATTTTCATTCAGAGAGAGAAAAATGGAAACTGAATGTGGATGATAGCATAGTGTTTCCACCTTTTTTTAGTTGTGTCAATCTTTGCTTGTTTTTTCCCTTTTTATCTGATTTTTCTTGCACAACATGACTAATATGGAAATGTTGAGAAGAACTGCACATGTTGCTTGCTATCTAGAGGAAATGGGGAGAGGAGAAATTTTGGAACACAAGGTTTTGCAAATGTAATTTTTGTAAACTATCTTTGCATGTATTTGGAAAAATAAAAAGTTATTATTCTCATTTTAAAAAAAGATTCTTGCCAGAGTCCTCTTTAATAAGCTGATACTTCACCTGGAAGATAGTCATCTACTTGAGTGCCAGGGTAGCTTTAGAAGGAGCCAAAGAACAATCAATATGGTGTTTGCTACCTGAGAACTCCAGGAGAAATTCCAGGAACATATTAGAGGTCTGTATACAATATTTATAGATCTCACTAAGGTCAGTCACAAAAGCTTATGGAAAATCATGTCAAAATTTGATTGTCCAGAAAAGTTCATCAGTATTGTGTATCATTTTCATGTCAGCTCACTTGACTGGGTTTTGGATAATGGACTATGTTCTTCCACTTTCCTAGGAAATAATGGAATAAAACAGGATGTTTTCAATCATATTGTCAAATGCCTTAAATGAGTACAAACATGGCATTGAGGTCAGCTCAATGATAAATTCTTCAATTTGAAAAGCCTACAAGCTAACACTAAAATTGAGGGAGTGTTGGTGCATGAATTTTTGTTTGCTACTGTTTGTCCCATTCAAAATAAACAATTGCTTATCTCAGCATCCAGAATTACATCATTTGAGTAACTGCTTTTCATAGAACTCTGAGCACCCTGGAGGGCCTCAGGATCAGCCAGAGTCAGGATAAATCAAAGTCCAAGGAGAGAGATGAAAGAGGCAGACAAGCTGCCATGCGGCTTGCCAAAGATGTATCCTGGAGTCTGGAGTCTCCAGCCTCTCTTCTCCTCCTCCTGGCACCAACTGACTCTCACTTCTCTCCCCTAGCCCACCAATCCTTGACTATGATTATCTCAACACCAAACTTTCAGCAAGCACCAATGGTGAAGAGAGCCATATATAAAGCCATCATCTCTTATCAAATAGGTAATTATCCTTACGTGCTTAGCCTTAAATGCTTGGTTGTTTGATTCAAGCATATCTTTTTGGAATTTCAGCTTTCTATATCTCCACCTTTCTTTTGTTTTAGAACACAGGTGGTCACGCCCTCCCTGACTTCTCAGGGAGGTGAGGACCCCAAAAAGGAGATATCACACCCTCCCTGACTTTCCAGGAAAAAGGGTGAAAACACCAAGAAGGAGGTGATCATGCCCCCTAAAAGCACTTAAAAAAAAACAGATGAACACACCCTCCCTGACTTCTCAGGAAGAGAGATGAAAAACATCAAAGGGAAGTGGGGAATCAAGCCAGATATTGTGAGCAGGTTTCTGGGCTGAAGAGTCTAACTAGAAACAGGTATACACAATTACATCAGCACGGGAAGTATTACACAAGCACATTGCAATAAAGCACAGGCTAGGGATGATGACTCTCCCCACAGCCAGTGCAGGCTCAATGTGGTGTAACAAATATGAATTGTACATGCAAGTAGTGATATAACAAACAACATGAATCAACATTGTATTGTAAAAGATTTCCAGAAGTCCTAGAAGGAGTGTATGTAAATAACAATCACAAATTTGCATCCTTCAGCAGCTAAGAGGTAGTCCAAAACCAATTATTGTCCATTATTTTATGTATCAGGGAATCCAATGATCCCCACAAGTTTTTGAAGTCTGCAACAGTCTTATTATATGTTAGGGAATCCAATGATTCCTGCAGATTTTGAAGTCCTGCAACAGCCTTATCAAGTCTAAGGGAATCTAATGCTTCTTAAGGGTTTTCAACAATCTTTACATTTCTCAGGGATTCTAATGATTCCTGAGGGTTTTGAAGTTCTGCATCAGTCTCATTAACAATTTTTGATATTCATGAGTCAATTGCCATAACTGCCATGCTCTTTCAATGTGGGGGGCCACAAGCAGAAATGGAACCACCCGATGTGTTTTGGATCTTCTCCTTCCTTTCAAGGGTCTTCTCTATCTTTCTCTGATGGACAAGGCAAATACGGTTCATTGCTACCCATCTAATTCCTTCTCCATTTGTAAAGATACGAGCAAATCCTTTCTCCCAAGCAGTTAACCTATCTGGTCTCTTCCATTTACCACTTTCTGAGTCTCTCCACATCACCTGATGATTATCTAAAGATTATGGAGCTGCTCACACTGGACACTGCCCTTCCAGTGGGTTATAAAACCTGTCTGCTGGAGCAAGGGCATCATTATCAAAAATCAAGAAGTTAATTGTATAAAGAGATAAATTTAAAAGTTCTCTAGGGTAAGCCTAGAGTTAGGGTTACCCTTGGCTCCCCTTTTCTTTTGTTTTTAGAGGACTGTCTTAATGTTTCCATTTTCCCTCTCTACTATTGCCTGTCCTTGAGGATTCAAAGGTATACCAGTAGTGTGTAAAATCTGGTACTGTGCACAAAATTGTGCAAAAGGTTTAGAAATATATGCAAGTCCATTATCTATTTTTATTGCTTGTGGCACATTCACAATTTCAAATGCTTGTATAAGGAATTCAATGACCATTCAGGCTGTCTCTTTTGCTGCTGGTATTGCAAAAGTAAATCCTGAAAAAGTGTCTATCACAACATTGATAAAAGACAGATGAACAAAAGATTTATAATGGATCATATCCATTTGCCAAATTTCATTGGGTTTCAAACCAGAGGGTTCTTCCCTGGAGGGAGAGGAGGATTGTGCAAAGTAAGGCAAGCTGTACAGGCTTTTACTATGCTCCTAGCTTCATCTTTTGTTATCCCAAATTGCAAATGTAAAGCTCTAGCAGCCTGATGATCTTTAGAATGAGATTCTTGGGCTGCCTGAAATAAAGATGTATCAGCCAATATGGTTAGAAGGCTATCTGCCTTTGAGTTACCATCAAAAATAGGACTTGGAAGTCCACTATGTGAATGGACATGCAAAATATAAATCTTAATTGGATGCTTTCTCACTTCCTCTTGAAGTTCCTTAAAGAGCTGATATATATTAGAAGCTACAAATTTTATTTGAGCTGTGGTAATTCGTTGTACCACACCTATTGAATAGGTTGAATCAGATATTATATTTATATCTCCTGGATAAAAAGTAAGAGCTAGAATGATTGCATACAATTCATTCTGCTGAGTGGATTGAAAAGGAGTTCTGACTACTCTCTTTATAGTTAAGTCATGAGAGTATACAGCACAAATGTTATGTTTGGATGCATCTGTGAAGATAGTTGGTCTTTTAAGAGGAACTTTAGAAGCTTTTTCTTCAAGAATCCATTGCCAATTATATAATAGTCGAGTTATTTTTAATGGAGACCATGTGTAAAATTTGGAGCTGTGGCCAATAAAATTTGCCACTCTGGGATGGTTTCACAGCATACATTAATTTGTGTGTTTGTATAAAAGGTGTATAATTAGTCAGATCTTATCCCAGATAATTGTACTGCTTGCTTAATGGCCTTTAAAATAAAATTCTAGCCACAAGCACTGGGTAAGGAGTAAGGCTTTGTTCTGTTGTGCTGGGAGGTTCACCCACTCCATCACACTGTCTCCTTGATGAAGGACTGCTGTGGGTGCCTCCTGTGTAGCAAAAATTCATATTTCCAAGGGTTTTTGAGTGACTCTTTTAACCACATTGGATAAAGCCTGTTCAACTTCTCTCAAAGCTTCTTGAGCTTCTTTTGTAAGCTGGCATTGTGAGTTTAAAGCACTGTCTTCCCTTAAAATGTCATACAGTGGTTGCAATTGATAGGTAGCCAAACCTAATACTGGACACATCCATTGGATATCTCCTATCAATTTGTGAAAGTCATTTAAGGTGTTTAGCTTCTCTGTTCTTAAGGAAAGTTTTTGTACAATAAGCACCTTAGGATACTTCATATCCTAAATATTGAAAAGAAGCATGTCTTTTAATTTTTTCTGGAGCTATATGCAATTTGTAGTTTCTCAGTGTTTCTATGGTCTTTTGTAGATATGCTTCTAACATTGGCTCCTCAGGTGCACATCCCAATCTATAATTCATGTAATGTAATAACATTACTTTTGGAAATGCTTTTCTTCCAGGAGTAAGAGCAGCAGCAACATACATTTGACACATAGTAGGGCTGTTTTTTGTTCCATGTGGCAAAACTGTGCATTCAGATCTTTTATATGGCTCAGCTAAGTTAACACTGGGCACTGAAAAGGCAAATCTTTTCATATCCTCCTTATCTAGAGGGATAGAATAGAAACAATCCTTAATGTCTATAACCCAAAGAGTTATCCTACTTTATTGAGTAGGATATGGAAGTCCCATAGTTTCGATCTGTTCATTTACTTTTCTTAAATCAATCAATATCCTCCATTTTTCAGATTTCTTTCTTACAACAAATACAGGTGAATTCCAAAGACTTAGAGAAGGTTGTAAGTGTCTTTGGTCAAGTTACTTCTGTATTTTATCAAGTAAGACCTGAATTTTATCATTAGCTAAAGGCCACTCTTCTATCCACACTAGTATATCAGTTTTCCATTGAATAAGAACAGATGAGAGTGTTGGCAGGCCTTCAACAGCAGCCCTGCCTAAAAAACTGAAGTACTCATTTGTAATCCTAATTGTTATAAATGTCTCTTCCCGACATATTAATGGTTTTTTTTAATTATAAAAGAGTAAAAACTCTTGTTTCACCTTTAAATGCATATCTTGCCTAGCACTAACTTCAGCTGCTATTGATTCTCCTACACCAGACATATTAAGTATCTGCCTCAATCTTTAGCTAGGGCCAGTTGGCACCTCTAATGACTATATGATCTGCACCTGTGTCTACCAATCCTTCTAATGGCATGCCATTTACATAGATAGTGAGCATAGGTCGGTCAGCTGTCATAGTTGCTGTCTAGAATATTCCTGGATTCTGTTGCTGGGACAACAATCTGGGCAACTATGCTACTACTTCTCCTGGTTTATAAATCACACATTGTCTACCTGTATTAGTGACTGGGATGTTATCTACACATTTCCCAGTTTCCCACATCAGTGTATGGTTGAGCACTGTTTTGTAAGCACTCTCAGGAGGTGAAATGGTCAAACCTACTGTGCCTGGAGGCAAGGGATCTATAGGCTGGAGAGGAACAGATTTCACCTTTCCAGGCAATATCTCAATAGTCCCAGCTGCAAACAACTCTATTCTCCTCAATTGTAATTCCTTTCTCCCATCAGATTGCTTCTTGGCTGACTGGTTATGTGTGACTACTTAACTTTTAAAGACTCACTGGGTGTAGCATCTGCTGCCATCTTGCCCCAAGTATTTCTTGTTTTGGTGCCTGGGGCTGGGCTCTCACTTCCGCTTTCCCTAAACCAGTTTACATTCTGATGTCTAAGGAAAGCCTCTGTTGCATTTTGGACATGGGGTTTTGGGTCTTGTTCTCTTACCCTGTTTTCTCATTCTATTTTTATGCCAACATTGAGCTTCCAGATGCCCTACTTTAACACATTGAAAGTATTGATGAGTCTCTTTGGAAGTCCCTTGCCAAAAGGGACCCTATCTTCCCATGTTGGGATCTTGGGAAGTCTGCATCATAGCCTGGTTATAAAAGGTATTTGTGCCCACTGTGGTACAACATCTTATGATCTCCTCTAAAGAAGAATCCTTGTGTAGTCCTAGTATAATTCTTCTGCCAACCTCATTAGCATTTTCGTTAGCTAGGTGCCTTATCATAATTTCTGTTGCTGCGTTTTCATCAGTAGTTCATATGACAGATATCTGCAGCCATCTCACAAAATCAGCAAAAGGTTTATTTGAATCTTGCTCTATTTTCATGAAGGCTTCTCCTCTATCTTTTTTTCCTGGCAGAAGGCCCCATGCTTTGATAGCAACAGAAGCAATTTGCTCACATGCTGATATAGGTTAATTAATCTGTGCTGAAGTGTCTGCATAATAACCTACACCTGTTAGTTGGTTACAAGTGATTGGTGTATTAACTCCAGTTTGCCTGTTTTGTTGGGCTTGTATCCTACAGAGTTCACTATATTCAGAAAGCCACAACAAGTTTTGTCCAGGTTCTAAGCATGTCCTTGCTATAGATTTCCAATCACTAGGGGCTAAAATTTCATAAGCCAAATTCTGTAATAACACCTTAACATAAGATAATGTAAATCCATAAAGGGTGCAAGCCTTTTTCAGGTCTTTGATAATCTCTAGATAAAAAGGAACATATCTTCTCCTTTCTTGACCTGAAGAGTTAAGCTGTTCAATCACAGGATAATCTATTCTCAAATCAGATGTGCCCTTCCTCTTTGGCTTTAAGTAGTGTCTTTTGCAATTAAGTCATGGGGGAGGGCTTGCTAGGGGGAGGTGCTGGTGATGTCACTGCCCCTCCCATTCCTCCTCCTCCTTCTACCCAGAAAGGTGAAGTTGATGGGAGAGGGTCAAGAGTCTGCTCTGGTGTAGGCAGACGGTGAGAGTGAGAATCACCAGGCCCTTCAAGTTTACTTAACTCCTCATGCCCTCCACTGGTATTTCCATTACCCTCTCCCTTCTCTTCCTTTTTCTCCTCAGGCTTCCTTATTTGACTGTTCTCCTTAGAACTTTTCTTTTTTCTAGAACCTGTGGAATTCTTTAAGGCCAATTGTAGTATGTTGCATATATAGAATGTTTCCTTAGAAATTGAATCAAAATCATTATCATTGTAATATGCACATAGTTGATCTCCCACTAATTTCCAGTTATCTGCTTCTATTTCTTTTTTCTTGAAGAATCAAGGAGATGTGCATTCTAATGTTTCCAAGAGTTCACCAATCTGCTCCCAAGTTACAAGCAAATCTTGCCTCTTTAGTAGTGTAAGTATGCTTTCTATAGAGCTCCCTCGGGGTGGTGGTGGTGGTGGGAGTGGAGGAGAATATTTTCCTAATATCTGCCCCATTTCAGCAAGAAAAGGAAAGTTACTAGTTTAGCCCTTGACAGAGTTACCTGTTTGTCTATTTTAATACTCACCCTATTTCTTGATCACAGGGACTTCTTCATTGAAATTACAGTTCTTGGTCTACATTGGGGTGCCAAATATAATGTGTGCACTAGCTCTCTGGAGGATCTCAGGATAAGCCAGAGTGAGGATAAATTAAAGTCCTTGGACTTTAGGGGGAGAAGTGAAGGAGGCAGGCAAGCTGCCACACGACTTGCCAAAGATGTATCCTGGATTCTGGAATTCAGAGTCTCCAGCCTCTCTCCTCCTCGTCCTGCAGCCAAATGACTCTCACTTCTCTCCCCCTACCCTCCAATCCTTGACTATGATTATCTCAACACCAAACATTCACCAAGCACCAATGGTGAGGAGAGTCATCACATCACCATCTTATCTAAATATGTATATAGAGCCATTATCTCACAAAGGTAATTAGCCTTAAGTGCTCAGTTGTCTGATTCAAGCACACCTTTTTGGAGTTTCAGCCCTCTACACCATATTATTGTACCTACAAGGTCAATTACTTAAATGAATAGTAACTTGACATTGCCAAAGCATTTTATCAGTTTCTTCTCAGACACAACCCAAATCTTACCTTTGTATTTTCAATACTGAAACATGAAAACAAAGGAACCCAGTGAACCCTGCAAATATAATTCAATTATGTGTTCACAGCTTATATCATTTAAAAATAAACACTAAGAAGAAAATAATATATTAAAGATCAAAAAGGTGCCAAAAAAAATTCCAGAGGCATAAAAAGCATATTATCACTTAGTCAATTATTGAATGAGCTGTCCTAAAGTTCCATAATATTCGTATTGTCTTATCCTCTATCCTGTCTTTATCCTCTATATCATAAATACTTTTTAAAAACAAATTGTTAGGCACTGGACATGACAAACACCAAGTAATATCAAAAAGAATGAAACTAATATATCTTAAGAAGAAAGAAAAAATGTATTGTGGACTTGGAAATTATATCAATGTCAGTTATCGTTATACAGTAAAACTGGAGGTTCATCAAGAAATGATCAGAATAATGAATTAAGAAAAAAGCTAATAATGAGAAATATGATCAAAAGTTTTTAAAACTTTTTCCACTTGCGATCACTTTTTTTCTTGGCAAATTTTTACTTGACCTTGTCTCAAATCTGAGCCAAGGTGTTTGGCAGCATTCGTGCATGTGCAATGCAAAGTACACATGTGTATTCAGAACCAAAATTGCAAACAAGCAAGTGCTACCAGAAACATTTCAGGTTCATTACCCATTTGATTTTGAATTAATTTTTGACCACTGAATTCAGAAACCTTTTACTGTTGCCAAGTTGTTCATGACCCAAACATTCAGTTATATGATAGAATTACACCCCACAGTTTAAAAGCTTTTATCTACAGTACAATTATGATTTCTAATCTGTGTAAATAAACTAGTAAAAATAAAAATTGGATAAAAGAAAACAAAAATAACATTGATATCAATTATAATAATTCCACCTAAAAGTTTAAATATATGTGAATTGGTTGCACAAGGAAAAACACATTAATCAGCAAATGTTTGACTAATTTGACAATTGGAGACATGGCTAACAAAACCAATATTTTTGAATGTAAATTTATTTGTAAAATCTTATAAAAAGTTGACAATAATGAATAAAAATTTACAAAGCAGAGACAAAATAGAGAGTAAAATAAAAGAAAGCTTGGCAAAGTAGTCAATTAAGTTAAAGGTATTTAAAGATAAAAATAGAAAATGTGTAGCACGCTGTCGTCTCTAGAAGCTGCCGGATCACTCTCTGGGAAGAGATCTGCTGTGTCTTCTACTCAAATCTCTCAGACAGATTCTTCTTCCTGTAACGAACCGTTGTCTCCAGGCAGTTGCTGTTAACTCTTGTCCTTAGAAGTGACTTCCCTTCCTGCAGAGAGCCCCGTCAAGCCTGATGCAATGCAGAGTCTTTCTTCTTGAATCCTGGCTCTGAATCTCCTCCAGCTCTTATCCTTCTCCAGGCCGATCTGCTCTCCAGGCCCAATATTGTATCTTTTATCCTCCCAGAGAATGGGCGTGGGATAATGCAAGGGCTTCTGGGAAGAACCACCCCAGCCAATGAGCTTGCCCCCTCTATCAAGTCAACCTGAGTTCTCACCTTGTAATTGTCCAGAAAACCTGAATTCTCACCTTGTCACTATCCAGACAACCTCAGTTCTCACTTAGTAATCCTAACATCTCCCCCTTTCTTTTGATTTAGAACATAGGACAGTCATGACCTTGAAACATAAATCCATCAATATGGGAAGTATTACAGATAATTACATAAATTACATAAGCACATAGTAACATAGTAACATAACACATGCTAGAAGTATATAACATAATCATAATCAAATAATCATAAATTGAAAATTTATAAATGTCCATAAGTCCATTGTCCATTAGTCTCATCTTGTGTGAGGAAGTCCAATGATTCCTGCTGGTTTTTAAAGTTCTTTAACAGTCTTCTTATTATCCATGCTCTTTCAGTGTCAGATGTTTCTTAGATCTTCTCCTTTATTTTGAGGTTTTTCTCTTTTTCTGTCTCTCTCTGATGGACAAGGCGAATATGACTCGTTGGCACCCATCTGATTCCTTCTCCTGCTGAAGAAATACAAGCAAACCCTCTCCCCCAGGCAGTTAACCTATCTAATTTCCTTCTATTTACCACTTTTTAAATCTCTTCTCATCATCTGGCAATTACATTGGAGTTGTTTGCACTGGACAGAGCCCTGTTGGTTTAAAAGGCCTGTATTCTCCCCAAGTGTAATCCATTTTTGCAATCTGATTGCCTTTTGGCTGACTTATCAGATAATCCTTTTCTGCCATGTGATTGCATTTCTGCTGGTTGATCAAATCAGAGTCCTGGCCTTCTAAAGGTTCTTTGGATGTAACATCAGCTACCATCATGCCCCATGTCTTTTTTGCCTGGGGCCCTGGACCTGGGCCCCTCATCCCATTTCCCTGAATTATTCTACACTCTGATGCCCAATGGAGTCCTCTATTGCATTTTGGACATGGGGTTTTAGGTCTTCTTTCACCCTGTCTTCTCATTGTATCTCCATATCTACACTGAGCTCTTAGATGCCCAATTTTTCCACATTGAAAACATCGCCAAGTTTCTCTAGAAGTCCCTTGCCAGGAGGGACCCTGTCTTTCCACGTTCATCATTGTTCGGGTGTAAAAAGCATTTGTTCCCACTGTAGCACAGCGTCTTATGATCTCCTCTAAAGGAGCATCTTTGTCTAATCCCCATATAATTCTTTTGCAAATCTCATTGGCATTTTCCTTAGCCAGATGTCTGGTCATTATTTCTGTAGCTGCATTTTCTCCAATAGTTCTTTTGACAGCAGTTTGCAAACGTCCCACAAAATCTGCAAAAGGTTCATTGGGACCTTGCTGTATTTTAGTGAAAGCCTCTCCACGATCTTTCTGTCCAGGGAGGACACCCCAAGCTTTTATTGCAGCCTTAGCAATTTGTTCATATATTGTCATGGTATAATTAATCTGTTCCGAATTCTCTCCATACTGACCTTCACCAGCTAAGTGCTCAAAAGTGAATTGTGTGTTAACTCCTATTTCCAAATTGCATCTGACTTGAATTTTACATAATTCATGAAATTCCGCAAGCCATAATAAATTTTCTCCAGGTTCCAGACATGTCCTTGCTATGGATTTCCAATCATTCGGGGTTAGGACTTCATAAGACAAACCATCTAGTAACATTTTAACATAAGCTGATGTAGCCACATAAAGGGTACAACCTTTTTTCAAATCTTTAATTTTATTCAAATCTAAAGGTGCATATCTTCTTTTTTTACCTACAGAGTCAATATTTTCAATCACAGGATATGCATGTATAAAATCACTTATATCCTGTCCTTCTCTCTTAGCTTTAACCAATGCTTTTTCTAATCTTGTCATAGGCTTAGGCTGCTTCACAGGCAATTCTGTTTGTGTTTCTGTCTCTTCCTCTCCTCCTTCTTGCTCCACCCATGAAGGGTTAATTGAGGGAGGAGATGGGAGGTGCTCCTGTTGCTGTTGCTCAGAATTGTACTTAACTTCATTGTTATCTGATTCATCCTTTTCACCTAGTTTAGTTGACACTTCCCCATTTTGCTCCTTCATCTCTTCCTTTAGAATAACATTTTTTAAAGCCATTTGGATTAAATTGTAGGTATGAATTGTATCTTTGGAAACTGAGTTTGGTCTGGAACCAAAGGGCAAAATGTCACAAAGGCAATTGTAGTGTTCACCTAATTGCTCTCCTACTAATTTCCACTCATCTGGATCCAATTCTTCCAGAGAAAAAGAAGGACATATGACCTTCACAGTTCTTAAAAGTTCAGTAATCTCCTCTAAAATTATAATCAATCCTTGGCTTTTCATAACCTTGATGATGCTCTCTAAACATTTTCCTTGAACAGAAGGTGTTTGCCCCATTTCACTATAAGAGATTGCTGGTTTAGCCCTTAAGTTAAGTTCCTTATTTATCTATTAGCACGCTCACTTAATCTTTAACAAAGTTTTCCTTGTTACTCACGGTTCTGGGTCAGAGAGACTGAGATCTGGATGGGAGGCTTTTCCACTGGAATCAGGACCGTGTCTGTCCCTGTTCGGGCACCAAATTGCGAAGGTCTGGTCTAGCTCCTCTTGTCAGGATAAGCAAAAGTCCTTGCCCCACGTTGGGCGCCAAATTGTAGCGAGCTGTCGTCTCTAGAAAAATGAATACAAATGGAGGGAAAATAGAAAAAAATTTAAAATTCAATAAAAACAATTAAAAAAATTCAATAAATTATTTTCATCTCAAGGATAGTGGAGCCACCATATTTAGACACTAATATATGGAGACATAAGCATTACTGCTGATAGTGACAATTCTAGAGAAGATTTCTGACACTAAAAAGAAAGACAGAAAAAGCAACTGAATTAGATAAAATATGTATAGAAAAGCTACAGATTGGGTCTAAGTAAATTGGAAGTACATTGAGGGATCAATTTACATGATATCTAAATGAGGAAAATATCTCTAATTTCATTAATACTTCTAAAAAATCAGTAAGAAGAGGATGGAGCCAAGATGGCAGAGAAGGCATATGTGACTTTCTAAGCTTCTCTCATATCCTCATTGCTAATTATTAAATTCAGCCTTAAAAGAGAAGGAGAAAAAGGTAAAAAGAGCTCTTGAGAACTGTATTTCTGTTGTGGATATACATAAAGAGTACATGTATAATTTGATTTTACTGATATAACATAAAAAAGGGAAATAGAAGTGGAAAAGAGATAATATCAGAAAAAGGGAAAAGGGGAGCTAAAAAGAGGGAAACTATATCCCACAAAGAGGCAAAGGAAACCTATCATATCTGAGGGAATTTAGAGAGGGGGAGGAACATTGTGTGAATCTTACTCTCATCAGATTTCTCTCAAAGAGAAAATATTAGGCATATTTAAAATTTCTCTCACCTCATTTAAAAAGTGGGAGAGGAAAACAGAAAAGGAAAAGGGTAATAAGGGAAGGGTACAAGAAAAGAGAAGGGATTCAAAGGGAGTGGGAAAGATCCTAAAGAGGGAGAGTTGCGTGATGCAAGTGGTGCCCATAAGTTTAATACTGGGAAAGGGGGTAAGAGGTGGCAAGAAAAAGAAAATCATAATCTGGGGATAAAAGATGGCAGGAAATAGAGTCATTTTAACCATAAATGTGAATGGGATGAACTCTCTCATAAAGTGGACTGGATCAAAAGTCAGAACCCTAAAATATGTTGTTTACAGGAAACACATTTAAAGCAGGGAGATACATACAGAGTAATGGTAAAAGGCTGGAGCAAAATCTACTATGATTCAGGTGAATTAAAAAAAAAAAAACAATGGCAGCCATCCTTATCTCAGATTAAGCAAAAGCAAAAATTTATCTGATAAAAAGAGATAAAGAAAGGAAACTATGTCTTGCTAAAGGGTAGCATAGACAATGAAGCAATATCAATATTAAATATATATGCACCAAGTGATATAGCATCTAACTTCCTAAAGAAGTTAAGAGAGTTGCAAGAAGAAAGAGACAGCAAAACTATTAATACTGTAAAATCTCAACCTTGCACTCTCAGAATTTGATAAATCAAACCACAAAACAAATAAGAAAGGAACTAAAGAGGTAAATAGAATATTAGGAAAATTAGGTGTGATAGATCTTTGGAGAAAACTGAATGGTGACAGAAAGGAGTACACTTTCTCTTTGGCAGTCCATGGAACCTTTACAAAAAGTGATCATATATTAGGATATAAAGACCTCAAAATTAAATGCAGAAAGGCAGAAATAGTAGTAAATGCATTCTTTTCAGATCACGATGCAAAAAAAAACAAAAACAAAAACAAAAACAAAAAAAACCTACATTCAACAAAAAGTTAAGGGTAAATAGACCAAAAAGTAATTGGGAACCAAATAATCTCATCTTAAAGAATGATTGGGTGAAACAGCAAATTATAGACACAATTAATCATTTCACCCAAGATAATGACAACAATGTGACATCATACCAAAATTTGTGGGATGCAGCTAAAAGTGGTAATAAAGGGAAATTTTATATCTTTAGAGGTTTAATTAAATAAAATAAAGAGAAGATCAATGAATTGGGCTTGCAACTTAAAAAGCTAGAAAAAGACCAAATTAAAAACCTCCTATCAAATACTAAACTTGAAATTCCAAAATTTAAAGGAAAAATTGATAAAATTGAAAATAAAAAAATTATTAAATTAATAAATAAAACTAAGAGTTGGTTTTATGAAAAAAAAAATTGGTAAATCTGATTAGAAAAAGGAAAGAGGAAATCAAATTGTTAATGTTAAAAATGAAAAGGGAGAACTTTCCACCAATGAAGAGGAAATTAGAGCAATAATAAGGAGTTACTTGGCCCAACTTTATGCCAATAAATTTGATAACCTAAGTGAAATGGATGTCTACCTCCAAAAATATAGGCTTCTGAGATTAACAGAGGAGGAAGTAAATTAATTAATTAGCCCCATTTTAGACAAAGAAAGAGAACAAGGTATTAATCAACTCCATAAAAAAAAAAATCCTTAGTACCAGATGAATTTACATGTGAATTCTATCAAACATTTAAAGAACAATTAG